>NW_024499462.1:3319187-3750809 GCF_017590055.1 Onychostruthus taczanowskii | reverse complement strand
CGGGGGCCCGGCCCGGCCCTGCGGCGCTGACTCGGGCGGCGCCGGGGCCGGCGGCAGCCGTGACGCGCCAGCCCCGCGGTCTATTTTTAGCGCGGCGATTGGATTTCATTCATGAAACCGCGGCCGCGAGTAAAGGGGCGGAGGATGGAGCCGCCCCCGCATGCCCGCCCGGCGGAGCGATCCACGGCCCGCAGCCGGGATGGCCGGGAGCATCCTGCCCCTGCCCCACGGCCCGCAGCCGGGATGGCCGGGAGCATCCCGCCCCTGCCCCACGGCCCGCAGCCGGGATGGCCGGGAGCATCCCTTTCCTGCCCCACGGCCCGCAGCGGGTATGGCCGGGAGCATCCCTTTCCTGCCCCACGGCCCGCAGCCGGGATGGCCGGGCGCATCCCTTTCCTGCCCCACGACCCGCAGCCGGGATGGCCGGGCGCATCCCTTTCCTGCCCCACGGCCCGCAGCCGGAATGGCCGGGAGTATCCCGCCCCTGCCCCACGGCCCGCAGCGGGTATGGCCGGGAGCATCCCGGTCCTGCCCCACGGCCCGCAGCGCAGGCTTTCTGCCGTGGCCTCGCATGGAAAAGCTCGGACACGAAACAACTTGAAATCAAAGCAACACCCCCCACAGGCAGTCTTTATACGTATACAGTGTAAATACCGTTAATACATTCACAGTGCAAAGGTCCTGAAAGCCTCCCTGGATGATGCCCTAAGTTGGGGCATCATGTGATTTCTTACTGCAGGTGCTGCTGATAGCTTTTGAAATAATGTCTCTCTATTCTCACTAATTTTTGAAGCCTTCATTAAAAATATACACATCACAATTAAACCTCAACCTCCCTTTCTCTTACAGCGACAATCTAGACTTGGTGTTTTCAAACCAGTGAAAGCAGCTCCAGGCCCTGTGTGTGACAATCCAGACCTGCTCCCGGCTAAAACAGCAGTCTCTGGCTCTGTGTTTACCACTTAACATCAACAAAACTGTCACTAAGCAGTATGGGCATAACTGCACAGCTAAGGATAGTTTTTGGCATAGTTGTGACTATTTAAAAAGTAGTCAGTATTAAAAAAAATACTCTCTTACAGCAACCTGGTCTCACACATTGCACAGTCTCGTAGTAATTTGTTGGAAAACATTATAAAGTTGTTTAAAACCCCACTTACAAGAATAGTTATCTGTACCAGCAACAGGTTGACAGTATATAAATGCATTTGGTTATAGTCAATTACTTACATTTTTCAAATACCCAGAAGCCAAACTTACATTAACCAGGTCAGACTGCAACAATTTTCAGTTGAGTACATCTATGTCAGGACAAATTACAGTTTGCAAACTCATATCAAAGGAAGCTATTAGGGACAGGAGAACAACATGAATCATGGCAAATATTAAGTGTTATTTTCCTATCTTTGCACAGTTTGGATGGACAAAACAATTGCATCAGAAAGTAAAACAACTCTCACTCAGACATCTACTTACAAGCAATATCAAATATCATAAAAGAAATATCAAGTTGATAATGCAGGCAACAAAAAGTAAAAATAAAAGTAAACAGATTTAAAATGTGTAGTATAATTACCTTCTGTTTTTTAAGTTTCAGGTTCTATGGGAATTTTTCTTCTCCACAAATGAGAGCTAAATTTTTCATTCTGTGCAAGAACAACAACCCCATGTATTCACTTGTTTCTCAGATGCACAGTTTTTAGGAAAATAAAAAAACCTCATGTTCATCCCACTCAATTCAAGAGGCTGGGCAAAGCAGTGTTATACAAAAGGTATTCCTTTTACTAAACTGTTTCAGTATGCCAATTTTTAATTCGTTATTGGTATGTTTTTCCTACAGTCTAATGATACAAAGCAATCAGACTTGCCATGATACTGACTCCAGAAGTGTTGGACTGCAATAAAAAAAAAAAATTCCAAACCAAGCCAATAAAAAACTCAGAAACTTTTGGATCTGATTCCCAGCTCTTTAAGAGCTTTTCTACAGAAAAAAAAAAAAAAAAAAGGGAAGAGGACAGGAATAAAGTGTTATTTTTAGTGCTCAATAGTAAATTTAGCAGAATACAGCTATGACAAAGATTAGTCAGGTGGTTAAAATGGGAAAAAGAGAAAGAGGGCATTGCTTTTGATGGGGATAAAGAAAAGGTTCTCAAGTTTCTCTCTTTTTTCCTGTTTCATCAAAAGGTGATAAAGGCTTGTGCTGCTGTGGAAATAGGTACATGCTACTATATAATTTCAATTTTAATGACCATCTACAGCAATTTTTACCATTCAGTGCTTTCACACCACAAATGTAAAACTTTTTAAATAATTCAGCTTGCAGATTTTCCAGTAAAAAATGAAGTATAAAATAAAACCCCAGGACAACCAGAAATTCTCTGTTCTCTGATACATAATCCTGTATGGAACCGTATTTACATTTTCCCAAACTTTTAAAACAAACAGTTTAGTTTTGACCATAAATTTGAGTGACACATTGAGAAGTGGTTGGAATGCATCTCTAATAGGGTGTGGAGCAACTGACAGTTTCTAGGCTTTGGTACAAGAAAGCACAGTAATAAACCACAAGTATTCCCACTGACTTTGCATAAACATTAAAAATACACAAATAGTAAAGTTTTACTCATTTGGATGTTTAAGATTTCCAGGTAGCCAGCTTGGATTTTTCATTTGCTTGTTTTCAGGGAAGAATAACAGCTAGGGGGAAAGGGAGAAGGGAATAAGCTCTGTCTTTGCAAGCAATCCTAAAGGACATGGCATTGGACCATGGTAGCATTTAACTACAGTCTGCTTTTGCCAAGTCAATACAGCTTTCCAAAACATGTTTATGGGCTGCCAAGTGAGCTCCGTCACTGCAGCTCAGTTATGTGCTTTAAACACTATCTCACAACTGAGAGAACAACTGGATAAAAAAAAGACTAAAATAATAATTTAAAAATGCATTCACTCCCATGGAGAATTCTACTTAGAAATTATCTTAGTTTTGCTAAATTATAAAATGCATTTGAAAGCACAAATGTAAATCCACATCCCCATATGCTCCGATGTGTTATTTTTTACTCTGGGGCTAAACTAACCTTTTGGTTTTGACACTATATTTCTCAGATGATTAAAAAACATCAAGAGAGAGCATCAATTGTGAATAGACTGTAACTGAGTTTACAAATAACCTTTCTACTCCTGGATCTTGAGAGTCAGTTTAATTCCAGAGGCTGTTCCAACACGCAGTGTTAGCAGAACTCCTTAAGGAACTTTCTACCAGCTCACAAATGTTGAAGCTCAGTGCCCTCAGGCTCTTCCATCCTCTGCACTTCTGAGACACCAGAGAAAGGCTCAGGTGGAGACAGGTTGAAAAAATGCCAGTCATGGATAACAGGAAGTGTAGGAAGAAGGGACTACAAGCACTTGGTTTAGCTTCTTTGACAAACTCTTCTGGAAGGAGAGCCTGTGCTTATCACCATCCTATCATGTAAGTCTGCTGCATCTGCAGAGCATTGATAGCCTAAGCATGGTAACTGTGGGGTGTAGATTTTACATTTCTGTTTATCAGCATTCTGAGAAAGTCTACATCCCAGACCCAAGGGCTATGTGGAAGCAAGAGGCTCTTCCCTGTATTAGACATCTAAGTTCAGTCTGCTTAGAAAAAAAAAAATTAAAAATGTGGTGACGTGGCTCTTTGCTCCCTCTGAGGACCCACTCAAGCTTTTAATTCAGGACAACTGAGATTATTTCTCTTCTGCTTTAGGTTGCAACACCCAAGCACAAATGCAGTTTTCTATGACAAGCTACACCAACAACACTCAGCAGGGAGAGTTACAGAACTGAGCTTGTTCACTAAAAGAGGGCAGGTCTGACATTGCAGAGACCACCTGGGACTGTTCAAACCCAAAACCAAACAGTAGAGGACATCCTAGAGTTTCTCTCTCTCCCTTACCCTTGAATGCAGGGACCTTTCATATTAGAAGACTTTAGGAGCATGTTTGGATTAAAAAAATGTTAGTGGAAATAATTTAAATGCAGAAAGAATTAAGTAAAACAAAGTAAGTTATATTGTCCTGTATGGGTTCCACATTGCATGTGGCAATCTCACAGGGACGGAAGGTGTTCTCTTCAGTCCACGAAATTTGCTTTCAACAATACAAAGAGAACATGAGTGAATGTTGTACAACCAAAATAAGGAAACGTGGTACTTCAGTTATGGACTTCACCATCCACCCATTGCATATGTAGTCTCAGCCAACTGGCAGCATATGAATTAAAACATCAGAATTACCCAGCTCCTGTCATTGTAGTCTACTTTTCCCCCACAATTAGGCTTAGAGACTTCAATGACGTGGGTAGATCAAAATAATTTCTAACTACTTTCATAATGGCTTAGGATATATTTCATTAGGTTTTATCAATAAAAAATTCATAAAGAGAACAAATGTCTTGAATAAAACTACGTCAGAATATGCTCTATAAACATTGAAGTAAAATTCAACTCATTTCCTGTCAATACAATTTTTGTATTAAAAGGTTTGCATTCAGGGCTGCAATGTGCCCTTGCCAAATGCTCATGCATTCCTAATTAGCTTTCTTTTCAAAACTATTGCACATTGTACCCAGTCTGTTCTCTTTGGTTAGCATTTGACGTAAGGTGTCTCTATTTAGTGACATCAACATCTACTCTCAGCCAGCTATGCAAATTGATTAGGCCAGTTGCATCCCTTTTTCTACAATCCTGCATTTGTCTTAATTCTCAGAGATGGAGACGTGTAACACATACAGTGATACCTTCACTGTTTTCATTAGACACCAACATAGACCACTATACATTTATTTGTTAGGTTTATTTCCAGTTCTTCATTGAATGCTAAATATAGTGCAAGACCATTGTCGCTTAAGAAGCCCGCAGTGCACCAGATTTTATTAGAGCATTCTGTGAATGATATATAGCACCAGTGGTTTGCCTTATGAATTATATTTCCCCATTCTTTTTCACTAGAAAAGGGATATAGAAGGCTTAATATAGGCATGTCTTTTGAACAGTAAACAGGAAAGAAAGCATCTACAGAAGGAAAATACCAATACTTATAATTTGGAATAAAAATTAAATATCTACATTTTTTTCAGAGGTTTATATTTCGACTGTGCTTTAGTTTTCAGTCTAATTGTGTGTAGGATATTGGCTTTTGCATTTCCCTGCTTCCATATTTAATCTTGTTAATTACAAGACCCTAATTTTCTCCACCTCACTCCAAAACAGAATACCAATTTAGGTGGGAAGAGTCCTCCAGAGGTCATCTAGTCCAACCTCCTCCTCAGTGCACAGCTAACTTCAAAGCTAGATCTGGTTAAGGACAGTCAGTCCACAATCTTCAATCCAGGTGTTCCATTGCTTAGCCACTCACTATGAAAACAGCTTTTTTTACAACAGTGAGAAAATTTTTTCTTTACAGCCGCCTTGCTGCTACTTGTGACTGCTGCCTTTTGTCTTTTTGTTGCACAGAGAAGATCTGGTTTCCCCATAACCCCTTGTGCCTACCTGAGGTAGTAATTAGATGCCCTCTTAACCTTCTCTTCTCCGGGCTAGATAAGCAGCTCGCTCAGTGTGTCTATGTATATCTCACGTTTCAGTTTCCCCACAGTATCAGTGGCCCTTGTTGCACTGTCTTCAACTGGGCAATCTCTCTTTGGAACAGTGAGGCCTGAGCAGAGTTTCTCAGCAGCCACCTCACAAGTGCCGAGCAGAGGGGAATAAGCCCTGCCCTCGCCCTCCTCGCTGCTCTCAGCCTCAGGCAGCCCCGGACCTGGCTGTCCCCACTGCTGGAAGGGCGCTCAGCTGAGCCAGGTATGTCCCAGCCTGTTCACCTGCGCTGTCACAGTCTCTCTAATGGCCCCTTAAACTCTGATAAACCGCCTTTGCTGCCATCCTTCTCCTTCTACAGACTGCGGGGTCTGGTCTTAAAAGGGAGTGGATCACTTGAACAGTCCCAGTCTGTGAAGTTAGGTGTACCAGGATACAATTAAGCAAAACAAAATTTTGGCTTAATAAAAAGAACAGCAAGAGAAACAGCTGAGCAGTTATGTAAGAGTCTCCCAAGGGAAGAAGTGGCAGAGTTATGGCTCACTGCACTCCCAACCCAGAGAGGATGAGGCTGTTTTAAGAATTGGTTCTATGGCAGAGTTTTGTATCACATGTGTAATCTCTTCTAATGAGAGCAATTTTGCAACAGCTTGTATTTGCTATATTCCACACTTCTTGCTCCTCAGGACTACAACATGGATACAAGATCCATGATTTAATCAACTTATTAAAAAAAAAAAAAAAAAAAAAAAAGAAGAAAAACCTAAATAGAAAAAACTGACTAGTAGGAGGATTTCTTCTTGACTGTGTCATTTTGCTGTTTGGCAAGGGAATGAATCTGGAAGCAATAGTGCTGGCATCTGCATAACTGTTCAGAGCTTCTTAAAATGTTTCTGCCGTCTAATCAGATGTTAATGGAATGGAAAGAACTCCTTTGTGATATGAAATAAGAGTAATAGCAAACAGTCAGCTGGGGAAGATTTTCTGTCTGTCTGACCTTGTGGCTAGCTGTCAGTCTCCATCTCTCCTCTGTGTTGATCATTTAAATTTCACTTGTCTCTGAGTAGTGGGTTTCTAAGAGACTTGAAACATCTTTATACTACAACTACAGGAGGTTTTCAATGACATACACAGTCTTTGCTTCTCACTCTTATCTAAGCTATTGAGCTTTAAAAACCGTACATAAATGGATCAGCCCTTTTTCTTCCAAGCATTATAAATGCTCTCTGTGCATTTTGAGGATTGCAGAAATCACCTATTAAAAGCCTAGTAGATTTATACACAGGAGGATACAAAATATAGACGAAATTTTAGAAGCTAAAATATTGTTCAAAAAATTCAGACATTCGACAGGAGCAATACACAAATAGAGATCTCTGCAACAATGTGCCACCCCTGCTTGGAGCTGCTTCTATTAGTGGTATAAAGAGATGATGAGGACAAGTCTTGAACACAGATCTCTAGTTACAGGAACTGGAAACTCGGATAGGGTGAGGGGAAGAGAAACAAAGTGGATTTTGTTGCCTTTTTCGCAGTTGCCAAAGCCTAGCATTATTGGTCTCTGAATCACTGCTTATATACAAGAAGAGCAGCCAGCAGCCATACTCTGATCTTTATAGGCTGCCAAACCAACAGAGCAGGATTAAGTAGAAGAATCAAAGGCAGCTTAATCTCATCATCACTGATCTTGGAGAAACAGCCTTATTAGCTACAACTTACTCCTCTGTACCTCTGTCCCATAGCGAGCTAGACATGAAAGTAAGACCCAGTTATGGTTTTAAGAGCCTGATATAAATCCTCCTGAAAGTGCTGAGGAAAAGCTTCTAGTGACTCCTCTGGGCTTCAATTCAGGGAGTAATCCAAGAAGAAAAAGTCCACAGAACTAGGTGCTACATGCCTGTCTTAGAAAGATGATAACTTAAAATAGCTGAAACAAAACAGAAATGAATGAAGCCCCTGTAGCTTCACTATTTCTTCACTAGGTTGTTCAAAGGGTGTGTTTATTTGGATTACAATCCCCCCCAAGATTACAGTACAATTCCTCATTTATTTTGAACGCTGTGATTCTGCACAGTAGCAACACTGTAGGATTTTATGAATTCAAGACCAAAATTCAAACTTTGTTACATTCTCTGTATTTTATACCTTGGAACCACTCATTTTTTGAAAGAGAAAGCTTTTCCAGGAAGGTAAGACCTTGTGCCTCTTATCACCACCTTACACCCGTTTACTGGCATGATTTAGTCACGCTAGCAGACTGCCTTGAAAAGCCTGCATTTTTGCAACAAAACAAATTCAGCGGGTTAGACTGGATTATATCAACACATGGTTTCTACTTTCCAAATGCCGCTCATGTATTTTAGTGGTTTACTTCAATATGTCTAGACAAATCTAGTTCCCTTTTTTTATTTTTTTGTTTCCCCAGTGAGTTAAGGTCATAAACCTTACGCAAAAAGAATATTACCAGGGTTGGTTCTGATGGATATCTTTCACTCCCTGAAACACTTCCTATAAATTCTAGCAAAATGGTGTAGCTGAAGGATAATGGTAATTGCAGAAATTGCAGAAGAATGCACACAAGTGATCCATACAAGAAAACACACACGAGTGATTCCAAGTCTAAGCAGCAGGCAATAAAGACAGTTTGCATGTTTCACCACAGGCTGCTTGATGAGACTTCCCTAATTATGTTTATTAGGAATAGTTTCCAAGAAGGATTTTGTTCTTTTAAATGCTACCATTCAAAAGCTATCAACCATGAAATCACATACTTCTTGCATATATTTGCAGTTTTCACAGAGGGTGTAGGACTACTTCCAGGATCTGCCTGAAAAGTATCACTGTTACAGGTTTGAACTACAGATTAGGCACAAATCAGAGGACTTAAAGGAGCGTGTATATACTGTGTAATTTGCAAAGTACTGAGTAAAAGACATCACTTTCCAATAACACTTGTAAGTACAGCATTTAAATATTCAGGAACAGAATATACCTTTGTAAAATTAAAAACAAACTAGATCCAGCAGCAGCAGTGATTTTGAAGCTAATAAGGCATTCAGGGAGCTTTAAGAAAATCAAATATATTCTAGTGCCTTGGAATTTCTCATCCACTCATTGCTTGAAAGTCATATTGCCAAAGCATCATGAATTCTACTAACAGGGTTTTTTCCTCTTTCAACAAAGTAGCAAGACATGTAGCATTCTATTTTTAAACTTTTCTGAGTCAGGCAAGAGTTCTTTTCCTGGGTAAAGGAAGAAGAGAAGAACTACAAAGGCATTGATCTTATTTACTCCCATACGTATTGACAAAATTGCTAGAGTAGGGTTCATTTTGTAGCATTATAAAATCCTCAAGAGAATTAAATTTCTCCCACACCTTGTCCCCAAAATATTTTTGCAGGAAAAGGTACGAATTATTTACAGAAGGAATTGCCAATAAAATGTCATCAAACTGCATCTGTTACAGAAGATAAACATTCCTCCACCATTCCAATGTTCTACATTAGGCTTCTAGCTGAAATTGAGATCTACAGCTAAAAGACTATTGTACCCTTATAGTAAGTTAAAAGTTCCTTAATTATGGGATTGCAAGTGGGGAGCACGGTTGCAAACACATTAGAGAATTAAAAGAACAAAATTCACCCCTGAAGAAATTCAATGGAGACAATTCACCCCTGAAGAAATTCAATGGAGACAGCTGGATTGCCTCAAGGAAAGCCTGACCCACAGGTATTTTCCTTAGAAGATTGTAAAGTATTCTATGTAACATTCTTCTGTATTTAATGACCAATAATCTACATTATTGTCATAAGCTCACGTGACAGTCAAAAAGATGTCTCTGAAATAGAAGTGGCAAATTCAGGAAGTTCAAGTGTTATGGAACAGCCATAAATCAAGAACTGAAACATGGACAGCCATAAGGCCCCGCAACAATTACATCCATCTCAAGTGTAAACTGCACCTGTTGCTCAGGACAATTACTGGGACACCTGCCCATGCTGAGCACTTCTAGGAGCCCAGGCAGAAGCAAATTTCACCCCTGACAAAGCAGCTGAAAACAAAAAGCAGCTATAGCTCAGGTACTGTTACCATACTGTGTTTTTGTTACTGCAAATCCTCCTTTTGAGGGTGCTGGACCCTTGCTTCCAGAGGTGTGAGAGACAGGTAATTCCAGACAGCAAGAGAATGTTCTGATGTAACAGCACTGATTTTGTATCCCAGCTTTGATTTCTTATGTTGGGTACCTTGATGCTTAAGCTCCCTGAATTAATGGACATTTCAGAACTGCATCATTTCTTTCTTCCTTTACCACCTAACTGTAACAAATTGTTCAAACAGCAACACTGCCCTTCCTCTCACACCTGAACCACCCACACAAGGCAGTCCTTGTTTCTAATCTCTAGTCACAAGTAGTCTTAAGTCTGAGAAGTAGTTCAAGCAGTTTTAAAATTTAAAATTTCCTCTGATAAATTTAATTCTGCTGAAGGTTACTGTTGCACACACACCCCTCTGCTGGCTTTGCACAGTCCAGAACTTTGTATTTACCATCCTGAATTGTCAGATACATTCAAGTGCCAGATTGCACTGTAGAGGCAGTAGCTATTTTATTCCACTGACTGTGAAGACACTAATCTCTGAGAGAGCAGTAGCTTCTTTACCCAGACAGCTAAATTTACTACGACTTTGTCTCATAATGCCTCAAGTGACACAGAATCCCAGAAGCAAATAAGCTTTGACTGGGATATTAAGGAGTAAATAACACCTCTACAAAGACACACCTTCCAGAGATGCAGCATTTTCTGATTCAAGCACATACCCATCCACAAGTTAGCTTTTTTCCAGACCTGCAGATATATTCACTTTGAGAAGTGAGACCAAATCAGAGAAACAACAGGAACTGGTGTGGAAACAGCAAATTTCTGAGAATATTGTTCTGTAATTTAGCTGAGCTATACATATTACTCAGAAATTAATTTTAAAACAGTCTGGGAAGCAAGGCTTGACACTGGGAGCAGAGGTGAAAAGAGATATTTGGATTCCTGTGTGTACCATTTCCCTCAATATGTACTTTTTGATGCTGAGATCAGTCAATGCTTATTAAATAATTCATAGCATCACTGTCCTGATTTCAGCTGGAACGAGTTAATTTTCCTCCCAGTTGCTGTGATTTGGACTCGCTATGAGAATGCTGATGACGCACGGGTGTTGTAGGTGTTGCTCGGTAGTGCTCACTCCAAACTGAGACATTTCAGTGCTCTGCCAGTGAGCAGGTACACCAGAAGCTGAGGGGGAGCAGGGCAAAAGGATATTCCATACCCTAAAAGGTCATGCCCAGTATATAAACCGGTGGAATCAACTGGGAGCTGCCAATTGCTGCTCAGGGCTGGGCTGGGCCTCAGCCAGCACATGTGCACCACTTGTTTTTCTGGGGTTTTACTTCTCTCCCTTTCTTTTCTCTCCTTTTTAATTCCAATGATTATCATGTTTTATTTCAATTATTAAACAGTCCTTAGCCCACAGGTTTTATATTGTTTCTGATTCTCTTCCCCTTTTATGTACTGGGGGTACATAAGCAAGCAACTACATGGTACTTAGCTTCTGGCTGGGGTTAAACCATGACAGTCACAACTTGCATATGTGTAATATTGTATACTGGCTTTCAGGAACTGCATTACCTGTAAAATTACTTCTATTTTTATTCACAAAGAATCTGTTTGTCTTTGATGATGTCCTGAAAAGGGCTCATTAAATTACTAATGTAACTATTAAAGCTATTAAATTACCAATTTTGAGGGATCAATTCAAAGCACATTGAGATAAGCATAAATCCAAAGTAAACCGAGTGTCTCTTCACTTCATTGACCCTCCTATGAGGCTCTGAATGCTAAAATGTCTTTCTCCTGACAAGATTAACCCCTTCATTGTATAATCCTCCCTGGCCAAAACAGTGGAAGTAGCTACTCCTAGGGCTCACAAAATGTTCTGCTTGGTAGTACACAATGATGTGGGGAGGAGGAATGCTTGGTTTGTGTTTACTTTTAGAGCCCAGGGGGGAGATAGCTCCCTAAGCTTCCTGACAAGATGTTTATTTTTATTCACATTGTCACTATGTTTTCCCATGAACAAATATTTATACTTCAGAGGAAATGTTTCAGTAACATGTTTCAGACGGGATAAGCCATGTTAACTTCCCTTCCTTTTATTATGAGAAAGCAATTTTGCTTACTGGAGGAAGTAAATAAATCAATTCCCCAGAGAAGCCTGGGAAGGGGTAATTCTTGCAGGGAACCCATCTTGAAAATACTGGCAGCATGACATTAGGTCAGTGTTAGCTGACCTGTAAAGGTTTCATTTGCAATTGCAAGAAATGAACACATCAGAGATTTATTGTTTCCTTTGTTCAGAGAAACAGACCATTCTTGTGCAATACTGTCTTAATTAAAACATTCTCCCTTCTGACAAATTTTAGTAGCATCTGTATTATTATAATGTACATTTAATACATATGGAAAGCTATGAATCCATCTTTTGTTAATACATCTGAACATATAACAGACTGAGAAGGCCAGTGGATGAAAATGACCTAATTTCATTGACTATTCCAAACTGTGAGCAGACGGTTTGACTCTGTGATCTCCTGAAGTTCCTTACAACCTGAATTCTCCCACAATCCTAAATTAACAACACGTATTTGGTTTAACTAACTTACATATTTACCGCAGAAACTGTGAAGGTCTGGCTGTGATACTTGGCAAAGTATCATAAATATACACCTGTAACGAACACATCAGAGATTTATTGTTTCCTTTGTTCAGAGAAACAGACCATTCTTGTGCAATACTGTCTTAATTAAAACATTCTCCCTTCTGACAAATTTTAGTAGCATCTGTATTATTATAATGTACATTTAATACATATGGGAATCCATCTTTTGTTAATACATCTGAACATATAACAGACTGAGAAGGCCAGTGGATGAAAATGACCTAATTTCATTGACTATTCCAAACTGTGAGCAGACGGTTTGACTCTATGATCTCCTGAAGTTCCTTACAACCTGAATTCTCCCACAATCCTAAATTAACAACACGTATTTGGTTTAACTAACTTACATATTTACCGCAGAAACTGTGAAGGTCTGGCTGTGATACTTGGCAAAGTAATTCAGGCTGGCAAAAGCCCCACTTTTCCCTAGTCTGCCTACAGCAAGAACTCAGAAAGCTGCCTGGATGCATGGAAAAGTACCTACACGTTTGTGGAGCAAACTCTTCCTTCATCCCAGGATCTCACTCATTTCCTGCACCTGCAGTTAGTCTGTGTGAGTATTCACTCTTAAAAATCAGACTTTGCAGCTTCCGTTTCTCTGATGCTTGGAAAAAAGCTTGACATTGGGTCAAAAGCTACTCTGTGCAGCAGCTGCTCATTACCAACCCTGCAACACCAACATTTGTTTTTATCTGCAGGAATATCAGAACAAAGCTGACTAATCCTGTAAATGAAACTATTATTTGTAGGACCTTTCAGTTAAGACTTTTGGTACAAAGTTTGCCAAGACACAGATGTTATAAGTCTAAAATACTTGACAAAAAGCTGCTGGTCAGAAGAGCAGTGGTGACAGGCAACCTTAAGTGAAACAAGTCAGGGTTTTTTTACTTCTTCCAGTCGATACTTACCTCACAGGAGAAAATGTTCACATCCATTTTTCGCAGCTTGATCAAAAGCAGAATTTCATTTAAAATACTTCATGTCTTTCTCTTAACGTGGCACTCCTAAGGAGGAAAAAAGAAAAAACCAAAGAAAATAATAAACTTTACTATTTTCAACCTAAAATTACAACATATGCAACAGCAACAACATCTTTTATGATGCATTTTATATTGTAAAACAGACCTGCTTGGTCAATAAAACAGTCTTTTGAAGTTTCAAACAGGTAAACTGTGTATCTTCACTAAAAAACTCTTTGCTCCAATGCAGTGAAGAAATCATGGGTAGCTTGATGAGCTTTTGGGCATAACTGGAGATTGACAGAACTCTGTCAAATTAAGCTTGTTCACGAATAATTTCCCTATGGATTTAGATTAAGAAAAAAACCAAACCACCTTAGGTGTCAGAACCTAACACTGCTGTATCCCAGTTAACCAGCTCCTCTCTCTTAGGCAACAGACTGAGGAGGGATTTTTTGGCTACCTTCAAGGTGACAAGACTCTAAAATATGAGCTGACAGCCTGATGACATATGAACTGGGAATTCTGTGTGGCTTCCCCCCTTTGGTAACAAATGAAATTAACTATAAAAGTCCTTCATTGGGTTTGGTAAATGCCTACTTTATTGTGGCTTGGTTTCCATCCAGGAGCAAGGTGGACGTTTTCCAAGAACCAAAGGTGGGAACAACATTGATTTCACCACAGATGCTGCCCTAAAAGCAAAGCTCAGGGGCACAAGTAGGTTTCAGATGTTCAGGCTAATTTGAATAGCAGCAGTGAAATGCAGTCTTCAAATGAACAGAGCAGTGGCCCACTGGTTACTTCTCCCTTCTTATCAGGATCATTTCAGAACTGAATTTAGGACTGAAGTTAATTTCTCACATAAATTACAACCTTCTGTAGATACCCAGCACAACACAACAGAGAAAACAAACACAAACAGAAAACGAAGGAACACTTTATTCCACCTTTGTGAAATAGACAAACCACAAGAATTGACACTAGAGGTAGAGGCATGATGTTTATGTCCTCTAAGTGTCGTGCCCTTCCCTTTGCTACTTATCAATAAGCCTTTTAGTGGCAAAGACATATCAGTGTTCCTGAACTGCCATGTTTCATGCAGCCACTACTGTGGAGAATCTTCTCATCATCTTTTCTACTGTGCTCACCCTTACTTCCTCCAAGGCAGGCCCACACAGCTCCCTTCCTAAGCCCTACAAATAACAGCCTAAACCCACAATTAAACAGCTCCCCAAATTATTAATTAGTGACATTAGCATACTCAGAGCTCTAAAACTGTTTAAATAGATACCTTATGTGATACTGTACCATTTGTAACTGTACTTGTTTCTCAAGTATTGATGGCAGATTAGAAGTTACTTGCAGCTTCTTTCAGAACATTTCTTTTCAAAAAAACCAAACTAAAAAAGGGCATCTGGTTTATCTGATCAAAAACCCAGAGCTTTCTATGTTTTTACTTTACTGAGATCTCATTTGCTTCTAACAGCCTTTCTCTGCCTCACCCTCATTAAAATCTACAGACATGACCTCCAAGGATATATCAAGATCCTTCTTACTCTCAAACAGACATGTAAAGCCCTTCCAGAGCTCATTCACAATTCTTTTTCATCAATCAATAATCATTTACATTATTGTCCTATTAAAGGCCACATTAAGACTCTCCTGCTTGCTGAGATATTTTTTACATTGTTATGCTGTAAAGCGAGACCAGTTGTTTGAAGAATGTAAGCAGATAGAAATGTAGCTAAACCTGATTTTCATCATTACTAAAGCATAAGCCTAAAAGTTCCACTTCACAGATAAAAGTTTATGGCCTTCATCTCCCTACCCCTCAGTCTTCCACTTTCTGGTTTTGAAGATAGCTGAGTTTTTAATTAGCATTGTTCTACTCTATTACAACTCCAAAACACAAACATCTCTCATACCACGGTAGTGGAGGCAGATCTCTCTCTGTGATGATGATCTGCGCTCAGAGGAACAGAGCAGCTAAACCTTACATGCACCTTCCTTACCAGTCTCGAGGAGCTCACAGCTGAGAAGAGAGCTGCCTTGCTGTGACCCTCACCCTGTGTGCCTGCAGAGAAAGCATCAGTTCTGGTCGTGGCAGTGCACTTCCTTCTCTCTCCCATCTGCTGTGCGCCCAGGCAGGCAGCACCTGAACCAATGCTCACCCACAACAACGAGCACACCGTGATACCGTGTGCAGGGCATGCAGCAAGGTCACCGTGGGCTGAGGAAACTAAAACCTGCTGGAACACAGAGTAATTCACTGATTGATGTACCTGCATGGTGTAATTCTCCAAAGTGGGGGATTTCTTTTAAACAGGCAGGAAGGTGAGGAACAGGAACACCCGCTACAGGTTGGCAAGTGAAACATTTGCAGTGCAAACCAGGCCCAGAAGGATCTCAGAGGAGGCCAGGTGGAACACTGGGCTCCCTGGATGACTCCTTGTGGCTAACAGTCATGTCTAATCTGGTTTAGAAGCCTCTTCTGTGACAGACAAGACATTCCTCATACACACTGACACTAAGAAAACTCAAGAAATCTCAGCCCAGTTTTTCCCTCAAATGCACCTCAGCTTCTTGTTCAGAAGCCTTAGCTGATCCAGTCTTTGCCTCTCTCCTGTTTTGTTTGGTTTGTTGGGGATTTTTCTTATTATTATTACCAAACAAACAATACTGCAGAATTTTATCCTCTCAAGTTTTTTTACGAGTTTCCTTTAACTAGCCCATCATCTCTGTGCATTGGTTTCAGTTTCTGTAACACCACAAATTCACAGTACATCTGCCCTGAATCTCTTCAACAAACCTTGAGGGATTACATGGAAGAAAAGTGCTTTTAAGCCTTATGTTTCTGACTTACTTAATATGGTCTCACTTCAAAATTTTGCCTTTAAAAGCTCAATACTGTGAGAAACTTAAGTAAAAGAAAGAGCACAACCTTAGTTCACTGTTGTAATCTTTACTATGACACACCTCACTTGCTCTACGTTACATGGTTGAACAGACAGTAGAAATGTTACTTCCCATTGATACCTAAACCAACATTTCCTCTCAACATACATTCAAACCTTTAATGTTGTTGGATCCATAGCAAAAGCAAGTGTTTTGCCCTTTCTATTTCAGTTTTGACAAGTATGTTTTTTTCTGGGGTCTCTCAGAGAAAAAGGAACTTTTTCCTGTGTTGATTACACAGACAACAACATGAAGTGTGACACAAATATTTCCATTTAACTAAGTGCAAATGACAACATTTGGTATGAACTTGACAGCCAGGTTCTAAAAGAGGATGGGATATTATGATTGCCACTGGCCCTATCTTAAGGGCACCCCCAACAACTCAGTTAAACAGCTGCTAAACAAAAGTGCAAGTAACTCTAAAGCTCTACTTTCCTATGCTCCCCAAGTAGGGAAAAGGTTTTCCCTTTTCTCATTCCTTTTTTCCAAGAGCTGCAGTAGAGTTGGGCTAGATATGCCCAACTGCTTCTCCCCAGAGGTTCTCAACAACTGTAAAGAAGAGAAAGAGCTCTTGAAAGTCATTCTCCTGCTAGGTCTTTTAGGGAGGCACGTCCTTCTTTATAACCAGCTCCTCTTGTATTCAGTTCTCTACATGCATTTGCACTCTGTACCAATTACAAATTTCATTCTTGTAATGCAGAGGACCATTAATAATTTAAGATTAAAAAGGAACCTAAGGGCAGGAATATTCCATTTTTGCTCACGAGATAGATGGTACGCTGCTAGTATGTCAACTCAAGTTATCTTTGTGCATGCTACGTTAATTCAGCAAATTGCTTTTCAAACAAAGTGCAAGCAGAAAGTGCCTGGAGATTCTACACGAGAAGAAAGTTTCATTTCTATACCAAATGTGCCAAACCCATACCCAGAAAGTGAAATATAAACAGATTTTAGTTTCGTTCATTTAGTTTTCACAAACAGGAGTTAGCCCTGATGAATTCTGTGAAGAAGCCCAATGCAAGAGCACGTAAAAGTCATGCCAGGTGTAGCGATAAATACCCAGCCTGCCTGCACCGTGAGAAACCGGAGGATCAGCGAACACGCCTAACGGTATGGAACGGCTCAGGAGCGATGCAGCAGCAGCACCGCCTGACACCCGAGTGAGCTGTCAGCATTTCTGACCTTACCGCGGAAGGGAACGGGACATCAGGGACGGCGGGCAGGTGCGGAGACCCTCCTGGGGCAGGAGCCGGCCCGGAACGGGGAGCGCTCCCGGCCCGCCGGTCGCAGCCCCGCGGTGCCCCAGCCGCCCGCCGCTCCTTCCCGCGGCGCCCGGCCCCGCTGGGTCACCCGCAGCGACCGGCGGCGGCGTCTGCCCGTCCCGCGCCCGCCACCGGGGCCGCAGCGTCTCACCTGAGGGCGGAGCGGGACCGGCTAGGGACAGGACAGAAGTGACGCTCAGCGGGGTGCGGAGGGCGGTGCGGTGTCTCGGGTGCGGTGCCGTCCCGCCCTGCTGTGCCGTTCTGTGCCGTTCTGTGCCGTGCCGTTCCGTTCTGTTCTCTGCCGTTCTGTGCCGTGCCCAGCGCGGAGCGGGCGCGCGCGTCCCAGCCAACCAGCGCCGTCACGTGAGCGCGCCCCGGCACGCGGCGCTGCCGCCGCGGCCGTTACAGCAGCGCGCGCGCGGCGGCGGCGGGAAGCGCGCGCGCTGCCCTGCCCTGCTCTGCTCTGCTCTGAGGGGCCGGGGGTCGCCGCGCCCCTCACGGGCCTCTGGGGCGGCCGGCGGCGGCGCGCTCGCCCTTCCTGCCCTCGGGAGAGATCGTTTCCAGGAATTGAGGGGCTGCGGAGGCAGGAAATCCTGCGGGGCCCCGTGCGGGGAGCGGCCGCAATGGCATCACCTCCGTGCGCGGGAGGGTGGGGTCCCCAGCCGCCTCCTCCCCGCTCCGTGTGAGCATCCGCACGACGAAATGTGGATCAAGGTGTGTGCGCCTCCCTGAACTGTGAATGCTCCTGTGTTTAACATTGCTGACGAGTAAATCCCACCGCACTGCTCGCCTCAGTTTACCCACACAGAACTTTCATGCTGAATCGTAGCTAAAAAACCCAAACCGTTGAGCTTGTTTTCCGCCCAGGATGCTTTCCACGTACACTGCCCTCAGGGTGTCTGACCTCGCTATCAATAATAGCTAAGAGAAGTCTTTAAAGAGAACAATAGCGGGACACCGTAAGTAATCCAGCTCCGTCAGGCACTTAAAACTGTTGTAGAACATACTGCTGAAATGCTTAGGTAAATTTGACGAACTGCTCAGAAGCCTGGAGTTAAAGGAATTTTCTGCTTACTCAGGGTGTTGGACTCAATTTTCCAGCCTGGGTCGCCCTGTGCTGTGGAGGAGGATTTGGGAGGACTGTGGGGGCCAGGCACTCAGCCCTTGTGGCAGTGCTTCATGCCGGTGGTCGCGGGCAGTTTCTGACAGCACAGCCCTTCTGAAAGGGGAAGGACTAAGACACCGGGCCTAGGGACAGCAGGAGCCGGCAGTACTGCAGGTAGAGAGGCAGGCCGGGCTTGCGGCCAAAGTGCTCTCTATCTCCATGGCAGAGATCAGGCATTCTGTGCAGAGCTAATGAGCCTAGCCCCCATATCACGAAATCCATAAGAGAAGCAGGGTTCGTTGGATCTTCTTTCTTCTTTTGATGATTTTCATTTCATGTGCTTCCCTGTGGAGTTGTGAAGGCTTGAAATGTACCTGCTGTATACTGTATGAATAGTGCAATATACATGCGTGCTGTCTCAGGATGCTGAACTGTGCAGCAGGGGGAATTAGCCTGTGTAGAGCTCTGTGATGCCATGAACAGACTGCCTTCAGCACATAAATCAACTTTAGACTACTATCAAACACTAGCATACCCTGTGTTTTACATTTATAAAAGAAATGTGGGAGAATGATCGCAGGATTTCAGTAGCTGCGCTTTTAAAATAAATGGCACTTGTATTGTGAACCCCTCATTAAGTGGACAGAAACTGTTAGCAACGTGGCTAAATGTAAAGTTTAGAATAAATGACTGAAAGATAATGACCTTTGTTGCATATGTGGTACCAAGGACAAAGAAAGACTGCTGAGCCGTAGTTACTCCCCAGAACTGGAAGGATTGTTTTATTTGGGAAGAATTTATATGGAGTCCTGGTAACTCATATTTAGAGCCCCAACGAGGAAGCCTCCACAGTATTTGCGTGCAGAATTGTATAGTTGTGCAATTTCACTCTGTGCAAACAAACTGTCTCAATTCCTGTAATTTGTGCTGGAAACACACTATCATTTGCAAGGCAATTGGAGCAGACAGCTGAGCTCACAAGGGTTATCATCTGCATCTGCTCAGAGGACAGCCCCCAACCTTGTATTGGCTATATTTTTAGCTTTGCTAACTAAACCCACATGAGATAAAAGTCCACCCACGCAACAGGTTATATAGTTTGCTTTAAATCAGCTGTGTTTTGTGAGCACTGAATGGCTTGATTCTGTTTCATGTGTTTCCTTCAGCACTTCAAAATGAATTTAGGCTGTTTGAAAGATTGACTAACAATTTTAGAAATTGACCTCTCGTGTTGAATCTCAGACTGAGTCCAACACAAGTCAGCCTCTCAGCTGTATCAGAGAGGAAACTTTGCTAGTCTGAGGATAGTCTTATTTATTTACTTTCTCATGCCAGCAAAGGCAGGATTTCCTGTTTTTTCACTGATCTATAGTTACTGGGTGTAGGATATTGTCATTACTTTAAAATTATACCTTGGATACTAAGACTGTATGTTTAATCAGGGGAAAAAATGTGTAAGTATTTAGTAAATAATCTGCCCTTTAAGGTATGATAATTCCATTTCAGGCTTAAATTAATTAGGCAGTAGTATGGAAAGCTAATGATCATCACAGAACACTTGCTCTCTTTCTACCAACTTTCATTTATAGTCCTTATAGATTTTTGAAAAATTAATTTAGGGTTTTAATATTGTGCTTGTTTTTGTGTACAATTACAGATGTTGAATCTATAAGCAGAGATGGAGTGCTATTATCCTTCAAAGTGCACATGGAATAGATGAGGAGAAGCTATGTAAGTTCTAGTCTCCCAGGAATGGAAGACAAAACAATTCATGAAATTTTCTGTTAAGAATAATTGTTGGCTGACAGTTGTGTAACTTTTATGACAATATCTCTTGAACCCAGACATAAGATAGACTGATACCAGTCGTGATGTCAAGACTGTGATTTTTCTTCATTCACAGAAGATACTGAGGTGACAAAAATGTTTATGATTGTGAGTCTTTTCTTGCTACACAGTCATCAAGCTGCAGTTACATTAGTCTGACTAGAGTAGCTCCAGGTGACTCATGGCTTTCATTATATGTCTGAGTTCTTAAAGGGTAAAAGATTTGGGAGAGTTTTTTGTTTTGTTTTGGGTTTGTTTTTTTTTTTCCTACAGAAAAATGAAAAAAAAAAATCTGTTTTGTGATAGCAAGTGCATTTGTACTCTTCAGCACTCACTACATGTTATAGGATGGAGGTAGATTGTGGGCTTTCTGGAAGTCCTCTCAACCAGTGCCTTGGAGCGATAGGAGTCGCTGACAGTGAATCAAGCACAGACCTTTGTGCTGTGGTGGAGCAGGGAGTGTTCATGTGTTCAGTTCTGCCAAGTGAACTGTGGTGACACAGGAGGTCATGTGGGACATGGGGATGAGCAAGTCCCAGGCTTCCAGACAGGCTTGGAAGCCAGTGGCTCATTATGCTACAATTTATTGAGTTGTTTTTAATGTTTTATCCTCTATTGTCTTAGGGTTGTGACTGTAGTTACTGTATCCCTTTATTGCCACACTGGTCTGGAACAGGCTTCAGACAGTGGCATCCTCTTGCTGAATGTTCTCCTGCTCTGCCCACAGTCCCCTGTGGGCTGTGGCCAGCTCTGGCTTCCATTCCTATTCCCTGTCATTCAGCATTGGGGCAGGTGGAGCTCCTGTTCTCCACATCTGTGTGTGGCAAAGATTGCACTGGCTTTGAAGTCTGCTTTGTCCTGAGAGACATCAGAATCACTGTCAGGAGCCTTCCTGAGGACTTTCAAAGCCTTTTTTGGAAGGCCTTATTAAAGCTTTAATACAACAAATCAGAGGAGTGAGAGGTTTTAGTTCTTCCCTATGAGGATTTGGCAAGTCCAAACCTAAAACATTATAAATAGTTCAGTGAGAGCTGTGAGCAGAACAAGAGTCAAATGAAACGTCAGGAGCTACGCTAGAACCTTCTGGTGGAGGTTTATCTCATCCTTATAGAGTGTTATAAAAATAATCTTATAAACACTGAAGCAATCGCCACCATGAATCACATTGTGTTCATACTAGACAAACCTACGTAAGACTGGCAGAGGTTTATCTGGGTAAAGATGCTGACTTGGAAGCTGTGAGAATGAAAAGACTTCACTGGCAGACTGTTGTAATAGTGAAATATGTTATCCTGAGGAGAAATAGGTTGTGGAAATGTCAAATCTGTATTATGCAAAAGTAACGCAGAGGGAATCCATTCCTGATTTTGGAAAACCTATCTGAATCTCCCATTGCCTTGGGCTCCTAAATATCAGGTGTGAAGTGACAGCAGAGCTCCTGAGTTCTAGTGGTTCAAACAAATAAACATTTATTAACTCTCATTTGATGGACAGTTCCTGTTTATCCAACATTGCTCAAAATCATGTCTTAATACAGTTTGTTCTTTTTAAAAAAAGGCTTATAACTAGCTTGGACAAGCCTTTGAAGAGTACACTCCAAAGAACACTGGAAAGGACAACAATGTCATGGAAGGAGGATAAAGACAAGCCTTTCCACTCATTTATTTTCACAGTTTTATTAAATGTAGTGAATATGTTTAGCCACACTGAACTAGTCTTCAGTAAAGCACAAAATTCATCAAGAAAAGCATGCATGACTTTGTAATTACACAAAATTGATCCAGGAAAAAGAGATCATGAACTAATTTAGAGTGTTAAACTGTCTGGAGCTTATCCAACCTTATGTTCAGATATAAAACTGTGGCAGTACAAGAACAGACCAAAATATTCCTACCCCATCCCACCTCCTTCCCTCCCCTCCCCTTCTTTTTCTACACTTATGACTAGAGAGCTATTGGATGGATTTGCTGTGGGGAAGGAGAAGTGGCTAAGACCCTCCATTTGTGTGTGCTCCTGCAAGGTAAGGGTTTGTGGCTATACAGTTCCCCTGTCTAGTCTGAATTGCAGAATTTAATCCCAACTTGAAACCCAGATGGATTGCAACACTATGCAGTGTGTGTGGTTGCTTGCTCTGCCAAAACAGAGGATTTGCACCAATGTAGCTGCTTTCCTAACAAATCCTCTGGACAATGAGCCAGGACCTGTGATACCATGTAGGCTTAGTTCTCAACAGCCTTTCACCATAACCTTTCACCACGCAGCAAATGTGAAATGCTAACAAACTAGACCAGCACAGTTTTACCCTGCTTGGAATCAGCACAGTTTTACCCAGCTGTAACTCAAGGAGAGCAGGCCCTCTGTGAATTAACACTGTTTTGCTGAAAATGTGTATTGGATTTAATCCTATTGCTTGTTTGCTGGCACAAATTCTTTTGGTGACCATGAGTCTCCAAGAAAAAGGATACAATTTTATCTCCCTTCCTAGATTTAACACCATTCAAATGTCAAATTGTTTTGTGTGTTTCCACTCCTGATCTTGAAGTCTGGACCAGTGTAGGAGATAGAATGAGCACACCACCTCCAAATCCTTATCATCTAGGCCTAAACTCCTCTTGAGCACTGTGTGTGGGAATCTCTCACAGAGAGAGACTCAAAAAGCATATCTTTTTGTGATGATTTATGCATCAGTTCAAACATTGGTTGCTGTAAAAAAGGTCCTTGTTTCTATCCTCACAAATACCACTTACAGTACCAAGGGACTTTGGCCAAAACTAGCCAGTCTATATAACGACAGGAAAAACAGTGCCTTCTGATAGCTCAGATTATTATATGCCTGCAAAAATGGATGCACACATATCTGAAATGGAAGCATTGGCAATTTTGATAGTTCTCAAGCTGGTCCAATATGTTACAATAAGTATGCTTTGTTGTTGAGTGTTCGAACCTCATGAGAACATGTTTTTCTAGACCTGGTAATAGGCTGCCATCCATAAAAGGATATTTAACTGTGAGTAGTTACTCTCTGTTTTCACTTCCTTGTTTTGTCTCCCATTTATCAGATAAAACAAAATGTAGGTGCTTATATAAATCTTTTCAACAAAAGTTTTTGCTGCTAAAAAGGCCCAAACTCAAACCTCAGGTTTATATGCTACCCTCTGCTGTGGCCTAATGTGGCCATGTAAGCATCATGGTTCCTCAGAAGCCAAAATCAACAGAGCACAAAGCCATTTCTGAGACCACAGAGGACCTGAGTGTCAAGTAGAAATTCGCCTTTGCTCCATGTGCACTTGGAATCCTTATTTTGCTGTTAGCTTCCAAGACCCTAAGAGAAGTTAAGAATTATCACCTTGCAGTGTATCACTAGTGGAGACCAGAGTTGCCTCACTGTAAATAAGAGAGGTCTGCTGCAATGGCAGTCAGTAAATAATCCTTGTGTCTGGATTCAGATTCTGACTTCTTTGTTCTAGCAAGTTGTTGGATCTGATGGTCTGGATTTTAATTGTTTGTGGAACTGGAGAGTTAAAGATCAAGAAAGAGAATTACAATTTTTATATTGCCTCTACATTTAAAGATTGTGATATACTGCATGAGGAAACTTTCTCTGCATTTTCCAACAAAGAGACATTGAAAATATGCCAGATGCATTTAAATGAACCTATTAAAAAGTTTGGAAAATTTGGAAATATGAGGGAAAAATAAAGGGAATACTGATTATTGCTTTCAAATTTTCAGACTTACATTTTAATGGAAATAATTAAATGATGCCAAACTAGTATTTTATCTGCAGAGCTTCACTTGGGCTTAAGATATTTTTCTTGATAATCACAGAAAAGTTGTCTTCTGGATACATAACCAGCTCCTGTAGCTCAAAAAAAGAAAAATGTGAAGACAATTTTAGTACATACAGGAAATGTTGGCAATGTCCTGTGCTTTGTTATCCATTACTGACTCTTTTGAGACTGAGAGCATATGGTACTAAACTTGAGAAAATTTTTCATTGTCTCTAACAAGATAAATCACTGTCAGCAATCCATCATTGATTCTAGATACTGATTGCTCTTTTGCTAGAACTTTGAGAAAACACCAGAGCATTTGAAGAATCAGAGTTTGAAATATTTCAGGAAAATCCAAATGTCTTGAAACCTGATAAAGGAGCTGACCACTTGATGTAGGCAAAGTTGTTAAGAACTACTTGCTCTTAGGCAGGCTTTTCACCAGTTTATAAAGAGTTGATAGACATCTTTACAAGTACTTGATAGTTTGTTTAAGCCTTTACCAGATAATATTTTGTCCATGAAATGTTTAGAACACATATAAATAATTCAAAGAATTTTAAGTATTGTGTTTGAATTTCTATATAGTTCATAAATGATGAACTATTTTGTTTTCCATTTAGGGAATTCTATAATAGTACTGATAAATGCCTAAGTACTTTCCCCCCTTCAGTTAGAGTCTGTTATGAAGAATGTGAGTTTTGAAAACTTCTTTACAACTTCCGTGAAGAGTTCTTGGTTGTATTTTCATGTTCTGAAGATGCAGAACACTGTGATGCGACTCATTCTTTGTAGCCTGGCATTTGTCAGTGTTTAGGGTTAAGCCTATCCATTGGCACAAAAGCTAGAAATGGCTTTGTGCCAATGGATAGGGTTAACCCTAAACTTGTGCCTCTCAACACAAGTATGCATCATTTTATGCAGCTGGGAAGGTACACTAAACATTCCACAGAAGATACAGGGGAAAAGAAAGAACTAAATCTGGTCAGAAATGCTGGAACAGCAAAATAATAATAGAATCATAGAATAGTTTGTGTTAGAAGTGACATTTAAAGTTGCAACCCACCTGCAGTG
Source organism: Onychostruthus taczanowskii (assembly GCF_017590055.1). Lineage (NCBI taxonomy): Eukaryota > Metazoa > Chordata > Aves > Passeriformes > Passeridae > Onychostruthus > Onychostruthus taczanowskii. Next base: position 3,725,517 of record NW_024499462.1, on the reverse strand, counting down.
AGCAGGGACTTCTTCAAATAGATTAGGATGTTCAGAGCCCTGTCCAGCCTGACCATGAATGTTTACAGGGACAATGAATCCATCACCTGTGGCAGTGTTTGACCACCCTCATTGTAAAAAATATCTTCCTTGTATCTAGTCCAAATCTTCCCTCTTTCAGTCTAAAAACCTTAACCCTTGTCCTATTGTACAAACCCTACTAAAATGTTTCTCCCCATGTTTCTTATGACTCCCATTTAAGTTTTCAAAAGCTACAATAGGGTCTCCCCAAAACTACTTTTTCTCCAGACCAAACAACAACAACAACCTCAGCTTTTCTTCATAGGAGAGGTGTTCCATCCTTCTGATTATTTTTGTGGCCCTCTTCTGGACCCACTTTAGCACGTCCACGTCTTTCCTGTGCTGAGAAACCTAAAAGAAGCATCCTACCGATTTAGATGGCAGCACCTAGAGTTGATATGAGAAACTGTTACAAATTATCTGCATAGATGTCAGTTATCCTAATGTCTCTAAATAAACTGAGTCACAGAGCCAAAGGGCTTTGAAGGCTGCCAGTTTCCAAGCTTCAAGGACCAGGCATCTCTGCTGCTACAATCACCATCAGCATCTACAGGGCATGAAGATTCAGTTCTATAGAAAGGGATTTGAACTTGCAGTGATATTCACTTTCCCTACCTACTACAGACAGGCAGCACTTCTGCAGGGTTTCACTCTGAGACTCCTCATCTCATCAGCAGATCAGAGACCCTGCTACTGGTAGCAAATCAATTGCAAGGTCCTAGCCTGGCAAGTAAGGCAGGAATAGGAAATCAGTGTCAATACTTCAGACTATAGAAATTTCCTTTCTTTCTAACCTTGAATCTATTTTGGCTTTTAAAAGATAACATGGTAATCTGGCCTGTCATCTGTTTATTACAGCCCTTGTACTATTACATATTCTCCCAACAACACAATATAAAGTGGAAAAACCTGACAAAATCTACAGTTAAAAGCCAGGCTATTTTTAAATTTGGGATTTGCTTTGTGGAAAATAGATGACTTCATCTTAGTCCAAAGTTGATCTGTTAGGAAAAAAAAGCTGTAGCCTTAGTGACATGACTGACTTTCTGAATTGCCTGGCAAGGGCATTTGTATTTTGGTATTAGCCTGAGCCATTAGAGAAATAAACAGCAGTTTGCGTTTGGTGACTGTAAAAATTTTATTCACAGAGCACATGCATTCTTCTGAAAATATTTTAGTTCTTAGGCTGTATTTCTGAGCTTTCAAGCACTCTTAATATTTTTTCATTGCTTTTTGATCCCGACAGGAAATAAAAGCAAAGACACTGCTGCCCAGATAGTGAGAATAAAAGTGATTCATATCTACTTTTTAGTGTCAGAATAAAGCAATGAAAGTGAAAAATCCCATGGCACAAATTGGTGTAAATCTGATAAATTCTGGAGCATGGGTTTTTTTTGTCTGGAATGACTCTCCTTGATAAGCTCAATATCTTCAGAAGTTGCTGTATCCAACACCTGGAGAAGAGAACTGTAATTTTTGAAACTAGAAGGCTACCAAGGGAGAAAGTCAGTGAGAACTTTGGTGGATCTGCCAGGGTACCTTGTTTAGTTTATGTCTCTTGGATTACAAATAGATCTGCAAGTAGCAGAGCTGAGGAAGATAAAATTTCATGTTTGCATCTTCTGTATATCTAATAGTGTCTGCGCCATAACTAAACTTTACTCAACAGTTGGCATAGGTTGAAATGGCGAGATATTTGGATAGGAATAGGTATGTGCATATAAAGAAATTGTAATGCCATAAGAGTGATTGTTTATTAAGGAGTTATTTTCTTACTAGCCTGGTTTTCTATGAAACACACTGTGTCTTACTTCTCTGCTGCATAATGGATTTGGGCATCTGGGACAAAGCCTTTTTTTTTCCTCCTGTCCCCTCATAGAATGCAGCAGCAGCAGCCTGCCAAGTAGTTTAGGTATTAATAAGGGTACTGCCATAGGCTCCATTTGCCATTAGTTCAAATGCTGTCTTGGGCCAATGGAGTTATGTTGCTTTTGGTACTGGAACAGTGTAGCCTTCCTGGAAATGTGTGGTGCTGATTTCCTGTCCATGTTCTGTGGGAAAAACTGGCCTGTTCTTAAGGCTTTTTTTTTTTTTTTCAGCTGATGCACAATTGCAGGCATTGTCTCAGCCCTAAAAGATTTAGCAGGACAACTTTTTTAAGGAAAGATTTACCAATATGAATAAATGAAATACATTTGGTTTGTGAGAATTTATGGCCAGAGTTTACAAATGAAGTGTGATAAAGTCACAGTGGATTGAAGGCAAAATAAGGTGTACCATAAACAAGGACTTTACTGTTTAGCAGTGCCTGCATATATGAAACATTTCATTTCAGTTCATTTTAAGCCCTGCACTTTGCTGCTTCAGTGTTCAGTTTTTCCCGACCTGTAAATCATAGGGTGAGTGTTTGAAGAAGATCATATGTCTCAGAGCATGCAGGTGAATGGAAGGTTAAACATTGTGACTGGCATTCAGGTGACTCTTGTGCAATCAATCCCAGTGATATGATACTCAGTCAAAAGAACTGACAGTCATGGGGAGAAAAAAAAGGGAGGAGGAAGATGAAGAGGAGGCTCTTGAGTATGTTTTCAAACATTGCATTGAAAGAAAAAACATAGCTAGTCTTTAATTTTTGGCTGCAGCTGGGTCCCTGGAAGGTATGAGGGTGTGCTGAGTGCTTGCCCAAACGTTCAGGAACACAGGGGAAAGGGCTGCAGTCCAGAATTCTCCTGTTCCCATTCTTCCTGAGGTGGAAGGATGAGGGGGAGGAAGCCAGGACCATGGCTGTATCCCATCAAGTAGTGACTGTTTCTTTGCATGGTCACATAAGAGCCAAATGTATTTGCTTTATGCATCTTGTGCTACCTGGCAAAGAAAGGCAGTATAACAAGAAAGAAAACATGGTATTTTTTTCTGCAGTAAGATGCTGAAATGCATCAAAGATTTTGATCTTCCTAAATACGCAAGGATGCCAATGTTTAGATAGTCGAAGGAAGATTCTAAGGTTCAGCATGGAGCTCAGGGTTTAATGGGCCAGTTCTAGCAATGGTATCCACACAGGTGTCTTTGTACAGTGGCTAAAAGAAATTAGTTTAAACCTTAACCTGAGAGACAGAAAATCCCTTTACATTCTTTTCCAATTACTGTTTCAGTGAAGTGCTCTCAGCATATTGGTAGCTTCCTAATAGTTAGCACAGATTTAATATTGTTGCCATTGTGTTCATAAATGTATACTTGATTGGGAAAAAGTCTTTCTGAGGGAGAAGAGGTAGTGGAGGGTGTTAATAAAGGAGATATGAAACTTTATATTTCCTTAGGCCTTTGGAGGGATACCAAGAGGGATTTAAAATCTGAGGAAAGGTAGGACCCATAGACAGAGGCAGCTGTGGATGACAGTGCACTCCTAAGCAGTTTCACAGGTCTGTACAAGAACTAAGAGGTACAAAATAAAGGCATGGACCCAAAGTGATGGATTATCAAGTATATTATCCTCTGAAAAGTGAAGGATGGTCTATGCCCTCCTTTGCTTTCTATCTTGCTGCAGCAGTGAGTGCAGCTATCTGAGTACCTCTGCTGTCACACCCTGACACAGTTACTGTGAGAACAGTCAGGCTTCAAGGTCACTGCACACCAGACTCTAGGGAAATGTAAATACAGTTTATTGTAGAAAGATGGTAGAGTGGCTTGTACCCCTCAGCCTGCCCTGCCCATCCCCACCCTCCAGTAATCCACTTACCTTTTTAGCACCATCACAGAGGAAGTCTTTGATTACATTTATTTTATTCAGTTGAACATGATAACTAGGCGCAGCACAGCAGAAAGGACACATAAACTAACTAGGAGAATGTCAGTACTCTCCTCTGTGTAGGTCTTGTGACACCTACTGTAGCTGTTGCTATATTGTGATTGTAAGGCAGCTTTATGAGAAGTTCTGTCTACTTCAATGAACACAGCAAGAGAGATTGTCCTCTAAATACAGAAGTTTTCACCTATTAATAAAGGTATTTTATGTAAAATTTACTTTAGGATTTCATAACTGTCAGTTTCCTTACAGCTGCCTCTTCTCATACAATCATTAAATCACATAAGCTTTGCAAATGCTGGCACGGTTTTCAAGTGCCTAATGCAAAATGGAAAAAGGACATTTGTCCTTAAAAATTTTTTCTTGGAATAAAACATTTATTTTCCAAGATCTACTGGCTCATTGTTTTTGGTGGCACTCAAGCTACCTTCTTTCTGAAAACAGTGGATCACTTGTCCTTTGAAACCCTAAGCTTCTATGATGTGTCTAATTTGATATCACAAAATAAAGCTACGCTACATAATCGTGGCTGTTATCTTTACTCAGCCCAGGTGACCTCACATTGTACCAGGGGGAGTTTCCTTATAATGAATTTCTAGTTAAGTCTTGAATCTCTCAAGTAGAGCTGCTACCTTATTGTTCTATTCTACATTAAAATACAAAACCACATTAACCAAACCTAAGGCAATGCTTATGAATCCAGAATAAACATGGCAAGTTGACTCCCTAAACTTGAAATTACATATCAAATCAAATTTTTCCAAGTGGTGCTCTATAAAACAGTATGTAAGTTCCTCTCTTACACATTTAATACTTTGTGAACTTGGACAGAAATAATATTACCCGTTATAATTATAACATAAAGAACCTAGTTCAAAATAATGAGGAAGGGAACTCTTGCAGTAGTAGATCAGAAAGCACTTGTGGCTGTGGGGATCTCTTATCAACCTTATTTTTTTTCTCAGCATTATTAATATGGATGAAGCTAATTAAATGTCTTTGGTGCACTGGAGATCTATAGAATACAAACATGTTTGGTACCTGTAGTAGCCTTCTCCTCACTTGCTTAATTACTGATGCTAAAGTATAGTTGTTCACACTCACAAAGGCCATTTTTATGCAAAATAGCAAATTACTTTGAGCCCAGGAGCTGAACAAGTGAAATATAGTCCCATTCCAATAAAATATGGCCTTTGGGATCCGCTAGAAACAACAGGAGTGTCAGACTCAGAACATTGCTTGTACTTTCCTTGAGATGCAGGTCTTGCATCTAATTCTGTAAGAAGTTAAGATGACCATTTTTACCTCTGCCATAGTGAACAGGCCATTTCAAAGAAGAAATTGAATGTGTTGTTCCTCCACCACAAAGCCTGGCTGTGTGATTCCTTGATGCTGATGCAATCACTAATTCCTGGCTGTGATTCTTAGGGCTTATCTTCTGTGCCTGGTTCTGTCCTTTACATATGTACACGTGTCCACTCTATGCCTCTATGGATTCTCCTGCTGTACTCATTTGATGTTCTTCTACGTACACTGTTATGTAGAAATAGACATACTGTAAGATCACAAGTGCATTAAGAGAAATTATATGGAAAGATGTAGGTCAGTGAACAGGCAGTGGAAAATTGAGCAAAATTATCAGATCAGAATCTGGGTTTTGTGAAACACAGTGTGTAGCTGCAGTATGTAGCAACTTCTTCCAAAATAACTACATTTGATGTAATTATGTAAAAGAAAAATAGATCCATATACAGAGAATCCAGAGCTTCCTGGAAAAAACCTCCTGCAATGCCACCTTTTCGTGTGCCAGTTTCAGTCACTGCACTCTGGCTGTGCAGGTGTGCAATAAGTCATTGCTGACAATCCCACCTGCCATGATTAATATCGACCGAGTATAAAGGCGAACTGGCTCTTTGGCAGCTTGCACAAACGTTGCAGCAGGGCAGCCCAGAGTCTGGCTGCAGCTGGCAGAAAGCTCCACTCTGTGGCTGCAGAGCTGTGCCTGTCCCAGTGTCAGCAGCACACGTGGTAACAGCCATGGCCCTTGGGATCTGTGCCAGCAGGGAGTGCACACTCTCTCCTCCTAGCTGTGCCTCTTGCTAGAAAAGAGGCCCATTGGAGGAGATGATGAAAGAAGCTACTCTGGCAGCTCCATGCCTTCTGAGAATTCCCTCTATACAACAGAGACCACTTAGTCAAATTCAGCAGACTTCAGGATGTTTTGAGCATCCCAGAGAACAAACTGATCAGTAACCCAGTTTTTACATTCCATTTGGTTGCTTTATTGAGCTGGGATTCCTGATGCCAACGGTTCCCTGGGTCTGATAAATTTGGTGTGAAAAGAGATGTTTTAATTAAGCACTTCGTGGATGAAGTGGGTACGACAGCTTTATTTAGAAACTGCACTAGTACTTAGATTCAGGGTTTTAAATGGAAAGATCGCCTTTCTCTGCTGTAGTGTAATGTTTAATACATTATATATGGTAGGCATATAATGCAGTTATGATACTGTTATGTGTAATTCACATTTGTAAGCAGATATAAAGAAAGAAAGCTCCTACTCCTGTCATGTTTGTAATTCAAAGTGTAGCAAAAACCTAGCAGCAAAAAAAATTTGCAGGCCTCTGAGTGGAAGTGGCTGTAGGAGTGTGACCTCCACATGTGGGATGGAAAGTGAGAATTTTTCAGTGCTTTCAAAGGAAGTGCCTGATAAAGCTTTGCACTTTTAATAGTGGTGTCCATATTTGCTGAATGGTATGTTTACTGGCTTTATTTGTGATAGCAAACATATGTGTTTTGCAATCATATTCCTCAAGTGTGGATCATTCTCCCTCAGTTCATAAACAACCCTCTATTCAGAGGCCCTCTGACACAACTCCTACAATGGGGGAATTTTGTTTTTCTTTTGTTTACCTCTGTTTGTACTGTTCTCATACACTAAAATTCATGAGGTGTAGACTGTTGCTGGTATGCTTAGGAAGTAGCTGCAGTATCATGAATGTCACTGCAAACTACTAGTTTCAATGAAATCTTCAATCATCCAAGTGCATTAGCAATCTTACACATATAAGAGTAGTCCTAGTTGAGTGAGAATAAGATAAGAGTCTAATGAGATCATTCACACATATAAAGTGATGGTGATCATGATTATGCAGAATACCAGCTTTGTCAGAAATTCATTGTTCTGCCATCAAAAGATATTAATACTTTCATAGTAATTTTCTGCAGCAAGCGCTAACAAGAAAGCAGTTTGGAAAAAAATGGTTGAAAGGCCCATTTTACAGCTTGGGAATGTGTGAGAGATTACATCAGTCTGGAAGTTTCTGATGATTACACATAGCAGTTGAAAACCCAAAATGTAAAGGTTAATATCAAGTCATTAACGAATCACAAATGCTCATTGTTGTCAGGCTTTCCTGTGTATTGCTTCCAGCTTCTTCTAATTCTTCAGGACTTACTCATGGATGACTTATAACTCATGCTAGAATGAATACTGTGTACAGTAAATTATGTAAGAAGATTGCACAAGGTGCCTCTCCCATGATGTAACTAACATTAAATTGTTAATCATAAACCTAGGGCTTCTCAGCTTTCACGGAAATGCAGCTGTTGTACAGCCAGGTGAAACACTCTCCGAGGAGTCTGGTGAAGTTGCTCTGTTCTTGCTGACATTTATTGAAAGCATATGGCTGCACATAAACCAACAAGACAGCACAGTCTTGCTACAAAAAATAAAACCTTTGTGTATGGAAAGGGTGCTGAATTTTGAAAAACTGCTTTATTTTAGCAAGGACATGTTTTTATTTGGTGTTTTCCGGACACATGGCAAAACTGAACCCTAAGGGAAATCATTTGCTACAGCTTAGTGGTGTGTTGTATTATTCTCTGACAAGATTTGTTTGTCAGTTTTAAAAGCAGTTTATAAACCAGTCATGTAGATCAAATACAGAAAACTGAAACATTCTTAAACATTCATCATGCAAGAGGTTTTTTCCCTTAAAACAAATCCTCTTTCCTTTTTGCTAGCTTGACTAACATAAACTTTTACTCTAATGATGACTGGGGAAAAAAAAGGTAATCTTTTAAGCTGGAGTTGTGCATGTCAGCTGGAGTGTACCATTCCTGGGGTGTTATTAATCATAAGCCAGTCTATAAAACAATGTTTCTCTGCATGGGGTATGCTAACTAGCTTGCAATGTCACTGGGTTTAGCCTAGCTTTCTTCTCTAGCAATCGAAATCTACAAGTAATGCCTATTTCACCTTGAGAGGTGTTTTTCACATCCCATCTTCCATTTTATTGCATCTTTTCTTGGTGCTCTGACATTCTTGTCCTTCTGTAGATACCTGTTATATCATGTTTATGGAAGGCAAATGCAGATGCTGGGAAAGTAGCAGCATGTTGCAAATTACCAAATAATAGCACAGTACCTTACACTATAGGGAATCATGAGAAATATGTAGGAGTGGTCTGGATCAGTTCCTAACAACTTGAATGTTCTGATAAGGAACTCATTAGATAGTAACTGTGTCTCTATTTACTGGTACAGTCACTGGATGAATAAAATACTGTTCCATTAAATCTGTAGACCCAAGGATTTAGGGCTTGCCAGTGAAAATGAAATGAAGTATAAGACAGTTACTTGTTATGGTAACAGTTTCTTGTTATGGTATTCATACTATGAACAAGCCATTTCCATAATTTGTGCACTGAATTATACTGAAGGGAGCAAGGGTCATGTACCTCAGTGATTAGCATAACACCTTAAGAAAGGAAGAGGATAATTCCATTTTGCAGTGTAATGATTATTTCTGACTACCATGTCATCTTTGGATTACAAATAGTAAAAGAGTGAATCCACCTCTATTGAGTTTACTTTGCATAGGGTCCATGTTCTCCAGTCCAGATGCCTTATAATGCTTCAGTGACAGAAAATTTGTTCTTTACTCCTGTGAATTTTCTAAATTTCACTGCTATTTCCACAGCAGGTTTCCCAAGATGTGCTGTTTACCTCACAGGACTAGAGGAAAGAGTATGAAGTAGCCCATGAAGCAAATATTTCTAGCAATATTTCTCTGAAAGAGACTGGCAATAGTTGATGAAGCAGTAGATTTTTTCATGTCTGCTCCTGTATTTTACAAGCCTGGTTGAGAGTTTGGAATTCTGCTTTCAGGATATGAGGATATGAGGAGTGGGATAAATCGCCTCCTCCTCTGTGCTCACATAACCTGACAGAAAGTTGAGCACAGTTCTCTTTCTACTCTGGCAGTACCCTAACTACCTAAACTGAGAAATTTAGGTTTTAAAAGAATAATTATAATCTGTCATGCAATATGTGTGTTTTAAGAATCCATCAGCAAAGGGAGGATTTTGTGCAAGTTTCTATCAACAGTAAACTATAGTTGAAACTTGCTGTGTCTCCTTTCTGTGTCCTGCTGGGTGTTGAGTTTTCTTTGGCAGCACATCCTTACCTGTCAGTCACTTGCCCAGGCAGAGCTGAGTCAGACCTCAGCTCACAAGTCCACGTCTAGAGTTGCCCCCAGTGTCCCAGTCCTCTTTGTCTGGCATTGGCACCGGCACAATTTGCCTGGGGCTGCTGGTGGCTAAACTCTGTACTTGATGACATGGTGGAAAGAGGCTTAAAATATTGCCGTAGGTGTAAAAGCCAATGTGTCACTGCCGCTGCCTGTAATGGCCTTACGTCAGTGCAATGTTATGACATGCCACACTGTTTTCTTCCACTGCAGGCCATATATAGCCTGTTACACTTTGATCTGCTCAGCAAAACAGAGTGGATTCCTTTTGTCTGTAAACAGCAGCTGGGTGAAAGGAAAGGCTAATGGAGCCTGAAGGTATTTGATGGATCGGCGTTAACTTTGAATATATTTGCTGACCGGATAACAACCCATATGTGTGTTGCCAGTGTCAGTCTGTAGTTGTCACTGCTTCTAGAGCACAGTTGTGGTGTAAGACAATCTGCTCTGATTTCACCTTGGGAGGTGTTGATTCTGGAGGAAAAATGTGGCCTGGCTAAACTGGTGTGCTGTGCCTTCCTGTGACCCTCTTGTCACTTGAGCTATTTCAAATAAGACTCTCCTTGTTCTTGGCAAAAAGGACATATTCTTTGGTGGCTGGCTTGCATGTACTGTTACTGCTCAATATGGATTTTCACATTTTTGACGTTGCAACTACGCAAATGGAGTGTCTGTACTGTTCATCAGATGCAAAGCTAACTTAAAATGAGCATATGGAGGCATATGAAAGGTTTGCACTGCAGTTAAATCTGTCTGAGGATCAAGGCACACCAAATAATTTAGAATAAATACTTGCATTTCAAAACATCTATTCTTAATCTGGGGCAAGCGTGCCTGAATCTTTACAGATAGCATCATCTTATCCTACCTCATCTCACATTTTCTAAGCAAGTGTTCATGGTTCACATCTGCTTTATTTACTGTCTGTTAGATTTAATGCATTCTTCTATATTAGAAAATTAATATATCTTCAGAGAAACATGGTTTAAAAATGGGATTATAATCCCAGGGGCCTCAAACACTCATGTTGCAGTGAGTAAAAGCAGACTTTTCTGATATAGTTGGGGCAGAAATGTTTATTGTATAGCTCATACTGTGTAAAATGATATAAAGCAGTTCTCTCTTTCAGTATTAAATCACATACTTAATAACAAGCATGGGTTTTGAGTGCAGAATTTGTTAACTCTTACAGTAAAGTGTAGAATGTGAGACGTATTAAAATTCTTAGCATACCAAAGGGTGTGAACCAGATTTGGAAATAGGACAGTGGTTTTTAACACCTCTTTTAAAATGAGGCAGATGCAGAATAATCTAATCAAGATGTGTATCCAAAGTATGAAATGAAATCTCTTCTGAACCCAACTTCCTGCAGTCATGAAGTGTACATCCATGAAACTCTCAAATAAAGCAATGTGCAACCCATGCTTCTTCCTCTTAGAGAGCAGAGAAAATGTGAATTATTTATTATTCAACAGTGCTCCTTTTTGTGTGTCTACTGTGTACGCAATCCTGTGTTTTTTGCAAAATCCTCCTGTAAAAGTAAACCTTGAAAGCAATTGCAAGTGCAGAGGCAAATGTGCCATCTCATGTGCATTCACATCAGGTCAGATGATTGCATGTGATTACAAACATGCTGTTGTTTGTGGTGGACGGGCCAGACCTCATGAAGGCTTCGTTTGGAATTGTGGATTTGCAAATGCAAAGTTTCTGAAACTACTTGCAGTGACAGCGAGACTGCTGCAGGACACAAACACAAATTTTGTCCTACTCCTGTGAAATTACAGGCACTCCTCTCTTTGGTTTGAACCTGTTTAAAGCAGGTTGAAACAAGGAAAGCTCTTTCCTTAGCATCCAAAGTAGGGAGTGCTGGGGTGGAAGGCAGGTTTAAGCCTAGAAGTGGTAGGGGAAAAAGGCCTTTTGCCTTAGCAGAAAGAGAAGGAACCACCTTCATTGCTTTCTGTGCTTTTGTCTGTCTCGTCTTTACCTCATTTACCTGAAGGTCTTTTAACATTACTAAGTTCACTAATTTTTCCTGTTGCTGAAATTTTATTTAATTTAGCTGCCTTTAGTTAAATATCTGTAGCAGTAATCAATTGCCTAAACAGAGACATGTATTGCCATTTGAAATGCCCTTAGGTTCTGCCACAGAACTGGCAGGTATGACACAGCATCTAAGGCAAATTGTTGCTCTTCTGGGGCAGCAGTGGTTATATTAAGACATCTCATGTGGGACCAGACCCTTGCATTTAGTCCATAGCCTACAGAATTTTCTTGGCTTCTTGTGTGGCCACAGGAGAGGCTCTTTCAGCAGATGGTTGTGAATGCCTGCCTTAGGCATGGAGACAAGTCAGTCATCCCTGTAAAGTATTTGTCTGTTCTTTTACCAAGTCCAGGAGTCCAGGCAATGAGGTAAGTTTAGGATTTCTTATTTGTGGAAGACAGAAGTCAGTTATGGTGAATCTTGTCCTTTAAGACCAAAAAAAAGAAAAAAAAAAAAGAAAAAAAAAAAAAAAAGGCTTTTAAAATGAAGAGCTTGATTTCATAGTATTACTAAGATTTATTGCTATAGATGAACTGTGGGAAGTCCCAAAGATGAAACTAGCTAAATCTCATCTTTAATTAAAGGTGCAACTGAAATATGAATTATTATTTTTTCCTAGAATACGTTAGTATTTAAATAATTATGAAAAGGCTTTTATTTGTTTAATCAACCAGAGGAATTTGACTCTGCAGTGTAACTGGAAGATAAAGATATCTCTCTATATTAAGCCACTGCTCTCTGTTTTAAACTGGCTTCTCAGCTGTCACCTTTCTAAAGCAGATTTTTTGCAGCTGTGATGATCTCGGGATACAAATGAAGCGTAGTTTGTGTGTGGTAACGTTATATTATCTTTTTATTAGACTGCTACAGTAGCAGAAGAAAACAGAGGCCTATTCAGCACACAACCTGCTCCTTTAGGGTCTGCAAGCTTCTCTGTTTTCTTCCATTATTTCAGTACAGCTATTAAAAGATACTACTCTCCTTACAAGACTAGCCTCATTTATTACTGTCTTAAGGAATGCAAATCTATTAATAGTGGAAATGAGGTAAGGAGGTCAGGATTGTGAACAGAACACAAGATATAACCTTTCAGTTCTCCCTGTCTCATTTCAATTAGACACAAAATGATAAAAAGATTCCTTTGACATTCTAAAGCAGCACAGGAAACACAGCAGTGCAGTTTAGTATGATAGGGTTTTCAGTGCATTTGAATGCCAACAGCAGGATTCTGAGGTTCAGCCAAGTTATTCAGCACAAAGCTCCAAGAGGTAGGAAAGGACTGTTTATGCCACTGTCATCTATCATGACAGGTTCACACAGGGCAGACAGACACATCCCGTACCAGAGAAAAGTCCCCTCAATGTCATATGGTGCAAGTGAAGGCCTGTGGAGTGCAAAGCAAAATGAAGTCCAAAACGGGAACTTTCCCAATTGTATAAATATACCTCTTAGCTTTATTTCAGACCACCTTGCTTTGCCCTTTGAAACAGACATCATTACTTATACAAAACCTCTCACTGTAGATTTAGGGTATTTTGGCATTTTGAAACAAAACAAGAATGGAAGCAATATATTTTTTGGCTTTGATTTTAAAAGCTTAGGGACCCTTTTAAAAACAAATTTTACTGTGACCAGCTTTTGAGTTAGCTCTGCCAACAAAGAATTTACAACTAAGGAGACTGAAGGCATTACCTGGTGAGGCTCATCCTGCAACACTGAGAAAAGCCTGTACAAAGCCATCTGTAGGATATTAGACATTAAAATGAGATTTAATCAGCATGTAATGGCTTAATAACTGTCTTTTGGGCTTAGAAACTAAAGTGATTTTCTGCCCCTTGGCTTTTTTGACACTGGTATTTTGATGCTGATATTCTAAATGTGTGCAACAATAACGTTATTCTCTTCATATTGGAAAATCTTCTGTATAATGGCCACAACCTGCTGAACTATGAATATTTATTATGTTTGTTTCTTCCCTGTGCTTCTTTTCTTGAAACATAACTTTTTTTTTTGGTTAAAGTGAATTTACAAAGTTATTTGCTGTTGAAAAAATAATTTCAACTAATAATAGTATGGCATGTTAAAGAAAATATACCTTCCCTAAAATGTGCCACATAATAAAACATCATTTTTTATTTTTAGTTGGCTCATATATGGCTATTTATATTTATTTATATTGCTGTTTCTTCTCCAGAAGAGAGCTTGTCACCATATCTTGATATTCTTCAAGTACAACCCTTAGATAATGTTTGCTGTGGAAACAATTTGAGAAAATTATCTTTTAAGTGTAACCTGTTCAGCTGAGATCAGTGCTGTGCACCTGGAAAATCTTAAAGATTTACTGATAACAGTAATGTAAAAAAAAAAGTTTAGCTACAATAATAAATAGCATTATGAATAATATAATAATGATATAAGCATTCTGCTGTTATTTGCCTCCTTGCTTGCTCAAGCAGGAACATCTGAACTAATTGATTTTTTAAAGAATGTTGCCTTTCTGGAGAGGTCTTTCCTTGGCCATTGTGGCTGTGGGACTTCAAGATGACATTAGAAACTGTATCAGGGCATGAAGTTTATATACAGCCAGTCTAAAAGGCCACTTCAGAAAAATCTCTCTCACATGGGGTCCATATAGTAGAGACTTGCTGTGGCAGGAAGAGTTCAAACCACTGAGTAGTGATTGTGCTCATACATTTTCTCCTATAAAAGTCACTAAGTTTTGATCTAAGGATGGTAGGACTATTTCCTCATGTGGGTATGCGTGTGTGTATGTGTGTATATATATATTTATATATACATATAAGCATGTAATAATCCTGGTAAATATGCTGCTTGTATTTGAATGTGCTAAATGAGCAGTTCAAACCAACTATAAATATATTCTATTATCAGAATAACAGGTTTGTATTGCATGTCTATGTGAAAACCTTCATCAGATTTTTTGAGCTCACTCAGATGATACAGTGAAATCTGAAGAAATATTGTGTATTGTTGGTTGTGTATTGCTTAGGAAAGGTTAATTTGTTGTCTTTTGGAGAAATTGTCTAGTCAATATATCTAATTAATAGACCGATGGATCCTAACACATAATTTGCTCAAAACTCTTGCCTAACGCACTTAACTTCTAATCCATGATCAGTGATAAAATTGAGCAGAAAGTTTAAGTTTCTGCAGAATCAGCAAACTGATATAAATATAGTGGCTATTAGTATTTTTTGTGTCAAAAATATTGGCACAAATAAAATCTTCCTTTAGTATTGCAATTTCTTGGTAGCAAATGTATCAATTAAAGCTTAGGAATCTTCAACAAAAGTCAGCTCCTGGGCGATGAGAACACATTTCTCTTGTCTTCTGGCAGTAGAAGACAGCTGAGCAGTGACATCGAAGCTATTGTTATCCCACATCTTCATCCAGATCTGTTGAGGAAACATAGAACAATCAATGACTTGGTGAGCTGGAAACAAACTCTAAAAATTAAAGTGAGCCAAACACAGTAAAATACTGAGTAAAGTGATGGATTCTCTATGTCTTGGTAAATTTAATCAAGTCTGAATGCCTTCTGAGATATATTTGGGCAAACACCAGTGCTGATAGCAACATAGAGGTAGGAGGGGAACTGTATGATTATTTCAGTTTATTTCAGTTACGTATTAACTGATCTTTGACACCACAGTCATGAACATTATGTACGTCAGAAAACAGAAAAGCTCAGCTGCTTCTGGAAATCCGTCTGTAAAACGCACAGTAGTACAGCAGATAATATCTCAGTATGGGGCACCTTGTTCTCATTCACAATTGACTGTTCCCATGTATCATCCTCAAAATCTCATGGGCATAATAGAAATAGCAGGAGTCAGAGCTTATCATAGCATAAAACCATGGTCTTGTGGTCATGACTAATAAACTACCTGTGTGAGAGCATTGATTCATATCCTCTGCAAGGCTCTGCAAGACAAGTGGTTGTTTGCATCAGAGCAACTGCCATGTAGCCAGCACAAAACAGAACAACACAGTTGTCATCTTAACTGCCACCAGAATAACTTTTTTTGATGTGCTGAAGTTGTCAACAGAGCTGTGTTTAGGTGAAAAGTAATAGATTGTGTCATGGAAGACAAGACTGGATGTAATTACTTTATTTAAAACTTATGGAAATATGAAAGGTAGCATCAAAACTGTTTATTTTTTACAAAGAGAAAACACAGTCTGCTCTCATCAAAACTTTCAAAGGCTCAGTGACAACTGCCAGGCTACTGGGCTGGTTCTAGCAAAATCTTTGTCTTTTTCTTTAATGTACGATCCATACAGATCCAGTTTTTCTAGGGAATTCAGGGTGGCATTGGTGGTTTAGTGGCTCTTGAGCTTTGTGGCATTGCCAGTGAGATAAACACTGCTTAGACAGATTTCAGATAGAGCTTTGTATCACTTTTTTTTTTTTTTTTTTGCTTTTTTGTCTCCAATTGTTATGTATTTTTTGTTTTGTTTTTCTTGCCATTGGCTGGGCAACCTGGACTCCTCCAGTGACAGCTATGTCAGCTGCAGGTTGTTGGCTACACCTGCCGAGATACTTGCATAGAGGGGCAGGAACTCAACATTATGTCAAAATCTCATCAGTACTTTAAGAGAAATCCTCTGTCTGGAAAATCAGATGTTTATCCCGATTTTATGCTCCAAAAGAGTCCCTGGAGAGGGAATGAAAGTCTGCAAGATTGCACCAGTACTTGATTTGCTTTCATTATCTACAGGAGTGCAGACTTTTTCAGAACAACCAAATGCCAGCTACATAACTGTCAATGATGCAGATTCTCAGGGCATCCCCTGAATTATTACTTATTCTGTAACAGTACCCAATCTCCTTCCACAGCACCGTTCTTTTGATCAAAAAGTAGTAAAGAAACGGTTCCAGGAGCTTACTAGAAGTGGCACATTTTTGATGGTTTTAATAGAATGTTCATGCGTTACATATCTATGCAGTGCTTTATTCAGAGGTTTTTTTGATGCAGCTTGCAGAAGCAGTGATTGTTTAAAACTGTGCCAAGTATGTTTGAATTAACTGCTTCTCTAAGGAAGCCACTCTGTAGTTATACAAAAGAACTGAACTTTCCCATAATACCTCAATAAGAAAAAATGCTATTTCTCTACTTATTACCCAGCTGTAAGTTGTTAAAGATGTTATTTGCAAGTTTGTGTATAACTCTTGTCTTTAGGAAAGATTTCCCTTCTTTCTTCTGTTACACAGCTGAGAAACATGGAAAAAAAGAATACATTTGGTATCCATTCACTGCTACTCAGATATTCTTTTTGTAGCATACTATATTACTTCTCAAAGTTTAGCATTCATTGAACTAGCAAGAATGGTTATAAATATGCTTTACTGAGTATTTATGATCTCATGGATGGATTTCATATGCATAGATGCATATGCAATATGCCTATGTATAAATTATGACGGAAATATATATGCTCTGGTATTTGTTCAGATACTTGAAATCCAAGTAAATTCATATATTCTTCTGTTTCTATACCTCACAGTAGATTGTTCTATTGATGTTGTTCCACATTGTGAAAACAGCATATATTGCTTAGGCAGCTGCTGCAAGAATCATCTAAATGTGGACCAAACAATGACTGCCCTATCTAAGTGTTAAATAGCAAATTATTACTCACACATAGCCTAGCGTGTGAGGTTGGCCCAGGCTGCATGCCAGGAGCCCACCAAAGCTGCTCTATTCTCCCCTCAGAAAAGATAATGAAACACACATGGGTCAAGATCTGAGGAGGGATCACTCACCAGTTACTGTCACAGGCAAAACAGACTTGACTTGGGGAAATAATTTTAATTGATTATCAATCCAACCAGAGCAGGATAATGATAAATAAAACCTGAATCTTATATAATCTTTTCCCCATTCCTCCCTTCGTGCTGAGGTCAACTTCACCTCTGAATTCTCTACCTACTGCTGCCCCAATGGCAGAGTGGGATAGGTAATGGGGGTTGTGGTCAATTCATTACACATTGCTTGTGCTGCTCCTTCCTTCTCAGGAGGACAACTCCTCACACTCTTCCCCTGCTCCAGCATGGATTCCCTCAAACTGGAGACACTCCTTTAGGAGCAGCCTGCTCCTGCATGGGTCCCCTATGGGGTCAGGAGCCCTAGCAGTAAACCTACTCCAGGGTCACCTCCTTTCTCCATAGAGCCACAGGTCCTGCCAGGAACCTCCTCCAGCCCAGGCTTCCTATGGGGTCACAGCCTCCTTTGGGTATCCCCTTGCTCTGACCTGGGGTTCCCCAAGGGCTACTTCACCATGGACCTCCATGGACTGCAGGGCAATAGCCTGTCACCACAGGCTGCAGGAGAATCTCAGCTCTGACACCTGGAGCATCTCCTCCACCTCCTTTTCCACCGCCCTTGGTGTCAGAGTTGTTTCACATATTCTCAGTTCTTTCTCTGCCCACAATTGCTCATGCAGCTTTTCTGCTCCTTCTTAAATCTGTTATCCCAGAGGTGCTACCACCATGGCTGATGGCTTGGCCTTGACCAGCAGTGGGTCCATCTTGAAGCTGGATGGCATGGCAGATAAGGGAGAAGCTCCTAGCAGCTCCTCATGGGGTTGCCCCTGAAGACTCTGTCAGTGGTAGCCACTGCTACCAAAACCTCGACACACAAACCCATGACACTGAGTTAAGCTGTATTTTGATAGAATACAATTTTAGTGTTGGCCTCTGGTCTTTAATTTATTTATTCTTGTTTTTCCAAGACATTACACATCAGAGAGGTTCCCTCCATGTGCCATCTGTTTCCTTGCAATTGGGAATGGTAGAATAATTTTCTGAAGAATTGCTGACAAGATGTGGCAGGGGAACAGTAATCCATAAGAACGAGATTTCTCATTAAAGTCACTCAGCTCATCTGTGATACAGTAAGCTCTTGATTTACACTGGTCACCTCTGGAGCAGGGAGGACAGTGACTGCTAAGTTACATTTTTTATTGCACAGGCTTATGGTGAGGTTCTTGACAGTAACTGGGATTGCTGTCAGATCAATTTTCATGGCACAGACACACTTATCTAAGTGAGATTATTCTAGTTAGACAGTTTCTCATAATAACAGATGTCATCATAAATGCCTCTTGACCTTAGTTACTTCATGATGTCTTAATGTTGGCTGGCTGTTGTCATATCATTCCTTAGGCTTCTGCTAGGAAGAGCAGGTAGACTGCACAAGATCTCTGATGAATTATAACAGACCTCTTTTTTTGCCTCTTAAATATCTTTACTATGTGTGCCTCCTGGTCTCCTCGCATGGACAGAACTTTAGTGTACATCACTGCTGCTACTCTTGCTGAGTATCCGGTTTATGGCATACTGGAGCACTGGATATGTCAGCCAGCTGATAATAGTTGCAAGCAGACAAAGGAAATTTCTCTAGGACAAATATTTAATTCAAAAATGAAATATCTGCCATAGAAGCTTGGGTGGG
The DNA here is from genome assembly GCF_017590055.1 of Onychostruthus taczanowskii. NCBI lineage: Eukaryota > Metazoa > Chordata > Aves > Passeriformes > Passeridae > Onychostruthus > Onychostruthus taczanowskii. The sequence continues at coordinate 3,706,603 of NW_024499462.1, read as the reverse complement.
GTGAAGAGGGTAAGGAATAATATGATAGAAATGAGAAACAAGGTCACAGAGCTGGTGGTCAGGAGTGTTGCAGGTCACTTAGTCTGGCTTCTAGCTAATAGCAGCCCCCTGGAGGCCTCAGACCACAGGGGAGCATACATGAACAGGAAGTCTACCTGGACTTAAACAGGAAACAGAGATATCCTCTTCCAATTGCAGAACCAGATCTTTCCACAGCACAATGAAATCTACTTTTAAGTCATGATCAGCTCTTCCCTGCCCCTGTATTTCTATACATTATTTCATAATAAATGCCACCTCTCTTTTCAAGAGGGTCCTCAAAGCATTTGAAAGTGCAGAGAAAGTTAAGCCTCTATATAATGTGAAAAAAAAGAAGAATCCTATACAATGTGAAAACAAGAAAGAAGAATCCATGATTATTGTGTAAACTGTCATTCCACCAGCTGGAATAAAGAATTTAATTTTCTGATAAATGGCAGCTCCTATGCTAATTTCTTTATCCTTAGTAAATAAGGAGCCTTGGGGTAAAGATCTTTTCCTATCTTACACAAATCTGAGTAAAGAAGTGTAGAAGCTCATCAGCTTTCAAGCAGAATCATGTTTAGTCTTGAGCTGCCAGTATTGTCAGGTGAATTTCAGAATGTAGGTCTGTGTGCCTTCTGTTTTAGCCACTGTTAACAAGGGAAAAATGAAAAATATAAAGTTGGGCTTCTATCCCTAACCCTGAAGAGACTAAGAGGTGCGCTTAGTTTCATATAGAAATGTAGTTAAATTATCGCAGGACATTATTTCAGTGAATTCCTGTGTTTGGAGTAGCTCTTCCCTAATTATCCATGCCAAGGTTTAGTAATGGGGCACTACACAGGTTTTAACAAGAGTGGCTGTCTGTTTAAAGTAAGATAGTCTGTCTTACCTGGTGGATCTGAAAAATAAAGTTTTTTTCATAATGTTTCACTCCAAGTTTTGCCTTTAAAGTTGATTATATTACCCCTTCCTTCTCACAAATACTTTAAGAAAAATGTGAAAATACATATGGAGACTATTAAGAAAATGAAGATCACAGCACAAGGTCGAATATCTAATCAGAGTAGCTGTTAGGTAGATAAAAGCATACATACCTTAAAGCAGTGAGAGCTCCAGCTCTGTCATGAGGTGGTGGATGTACTGACTCATATTAGGGTGTTTTGCTTTGCATTCTGGCATGCAGATTTGCTTTGGTTTTGTTGCAAACCCTCTAGTTGGGATCCTCTGGAAACAGGAGCCTAGAGGAACAGCGTGATTGGCTTCAAAGATTATTTTGTTGTGATTGCTAAACCAGATGCATTTTTCCACTAGCTCACTATGTCAGATTCACATAACCATGCTCCAGTGCCTGATGCTAAATTCATCCAACCATCTCTTCACTCCTTAGGGGCTGAAGGAGGAGTGTGAGTGGCAGACTGTGGAGGAGGAGACTAGCAGATCACACAAAGCCAGACTGAGTGATGAGTTCCCAGTCACTTAGTCAGAACGCCTTAGAACCACCTTAATAATTGAATAAGGCAGATAATCTTTTGAACTAGGTGAATAGCAATGAAAGATTCTATAGTAGTCACCTTATTAGCCTTTTTTCACAAGTATGAAACATTAGAGCAAACTGTGGTTTTGTAACTCCAAGTAATTCCCAATGAAGCGACTTGAGAGAATGCTCCCAGAGAAAGTTCTATGGTCCACCTATCCAGCATAGTCTTGCTGCTGGCTAATAACTTCTTGCTGGCTCTTCCTCTAAGCAATGCACCCATGTGTGTGACCTCAGTCTGGATCTATGCTCTGTTTCCCAGTATACAAGCTCCATGAATTGAGATCCATAACTCTCTCAAAAGATAATAATACAAAAATCTGAGTCAGCCCAATAACTTCACTTGGATAACGCTATGTAAACACAAAAATCCTTTTTTGTTGGCTGAAATATTGCCTAGAATCATTAGAGTCAATGCACAGACACTTGAATATGCTGTTAACTAGTCTTTGAAAGACTAATAATTTTTTGAAAAAAAAATATGCAAAGCATTTAAGATATTGTATATGAAGATGAAAGATGTGTGGTTTAACAGGAAAGCTATGGGAGTAACACTGAAATGAAGGCACTGTGTCCAAAGAATGAATTAATCAAATTATTTTTGCCAACTTTTACTTTTTTTTAGAAATAAAAAGCAGAACTATCTACTTGCAAATAGACAATTCTAACTCATCCATAAATGCTGTTTGTGTAAATTACATATGGGTTCTTCAAAACCAAATTCTTCCTGTGTCTTTGTTCACTTGTTTTTGCAATCCTTAGTATTTCCAATGAGTCTGCTAAGGAAGCCTCCAGCCTGAAATAATATGAGTTTTGACTTATAACTGTGAAATAGGAATAAATTAAAAACTATCTTCAGCTTTTTTTTCATCATGAACATATTGTGAAAATTTACTGCTTCTTATGTGATCACAGCTATGTGGATATTTGCAAGTTACATGAGGTCTCAGGAGCCTTGAAATCATCATACATGTGAAATTTTAAGAACAAAACAATGGTCATTGACAATATATTTAGCACCATGGATCCTTTTGCTATTTCTTACTTGTCCTGCATAGGAAATGACAAAGCTGAGAAGAGCAGTTGGTGATTTCTCTTCATCTCTGTACCTGGGCCTCTCATCACAGGATCCTTTTCTACACAGAAAGAGGGGAGGCTACTGCTGTTTCAAATGTGCTCATTAAATCAGAATTATGCTTCCATTCAAAAAATATTTGCACTTACTTGGATGTTTTTCCTGATGTATTTTTTCTGTCTGTGTTGGTGGATGCATACACTTCAATACATGCCAAGGTTAAATGCACTGAGTGGAAGCCCTCAAAATGCAAGTCTTACACTTTTTGAAGCTAGATGTTAGTCTCATATTTGACAGTAAATATTTAGATACATACCCAAAAGGAACACATTCACATTGCCTTTTGTCTTAATAAACATGGTCCTTCTTATCCTATGATTTGTGATGATTATAAAATGATAAGACAAATGTCTGTAATCTGAGAACATGCTGAATAGCTGATGCAAGAAGAAGTAGTTTTGAAGAGATTTGCAACTGAAAGGTCACCTGGCAGTATGGCAACATGTTTAATGAACCAAGAGTAAGCTAGTTTAACATGCTTTTCAAGGGTTCAGAAAAAAATGCCTAGAGTTCCACTGTGCCTGGTACCATGGCGCTGTGTTTGGAGGCCTTTTAAAACAGACAAAGCCCAAGCATTGTTAAAGCAAAAGTGACCCATCCCGATGTTCTTCACAAAGATAACTTACAGGATTATATCACAAATGGACATGGACTAGAACAAACGTTTAAGGTTTATGTAGAAAGCTTTACCTCATACCAAGCATGCACAATGACAAATACATTGTGGCATCAGCATATTAGCATATCTAGGAGTCAGGGCTTTGATAGCTGCTGGGGAGAAGGGCTCTGGCTTTTTATCACCTACACAGCAGAAGGATTTTAAATGTTACCTTTGACTCTTGCTAAAGCATTGACTGCCTCCTGCTTTGGTAGCCCATGCAGGAGAGAAGGTGTTAATCCCATGCTGCAGCTTCACTTAGATTCTTCCAGTCTTACAGTTTACAGTTTGGGGGCTTAAAGAGAGTCAGTATTTCCTTTTACCAGGACATGCCTCCAACATATTTATAATGCCTTTCTAGGTTTTTTTTTTTTTTATTTTCTAAAATGTATGGGGCAAAGAATGTCTTTCTAAATAACATAATAGGAAAAACTTTGTCACAAGCACAGGCTAAGTACATCTTATTCACTTAAGTTCTTGTCCCAGGGAGAGACTTTTGAAAGTCTCTGACATGCATGTCCTTAGGCTGATGTTGCTAGACATCCATAATAAATGTTTCCTTATCAGACAGGTGCCCTGTGCTGCTTTGATTATTGGATATGGGGACTGGGATTGCTTCCACTTTGCATAATTCAGCTGCAGTTATTTGCTGAGACCAGTGCTATTGTCTTTACTCATTGGCTTCTTGTTGTCAGCCTTAATAAAACTCTTGCAGAAATACTCCATAGAAATTAATCTACTGCCAAATATTAAGAGAGAAGTAATATGGCTGAGGCAGAACATTTTAGTTCATTACAAATAAATCTTTCAAAAATCAAATCTTTGTACAGCCATGAAGGATACAGAAGAAAAGGTAAAGGATCACACCTCCTTAAAATCCTACTTTAAATTGTATTTTTATACTTAGCCAAAGAACTATTGGTAGCTTCTGATGAGTTTTCAGAAGAACAATGAATAAAAAGTTGAATTAACAACCATGGTCCAAATGATGCCGTGGTATTTGCAGTTTGAGCACTGTAGAACTTCCTGTGTTCAGTATTTTCTTCTTAGTTATTCCACTGGGTGGCACAACTCCTACATTGCCTTTTTCAAAGATATCACTCAATATTTGAATATGTTAAATTATTTTACTGTATTATTTTGTGTTGACATCTGCAGTCTTGAGTTGTGATCACATTGCCTAGCCAGAGGAAATAGGGAATTAAAGTAATTGGGAGGCAATTGCTTCTGTACTGTCTTTAATCCAAGACAACCTACACCCCCCATCCTCTCTCTCCCCTTTCATCCCCCCTCCTCCCTCTTCCAAATTGTGGTTATCTGACTTGGAACAAAATCTAATGTGTTAGGAAAACACATAGATCAGACCTTAGGAGCAGCTAAAGCTTTCCACAAAGTGCATTGATTTCCAGACAGATAACAAAAAAATGTTTGCCCCATTAATGAGAACTGTTTGTCAACCTGTATTTTAAAAACTTCTCCTGAGACCCTCATGCTTCCAGGGTGGAAGGATAAGGAAATTGTCCTGCATTTTGGATGCATCCACCCACAGTCTTTTATTTAATCCTCACTAATGGCAAGGAAGAATTCTAGACTTCCAAATCCTGTCTGCTCAGAGAAATGGCACTTAGGACTCATGACAGCATTTCTCACCACTTGGTTGCCTTGTTGATGCAGATTATCTGGGTTTGGCCTTCAATGTTATAAAATGTTCTGACAGACTCACAAGACTCTGTTGCTTCACAGCTTCCCTGATTGTTATTTGCTCTCCAGTTCTTCATCTCCTTAAGGCTTTTCCTTAAAAATACAATTTAAAAAAACAATGTATTCCTCACCCATGAGCCCACTGAAATTCCCATTTCTAACCCTAGGAAAGACTTCAAACCTTCAAACTGGATGACTCCTGACATGACCAGGCTATCCTGTTACCTCAGCTTGTCCTCAGGCAGGGGACATGCAGTGGTAACAGCAGCACAAGAAACTCCTTTGTGGTTACACATTTGCTGCCTCTCATTATGGTTGAGTATGATCAAGGACAGAAATCCTGCAGTGTTTAAATGAAGGATTTTGTTATAGTGACAGGGATTGTGTGGTATTTCCACATGTTATCGTTCATATTTGTTCATCAGGTGCCCATGGAAAACCCTTCCAATGTGCAGAGATTGTCAGTTCTGCCTCCACCTATATTGAGTGCAGGAGTTAATTTCAGCGAAAACTGAAAGAGGAATAGATAGGACACAAAGGTGTCTAAATGGGCAAAAAATCTGGGTGACTAGAAAAGAGCTGTCCAAAGAAAGATCGCCCTGACAGAACTCACATTATGTATAACATTTGGCTATAGCTAATCAGTCAAAATGTACCTGACCATCCAATTAGCATTTGTGCACTGTCAGATTAGCTATAACTCTGCTTTCTAGCTGTCTCTTGCAGGATGCAGCTGGAAATATTGCTGCAGGAACTAGGTCATGACAGTAGGGGACAAATCTATAAGAAAACCATTTCATTAGTTATGCTACTCATGCAGCAGCTAATTTTAAATGAAGAAAATGTCATACTAGTCAGGTTCATGTAAATCTTTTGTGCAGGAGGTTTATGCTTTTATCTTTAAATACATGGTGTTTAAATTTTCAAATAAATATGTTTGGGCTTTGTAGATTTAATTTTCATTTGCTGAAATCCCACTACAGTAGGGTTAGCTCCTTTGTAACTATAAGACAAGTGAGGCTGTAAGGATATCCTATATGGCAGGTGACAGCTTCAGAGCAGTAAATCAGGATTATATACTGAAGCTCATTAATTTACCCGTTTAAGCAAACTTCTACAATTCATTTTTGTGTCTGGAGTGCTTTAAATTTTCTGCTTTCTTTTTAAGCTACAGATGTGCCCCCAGATCTTTATACGCATGGGATAAATTCCTCTTGACTTCAGTGGAGTTCTACCAGTCAGAAATTTTGCTTCTGGCCTTCTTTGGGATTTAAATGGTGTGTGTTTGGAAGAAAATGTCAGATTAGACTCAGGAGAAAAAGAAATATGAAGAATACCCACATGTCTAAGTTATGGACAAAAAAGGGAAAGTAGAAACTGCTGGTGAATTATTTGTACTTAAGTTACATTTTATATTTACTGGGAAACTCAAATATGTCTTTAGCTATCCCAGGTTAGATAATGTATCTGAAGCATTGTTTAGGACAGCAGATATTTATGAGCAAGCTGATTGGAATAGAAATTTTTAGCATCTTTTGTGGTATGTGTGGGGTTTTTTTGTCCTAAAATAAAACATGGCACTTTTAGGAGAAATAAGGAGACTATTTTAAAAAAAATCCAGTAAGTATCTTTCTTTATTTCTTTCTTTCTTTTCAGTAAGAAAAAAAGTCTCAAAGGACAGTTTTGCTTTCCTTTTACGGAAAAAAAAAATTGCTGGAAATTTGAATTTTCTTGGCAAAGAGCTTTGTTTTCTTAATTGTGTTTAATATCTGTGTTGCTCCTGCATTTCCAATCATACTGAGGTATCCTGATGCAATGTCTGTTAATCAATGTCCTTGCTAGCTCTTGCATTATTAGTTCCCAGTTCCTCATTAGTGTTATTCACAGTTCATTATAGCGCTGCAGCTCCTGCTGAAGAGCTGGGGCTCTGGAGGGCTTGCACTTGGTTAGGTTGCCCTTGCAGATGCCAGGCAGAAATGTGGCTCTGTGAAGGCCCTGAGAGATGACAGAAATGAGGTTGTTAGGACATGTGTGTCTGTGCAGTGGTGAATGATTAAAGGGTGACCAAGGGGTGGGGCAGATGGCACCCTAACTCCTAATGCATGTCTGTGAAACAGGACTGTGGCTGGGTTGCCAGGGGATTGTGATAAAGAGAAAACTATTTCCCCTGTGAGCACTCCAAGGCTGTAGATATTCTGGACAACCTTGTTCCTCGTTCAAAAGCAAGACCTGTAACAGTGAGAAACAAGGATGTGTGTGTGAAAGGAGAGGTTCTGTATGAATGAGAACCTGCAGGTAACATGAGAGTTCCTCTTGCTAGGTGCTCACAGAGGAAAACAGGAGATAAAGTTGCTTGCCACATGTTTTCTTTGATCTATTCTGGTCTGGTTTTTTCTCTCTTATTCTTTTCTGAGAGGGAACAGAGCTTCTCATCCCCTTTGTTTTTCAAAATGCATTTTTCCTGCTGGCAAGTACCAACTGTGAGCATGATTGTACCAGTAGAATCCCCTCTTAGTGATAGTTTTTCACTATGTTTATGAAAAAGATGAAAATTATGCTGGACAAAGCACTCTTTCCAAGGAAAAGTGTGTTTCTGCTAACTGATCTTCTGAGGACTACCTGCAGCTTAATTTCTTCCTTTAGAATCTTTGTTGGTTTGGAAAGGAGGATCAGGCTTTTGCTCAGTGCATGCAGCAATCCCAAGGACTGTAACTTGGAACATTTTTCTACTAAGAAAATGAAACATTTTGTTCTATTTACTACACAAGACATTTTCTTTACGAACTGTTATCTAAAAATAGCACATCTCTTATCCAACAGAACAGCAATGAATGCTCATAAAACAAAGTGAGAGTTCATGATTGTTTGTGGCTTCTCATTAGGGTGTGAATCAAATCCTTTACACCCTAAATTGTTGATTTATTTTTTCAAGCTGTTTCTCTAGCTCTGACACTCACACACCTAGCTAGATGCATCATTAGCTTCAGCATAAGAAGGACTTCAAATAAGGCAGTGCTGTGAACTGGGTTGTCTGATTCCTTCTAAGTGCTTGCCTACTGCAAAACACAGAAAGTGTGGGGCTTTTCCTTCAGATTTTAACTTTACACACTGAGTTGCACAGGTGGCTTTAGTATCAGTAGTAACAAAAAAAGCAGTAGATGATTAAAAATTATTTTTAAAGAGAAAATTGCACAACATCAAACTCTGTTTAAGAATAGTTATTGAAGTGCTTCTGCTACTGAGTTCCAAGTATGCAATATTCAAGAGCAGAATTTGTATCAGTTACAGAGGAAGGAGCAAGTAATGGAAATTTCATACAATTAAGAATAACTGTTTATAGAGAACTTTCTGCATGGAACTGAGCCATTGGCTTATGCTCTCTTGGGCTGTTCTAGTGTCATATAAAGAAGGAGGGTTCAGGGTCCAAGAATGTCTGTCATGAAAAGTGACAGTGTAGGGTATGTTGGGTATGTTATGTCTATAGGCTATATTGGGTTTGCAGTTAAATGTAGAAATTTCTGCTATTTTCTCACGAATACTGTTGTTCTTTAGGCCATCTAGCTCAAAACTAATTTTATCTACATCGTGTCTTTGATGGCAAGCATTTCCAAGCAGAAAGTCTACTTCTCTGCAGCAATAGAAGGCACATAAGTGAAATGATAAAGCAAAGATACAGAAGGCACATGGTAAAGCTTGAAATAAATCCAGCCTCTATTGCAGCAAACTGGTGGTATCTAGATGTCTTATCTGCTGTATTAACCTGTAGAAGGCTTTTAATGCCTGCAGCTTCGCAAACTACAAAGTGAAGACTAAAACAGGGCTGTGGCTAAAAGTCCAGCAAACAAACAGAGGTGTTAATGCCAGCCATAAATGATAAGGAATATGGAGGTTGTAGTGATTCAGGTCATGTAAGGACTTGCAGATGGAGATACAGGGAGAAACTTCACAACTGTCAAGCATCAGAATGTACTGAAGAGAAAATTTAAAAAAATTAAAAAGCTTTGATTGATTTTGAGTGATGGATTTGATGTCAATGATACCAGAAGAGCAGAAACACTTAGCTTTTCCTTTATTGGTGTTTTTACTGTTTTTAATTAAAAAGATAAATAAAAGTAGTAGAGTTGTTGAGAAAAGCAACTGACATGGCAAGATATCTGCTTACTTACTGGAGAGGAGTTCTGAAATCAATATTTGAAGGAGCAAGAGGTTCCTTCAAATATATATATACATAAAAAAACCCCACAAAATATATATATATATATATATACCTTTGTTAAGGTATATATATTTTTTGAAATGTATTTTTTAAATGCATGGTAATTCCTCAGTCTCACATTGGCTTGTGGTTACTACCAGAGGTAAAAAAAAACTCCAGACTCCTAAAGGATACATGGATATCCGACTGAAAGAAAAATACTAGACTGTAAGCCAGTCTCTAGAGGAATAGACAGTAAATGAAGTGGGACAAAACTAAAAAAAACATTGCTGGAGAAAACTCCTTTAGTCCTGCATTTAGTAATGTAATTGGTGCTGTATGTGGCTTCAGTGTTTTTCCTGTTCATATCTGCTTGAAAAATGGGGAAGAGAATGAACTAATGCATGTCTTCTATTTTCATATTTTCACATCAGTTTAAGTATTCCATAACTTGCAGAAACATTTTTTGCAGCGCTATTCCCCAGTGGCACAAGACACATGACTTGAAATGTACCAAGGACTATCTTTTTGTATCAGTATATTAGGTGAACCTGATGCTTTATTTAAAGAAAAAAAAGTGTGGATGAAAGAACTATGAATTCAAGATGTTAAGGTTAACAGGTCACAATCTAACCTAAATAAAACTCTCAATGAGAATTTAGTCTGGGCAAGGACTGTGGGATTTAGCCTTAAGAGAATTAACAAGGTACATCAGGTCTCGTCACTGTTCTGATTGCCAGAAGCCTGTCTGGACAGTGTCCAGAAATACGTTCTCAATCACAGCAGATTAAAGCAGCTAATGCAGGAAATTCTGTGTGCTGTTTTACATTGTCTGTTCTGTTATCTGGACAGGTACAGTAATAATCATGCAGAGAAAATAGGAGGGAAAAATCCTGAATTATTTTAATCAGCTGATGTTTTTCTCATATATTTCTTTTCTGGGAAAGTAATTATTTTCATGTAATTGTTAGCTGAGTTTTGAAAATCCCATTATAGTTCTTTCTTCACCTTGGGAATCCTTTTCGATTTTTTTAAAAGCTGTTACGGATCCCTCCCGCTTTAAAAAAAAACCCTCATAAAATGTTTACAATTCTTGTTTATATTCCCATAACATTTTTCATTATGCTGTGACAGCTTCACTGAAAAATTATTTTAATTATCTCAAAATGAATCGCACAAAGAGGGAATATGAAAATATAAATCTTATGTCTGACTGTACTTTAATTGCTTCAGCTAATGAAAGAGGCATGAGATATCTACACAATGCAAAAGCTAAATTGCATGAACAATATAACCAGTATTTGAAATGTGCTGAATCCATAGTACTCACTCTGCTTCAGTGGGAAGATATGGGGGCTGTACCTGGTTTGCAGTGCTTGTTTTCTGCTTCTGGTATGGCAAACTAATTTCAATGGGAAATGGTGCTGAACACACCTAATAATTATCTCTTCTGCTCTCTAGGTCAGCAGCATGGAGACATTAACGAACAGATTGAAGTAAATTTATGTTCCAGAAGCTGTGGGTCCTCTCCTGCAACCTGTCCACAAGAGTTCAGTAATGTGAGTAGTTTTTATACAGCTGTAATGTGAGATGATGCTTGTATATGGTATTAAACCACATCCATAAAATGTTCATTGATTATAGTAAGTAACCTAATTATACAAAAAAATTTGACAAAGCAAGATAAAAATGGGCACCAGGAGGCAATAGAATGATTTTAAACATACACACACATAATGGATCAAATCTGTAGGTCTAATTAGGTATTGTTTGTTCCCATAGGAGAAATTTTTGCCTCATCAGATCCTAACCTTGTGATCTTTGACAGAATTTTATCGAAGACATTGCACATAGGCATTTTATTTTCACAGACTTCTGAACTTTGAGCTGTTAGAAGCTCTCGGTTGAAGGTGATGAATTTAACAAAGAACAAGAGTATGACAGAAAAGCAGTGTTTGCACTGTTACTTTGTCAGTGACTCTTCCACCAACATAATGCAGGAATGCTGCAAGGTTATTAGCCAACAAATCTCTCCTCTGTAGTCTAAAAATATCTCCCAATTGGGTGCCTCAGTGAAATGCCATGTGTTATAAATGGCAAAGCTGATTTCCAACTTACAGGGATAGTGAGGAAGGACTGCAGGAGCTTTGATATTTAGCAGAAAGGTAACGGACATGTTGCCTCACACGTAGGCAGCCCTAAGTAATTGTTTTCCTCCCTTGGATTAGATGCTTCTTATGATAATATCATAAGTCAAAGTCCTGTCATTGCTCACCATTGTCTTTAAAGGGTTGTGGGGGTTTTTTTTCTGGGATTTTTTAATGTTGGGATAACAGTGTTTAATAATCCTTCAATCTCAGAGGGTTTTCCTTTGGTTCACAAATATTGCACTGAGTTGTAAATCTATGTGATTAGTGGCAGGCATTAACAGAACATGCTGACTCAGGAAATTAGTAATGATTAGGAGAGGCTTTCTCTTAGGTCAAATCAGCAGTGACAGGACATTTTCCATCTGATGGCTGGTTTAGGCTCATTCAGCTGGGGATGCTTTGAATTCATTCAGCACATTGCCTCTGCCACTAGGAAGTTTTATCTGCTGTTTCCTACAGTAACAGTTTTAGCCAATGTAGCAGTGGCCAGATTTGTCAGTAGTGTAAATGAGAGTAATACAACACTCACTTCTGCCAGCAGTTCTTCTCATTGCTTGTCTCTAATACCATGACACTGAGGCATTGAGCCAAAACTGGCAGACTTTTTCTGGAAAAGCTAATTTATGTGTTGTTCATGGGAGAAAAGATGTGGACATTTGTAATAAATGCTTTCTCTCACATCCAATAAAAACATGAAAGACAATATTAATTTCTCACAGTACATAAGCAAGATGCACTATGTAACCTGGATATAAAGTGTATTAATACCCAGATATGTTATTTATAACTGTTAAATATCTTTCTCCCAAAAATGTCTTTTCTAGTTCAGATTTTTGTTTTGTCTCTACTTCCCACCTTGCAGTCCAGCATTGCATCACTTTACTGTATTGCCTTAACCAGAGTGATATTCTGGCTATTTGTCAGTGTGAACCCCTTGCCACAGGGAGCATCATTAGCTTCCTCTCTTCCATGGTAATCTGATCCCTTGGGAGTAACCTCTCATGTGCTGTTGAAGCAATACTTAGGCCGCTAATGGATCTTGCCGTTATTTTGTTGGCTTCATTTAAATATCAAGTATTTTAAATACAGTGTTCATATATAAGTCAAATGAACCGACAGTAATTTCAGGAGTTATATTGCTGACAACAGTTACATATACATGTCAGATTAACAAACTGATTTTACAATCTCATTGAATGAACATGAGTAGATTTTTTCTTCAATTGAACATCTACCTTGTAAATTTGTTTCAAGTTGTTGATTCACCTAAGAAATATCCCACCAGTGAGCAGCAACATCTGTATTCTTCTTTCTAAATATTTAAACTAGCTTGATATTATTTCCTGTTCGTCAAGCCTTTCAGGGCTTTATAGTCTTTCTAGGCTGTAGCTTGGAACAAATAGTTTAGAATCTGTTATTGTGTGCTCTTGCTGCTAATTCTGTTTAACTATAATTGATGTGTTTACTTAGCTCCCTCCAGTGACTTGATGAGCAAATAAGTCCATGGTGTGCTATCATTCTAGATATTGCAAAACAAGTTACCAGAAAAGGCAAGATCAGTTCTTTAAGATTATATTATATGTAGCATTCTGCAGCATGATGACTAAATACTATCTGCTAAACCCATTTTAGAATATTATAAGCAGAGCATCTAAGATTTACCACATAATTCTACTATTATTTATTATCAATACTTTTTTATCCTTGGCAGAATTAATGCATGAATTTCAACATTAAGTGGGAGTGGAGAAGCTCCACACTTCTAAAAGAGGATTAGTATTTGTAGGAGAAAAAGGAGGAGGTTCAGAATCTGAATTCCTTTTATAAGCTGTATTGAAGATGCTCCTTCAATCTTTGTAATGATATGCAGAAAAACATAGCTTGGAAACAAACACTAGCTATGGAAACAAAGTACTAGGAACTGTATCTGAGGAAAATCTGTCTGCTTTTACTAATGTTAGACAGAACAAATTTTACTGAGCTGGGGTCTATTTGTGAAAATGGTACCATTATGAGAAATATATTGGAAGAACAAAAAATGCAGTTGCTTATGAGCTAAATTAAATCAGGAATGCACTTGGAGCTGAAAAACTATGGAGAAGTCTGTGCAGACAAATTGCAGCAGTATTCATAATAGGAGCAGGAAAAAATGACAGTATAAAGAAAACTGATTAGATTCTCAGAGGGAACTTTTAGTCCCATTGAAGCAAAGGAAATTTTGCAGCTGATTTCAGCTGTACCACAATTTAAATGTGTGAGGATGAAGATTTGGGAGAGTTTCTTTAGGCTTGTGTCTCCTCCACTGAAAGTACATCCTTAAAGACTGTAATTTTAGAGGATAGTACTTCCAGTGTGAAAAAAGATTTCGTGGTTTTAAAAAAAATTTCTTAATACCCCACCCCAATTCCTTAGGTACATCAATAAAACCAAACCAAATCAAACTCAAACAAAAGTAGCCAAATTGCTCGTGCTGAGACACATTCTCAAGAGTTATAATTTATTTGATTTACTGTAGAATCTAGGAGGTCTCCCTCAGGACCAAGTTATCACCATATTAGGCCAAAACCCTCATAACATAGTGCCAGTCTCATATTCAGAGAATATGAGAAATAGGTGTAATAGTTCATGAAGTGCAGAAGTCTAAAGACAACGGCAGGAACTGAAATTCTGGCTAAGGCTGTTAGCATCTCATTTTCGTGCAAAATAAAGGAGAAAAAACCCACAAAGCCAAGAAATTTTTATTTTCATGCTTAGTTCTCTTTTCTACACTTGGCTTTTCCCCTCTGCCTTACAACTGTCTGTATCATCAGCGGAAAATAAAAAACAAAGAGAGCAGAAAAAAAAAAAGAATGAGGAGGAGAGGAATCATATGAAAACAAATTTACATTATCTTCAAATAATAAAAAGATGCCAAAATTGCTAAAAAGCAGAAATCATGCTTCCACAGTGATATAAGCTGTGGGAAAAGAGTTTCAAACAACTCCAGTGCATAAAGAGTGATCTACACCTGATGTGTACCACTGTAGAGCTTAACAATCATAGTTCAGAGTACAGTGACACAGAAGGCAGAACAAGGTCTATTCCCTGACCACTATTTTTTATAATTTACAAGTACCAAAGCCAGTTTTAGAAAGTGGGAAAAAAGCTAGTGAACATCTTTTACAAAAAATATGAACTTTCTGGTGGAGATTGGATAAAATAAATTCAAACAAGCAATTGTAAGGAAATAGAATGTCCTGAAGTCTTGGGACTGGATATTTGTTTTTTAAAGTGCTTAATGATAACATTTTACTGATTTTCCATACTAGGAATTTTATAGCATAAATTATTTCCTTATGAGCCACACAATTTTTTAGTGTGCAATAAAATAATACAAAATACATTGTGTTCTTATTACAACTGTCAGTGAAAGAGTATGACCATTTCATGAACTTTAAACCATTCAGTGGGAATTTTTGTCTGTTCCTGCATGGGGGAATTTGTGTGTGTGTACATCTGTCTATGTCTATAAAGTGTAACATCTAGTTGTGCTGTAAATATACTTACACATCATTTCACTGTAATTGCCACGGACCTGCATAATTTCACCCAAAGAGAAACACTGTCTATAATTTCTATGCTTTTATGCAATCTGTAATAAATCAAGCAGGAAAAGATGGGTCAGAAATGTTGGCTTTGTGCTCTGCTGTGTTCATGACAAGAGCACTGCTCATTCTTAACTCTGGCTCCAGAGGGAATATGTTGTGTTTTGTGTCATTGTTCCCAGAGCTGGAGAGTCACTGCCATGCTCAGAATATCTTCAAGCTTCCTACAGTTGCTACTCCTGCAGCTCAGTCCTTACAGCTCTATAGGCCAATGGCAGCCACCATCAGTGTGGCCTTCACCTATCTGCTGCCCCTTAGGGGGATATTGGGGACATCTTTCTCCTTTGCTTTCTGGCTCCTCCTCTTCTCCTATCAACTTAATTGTTCAGGCAGGAGAGAGCTGATGCTGGGCATTGTACTTGGGCACTGAATGCCAGGCCAGGGCCACAGAGGGCTTGGGAGCGCAGAGTTTGAGAGCATGGCTCTAATCCATGAGACACAAGTCTGGAAATCAGATCAGCGATGAAGTAGTGGTACACCTTGTGCCTCAAGAAGGAAACTTGTCTTCTGTACTAGTTCACACTGAATCCCTAGGACAGGTGGTCTTATTCCTGATTAGAATGAGGAACTTCACAGCAAACTTTGTGGGCAGGAGCACCCCGTTACATATAGCCAGGTCTGTGATGGCTCAGATGATGCAAGAGCATAACATTTTCATCAGCAAGTGAAGAAAAATAAAAATGGGCCTCCAGTTTGTAAACCAAACTACATCTGTGTAAAAACAGCATAAATGCTTTAGTTCATTTGGCCAGTGAGACAGAAGAATTGTTTATACTAGAGTTGTTACAGATAAGAGTTTAGGTTTTGTTTTTTTAAGGCTGACAAATCAGAAATGTCACCCATCTGGAGTATTTAATTTTGATCACCGAGTCAGAATGCTGGAGTCCTTTTGCTAGGTCCTCTGAAATTAGAATGTTGCTCTGTTGCTAGGCTAGGTCTCTCTGAATCTGAGTTTCTGCTTTTATGTTATAGTTTGCTCATGATTAATAAAATATTGTCTCTCTTTCTGGGCAGAAATGAACAGATGGGGGAATCAACTGATCTGATTAACTCTGTGTACATATACTCAGTCAACAAATACTCACAAAAGTAGGAAGGATCATGCTCAGATGTTACCTATTTAAAAATATTGCATAATCACATAATATCTATGCTGCCAAAGAGGTGGATTGACTAAGGAAAGTTTATTGTTGTATGCATTATATATCTGCTTTTTCATTCACAACAGGTTTAATTTAAAAAATGCAGTTTTTATAAATATTTATTCAGGATGCTGTTATTAAATGTAAATGTGGCATTTTGCATAATGTCAGTGTTAACATTTTGGATTAAGATTTTAAAGAGAAGTAAACAAATCATGAGTATTTCTTAGGAAGCATTTATGTGCTTTTCATTTCAATAACACCAAGTCAGCTGGTAAAATTGTGTAGAAAGTAAGTTTCTGTGACATGTAAGAAGAAATGGCTCTGGAGCACATTCAGAGTGTCTTTGACATGTTTAGTGTTGCAAAATCCAGCAAACACCTCACGTAAAGTAGCCTGAACACAACAAAAGATTAAAAGCAAAATAATCCTTGGCTGGTAAAGTGTATAACATAATTATCTAGCTCACCCTATGCCATAGTTAGAGGGGAAGTGTCTCACAGAGCAGAGTCCAACACCTGGAGCACAGTTGTCAGCCTTGAGGACAGAGAATGACCTGTGGGAGGTGTGAGAAAACAGAGGCATTGAGAGGGTTGCACTGAGCCATGGCTGCCAGAGCAGAAGTGACAGTCATTAACCCTGGATAGGCCTCATGCAGTCGGGGCACTTTAGGCTGGTGGCTCTGCTGAGAAACCAGGCCCTGACAGGGCTCTTTGACACATGCACAGAAAAGTGCAAGGCAAGAAGAAGCCTTCAAGGAGGCACAGTGGCTCGGCGCTATGAGACTGTTGCAGCCCACTTTGAGCTCACAGGAGTTTGGCTGGATGCTCCTATCAATTTGGTAGTAGGGGTCTCAACACCCAGCTTTGCCCCTAAGATGCCCATATGCTGGCACAGGCAGTTCTAAAGCTTGACCTTGTGGGGGTCTCAAGGACACAAGCAGCACAGCCCTGTTGAGTATCCAGGAGTAGAAAAGGCATGTGTCCAAAGGAAGATAATTCCTGGGCATCACTAGGTAAACTGTGTTTGGAGGACCATGACCAAAAGAAGGAATGCTGTGTTCAGAGGGCAGTTCTGAAAATGGGATTTACACAGCCTAGACTACCCATGATATTGCTCCTAACCTTGAACAAGAACCACCCACGTTTGATTTAACACTGAGCACAGCTGGAGTCATAAAAGACATTTTGCTTATCTATTTCTAACTTCTTTGCATCAGCCTTGCAGAAAGGTGATTTCCCTATTGAATGACAATCAGGCTACATTGCTATTAATAGAATTGAGGAAGAACACATCTGCTCTACCCTCCCCTCTCACTGTCAGTGCTAAGCACCTAGGAGACAGCAAATGTTTCTGTTTACTAATGGAAAAGTACCTGGACAGACCTCGCTTGCCCTAGGAAGACTAAAAAGTGGACCACAGGCCCTTTATAGATAAAAAAAAAAAAAAAGAAAAAAAAAAAAAAAAAAAGCCTAGATAGGAGTCAAACAAAGCCAGCTATGAACCAATACAGAGAAAATAAAGGAAAAAAATTGTATTATCTCTACTCATCCTCATGAATTCTAGACAAGATGAACTTTCTAGACAACTTTCCTCTGTTCCTCAGAAGGTCTGAGGGAAAATACACAATTTTTCCAATCTCAAGCTTTTTAAGAGGACAAGAGTTTCTGGGGTTGAGAAGTTACCTCTCCTGTCTGGCCTGTCTCTCTCCAGGTACTCTCTGTACTAGACAACCCTGAATCCTTGACAAAACACCTCCTTTTGTGTATGCAAGGAGATAGAAGCTACTTGGAAAAAAGATGGTATAAAAAAAACTGAATCTCATTTCATGATAAATGTCTCTTTCAGTAGCTCTTTCCAGAAGCAGACTTCAGAGCATGCAATTAGTGAGGTCATTATCATTTGGAACAGGGAAACTGAGGCAGCTCTTTTGCAGTCCTTTCAAGCAAGATCACAGAGGGATCATTAAAAATTACCAAACATGATAATTGCTGTTTATTCTTTGTGTTGCCTGAGAGCTATAGTGATGAACAGAGCTCTGTTTGTGCAAACACTCTATGCTCTTACAAACACATTTTGAATGCATTATGCACAATGATTTGGTTCAAGGACAATTTAAGGCTTTCACCAGCTTCTTCAGCAGGCTTGACTATCCCTGATGTCCCTGGGATAGGTAGGATTGCAGAGATAGTCAGAAATTATATGTAAAAAACCAGAAAGTGTCTCAAGTGCACAGTTTCCAAAGGCTCCCATATAATGTCTCACTTGGATAGAATGGAGTTTGAATTCAATAGGCTGCCAGTCTTTGAGAGGGCTCAGATTAATGCCCAAAATGTCTCTTCATGAAGAGGGACCTTGTGTAAATAGTAAAAAATATTTAGCTCATACAGCAATTGTTGGATTGTCCCAACAAAAGAAAGGAAGTGTAAAAATAGAAATATTTAAAAATACATTCAGAAAATATCATCTCATATGCAATTGTATTCTTACTATTTTATCAGAATATTGATAAAAGTTAGTAAAATCTCAGATCTCATCTTTGTAAACTGTAATCTTTTCTGGGCTGTTCTGTGCTCAAAACTGCTCTAACTCTGAGGAAAAATGTGTTCCAATGAATTTATGAGTATCTCTGTGGAACAGATCCACTTCACCTGCTGTCTCTTTATTTGTGATACCACAGTGCCATCACAGCCCTGGCTTTTGTAACAACTTTGATAATTAGAGTAGTCAGAAAATGAAATTTGCTGAAATGGGAAGGTTTCCTTTGATGGTGCACTCAAAGTTGTTTGCTCCCAGTCTTACTGCAGCTGGCTTTGTGGAGCCACTAAGTGTCCAGAGCTGTCTCACTTGCTGAACACACTATGGAACATGGCTTGATAAAGGCTATGTGAGACCGTATCTTGGAATACTTAAACACAACAGAAACCGTGCCCATACATGGTTGCTATTGTGTCTGGAGCTGAGAACTGTACCTTTTGATGGAGAACCAGATGTGAAGGTTTTATTTCCTTATCAACTCCGTGATTTGTGTGTGGTCAATCTTTTGGGCCAGGTATTATCAGCATGAACTGGTCGTGACTGGATTTCTGTTGGATAAAAACCATTCGGCAGATGTGCTCGCAGCCAAGTATTATCAAATGCTTGGAAAGATCTTAGGGCATGGGAATGACTTCAGTCCTTCTGTGAACTTGTGCTTGTACTTTGAAAAGGCGCCTCAGCATTTTCTGCCCATTGCTGGGGAACACAACCCTTGAAACTGTTGGAATTGTGCCTGTGAGTTCAGTACAGGTCTCCTCCTCTAAATAATGTGCATTATACTCTGGAAAAACTTAGCACTGTTATAGTCAGCCTAGTGCATCCCAAAACAAGTGCCTGTAAATTACAGAGTATAAAAGCTGTAATTTCCCCTGCTCCCCATGGGCAAAGGGTAGTTCATACATAACATTATTTTAATGGAATCTCCTGCTCTATTCCTTGGTGCGGGGAAAATAGGTAGAAAGTATCAAAGTGGCTAAATATTTCTCCTAGGATATTCATATGGATGTTTAAGTTGATTTTTCATTTGATTTAACACACATACTTTACAATCTCAGGGGAAATTATTTTACTTCATATTTTCAGTGTTCCTGTCTTTCAAAGACTAATTTGTTACATGCAGCTGTTCCAAGGTGGAGGTGAAAAAGGAATGAAAGGAGAACAAAAAAACCTAAACTTTGGCAAGAGTCTCTATTCAGTAAGAGAGAAAAAAACCCAAAAACCTGTGGAGTATCATAAGACTTAGCCAAGTCTTCTCTACTGCCCACTAGGCTAAGTTACAGCTGTTCTGCATGCTTGACTCATCTGGGAAACATTTGTATTTGAATAATTTTCACAGTATTTATAAATCCTTCTCAGAAAAAAAATCCCATTTTAGCTTCCTATGTCAAAATACCATTTCATCGCAGCATCCTCAGCTCTGTACAATTTCAAATGAGAGCAGAGTCCAACTTAGTGAGGATATTACACAGATCTTTATCAGACATTTTGGGGTGAGAGTTGTTGCCATTAGGGATTACATCACTGTTTTAGGCAAATTGTCCCAGATTTGCTGCTCATTAAGAATACGAATCTTTTTAGAAGAGTAGGAGAAGTTATTATTTAGAAATAATAGTGAACTGACAGACAATGATTATTTCTAAATGTAGGTTTCATGTAACTTGCAGCTCCTGAAGTGGAGTAAAGCAGGGAAATGAAACGAAAAAGTCCCATTTTAGTAGGCAGGGAAAAGTTGAACAGTAAATCACTTATTGCTGTCACTGGAATTTGGGCTGAAGACCTTGCCTTTCTCAGTGGAAGGGGGAAAAATGTGTTTTAAAAAGGTTTAATTTATCCTTTTATAACACTAAGTAGAATTTGTCTAATATATACGCCTAATCAGTTCTTGTAAGGATAAAGCTGAACAGATGCTTAAGAAATGAGAATTTTTCTCTGCATGACAATGAAAGACTGTCCTTAAAATCACTGGTATGTATGAATGGTTTTGTTGGAGTTGAAGTGTTGTGTAAGGGTATTAAAATTCAGAGGACTGTACATGTGAGAACCCAATTCATTCAAGCCCTGCTGTGGCTTGCAGTATTGTGCTTACAAGCACATTTTCCTTTCTTAACATTTACCATCTGTTAGAAATGACCCCAGAAGCCATAACGTGATGTATGCAAATTCATAGATAAAGTACATGATTCCCAAATCTGAACATAAATATTGTTCTCAATTATGCACCAAGAAGAACTGTTCTTCACAGAGATCCTTCAGTGACTGTGCTGTGACTGTCCAGACTCTTGTTTATACCAAAATCATAGTGAACACTGATGACTTCTAGTTAACAAAAGCTACTCATTTTTTCCAGGCAATTATCTTACTCTAGTTACAGATCTTATGAGAGTCACAGCTTCCACAAACTGAGCACAACCAGTCCTTTTTAAAGAACATAAGACTTTTCTGATGAAGGACCATGTTAAATAGTCTTTTGTGTTAGGAAGAGAAGCTGTACAGAAATGGAAATCTTTGGTGTTACTGTGTTTTTATATTCTCACAGCTGTAGTCCTAGAAAACATTTGTACTTCCATGTATTTCAGAGCTAGCAGTGTGATAGTTCAGATAGTATATTTCATGGAATGTATTTTAGTTGCTTGTTTACAGGCACATGCACTCAGTAGATCTGGACAGTATTTTTTAAACATGGATAATTTTTCCTTATTTTTTCCCAGTGTTTTGACCAGCTTGAGATACTAATTAAGCTTTTGGTGGATTGGAACAGAAAATAGGTAATTAAAAAGTGTGTACTATAGAAACGTAGGACAACAGAGAAGAATGTGTAAGATCTACAAAAATTGTGGTTTGTAGGTGGAAAAGGAGAGTGGGAGGGAAGGGGGGGAAAACGAAGAAAAAGAAAGGACAGATTTATCATGTGTGCTATTGACATTAAGAGAAGAAATAAATAATATAATCTGTCTGCAGAAGTTATGTGATTCATTGTGATTTTTTTGGCTATACATAATAATATTTCACTATCTCTTCTGAGTAGGTACAGCTACACATAAATGCTAGTTCTAACTTTGACATGGCTTTAATAAAAACAAAATTAAATCCAGCCTTTATGACAACATTTGGTTTTGGAATCCTGGAAAGATGAATTCCATGGGCTAAAATCATATTTTGAGAAGAAATGTGACCAAAATGAGTGAGGTGCCTTATTACCATTGAATGTTTGTAACCTTCAGTACCGAGACATCTGGCCCTCATTACGCACAGGGTAATTAGCATAACTTGTTATTAGTGAAATCGGTGATGCCTGGGAGATTTACAGGGGTGTTTAACACGTTTCAGAATCTGAGCATTCAATGTCATTTATCCTTAAGGTGCTTGAAGAGTAATGAAGAAATTAGTGCACTGTGTGGAGCTACGCTTCTTTTGTACATTCTACATTTACAGCTATTAATTCCAGCTGAATTCCTGTCAGCAGATATAAAAGCAGATCTATCAGATAGCAAAAGAAATACCTCTGCAGCTATTTCAATTATGATATAGAACTCAGAGGATAATAGCCTTGATGTATTTCCTGCTTAATGAAGTAACATTCCTGTCAGATGGGTAATTGCTGCAGCAGGGCTCTGTTCAAAGAGATTTCTTCTATCTGCTCTCATTCTGCTCTCACTGCTGTGATACCTCACCTTCTTGAAGTTTAGGATGCTACTTTCCTTTTGTGAGCTGCAGTCTTAATGAGGGCAATTGCTCTGTGTTGGCCAGCACTGATTATTGGCAACAGGTCCTGTATTGCAGGTATGCTCCGTGTGATCCCCACTGAAGACAATGGGGCTGTAGGCAGAGATCTTGTTGAAAAGCACTCACAGTTAAATGAAGAGACTGATCTTGCATATAGTGAGATAAAAGACAGAATCTCCGCTGTATTTGGTGGGAGCAGGGCAGGAAAGAGTCAGTGGCAAAAAATATATCTTAAACCAGGATTCTGAGGTTCTGAGAGCACTGGCCCAGCAGAATTTCTCTGCGTTTGTAGTTGTACTAAGTAAATATCATTATTGCCAAATGTGTAACAGGAGCCCTCCTACTGGCAAAGTTCAGTGACCCCTCCATTGGGGAACTGATATGGTTCCTCATTAGTTGAAGCTGAAATGAGAACTAGCATAAAGTGAGAACAGATTTTGGAAAAAGAAGACCCAAAAAATAAACAAAACCTTAAACTTCCTACTTTTGTCAGTCTTCTATCAGCCTTCAAGCTGCATCAGACCTCTGGTCTGAACCAAGTCCCCACTCTGATGGTCATAGGAACTATGAAGAAAAATGGTGGCCGATATGAGCCGCTCAAAGGAACTGAGAAGCAGAGAAACATGGATCTTTCCCTGATTTTCCTAGTTGCTGCTACCAGCCTGTGAGCAACTAAGGTACCTTAGTTAGAGAATTACTGCTGGCCCATTTGCTGCCTTTGTAATGAAAGCAACTGTGCATGTGAATGCTTATCCCGAGTGTTACATTGTAGCAGTGCACACAGAGGAATGTTAAGAAAGCATTGGGGGTTTTGTAATTCAGAGTGATTTCCTATCAGCTTCCATAATGAAATAAATGTGGCCTGTAAAGACCTCTGGGTTATAGTCTGCACTCATGTTAAAATATCATGATTAAACCAGCTGAACAGAAGATGTCTGTATTCTTTGAGGACCTACATATATATTTATACACATATCTATATAAGTGACAGAGCACGGGGAAAAGATTACAAGCATTCTGCATTCCTGTCAGGCTTGGAAATCACATTATGCTTTGGTTGATGTGGCTTGCTTACTTTTCTCTTACACTCGTATGTTCAGGGCAGCCACATCTCAACGCTTGAGGCAAACACTGGCAGAATTTATTGAGCTGAGTCAGCTCCATAATAAAGGCATTTCTACAGAATATTTCCAATTGCATGTTAGAAATATAGAGGTCATTGGCATTTACATAAGCAAATCACATTCTTTCAACAGACAGGCGAGGGTTAACCTTTTTGTGCAGTTAGATTGAATCCAGTGGAGATTTTGCTCAGAACACAGGAGAAAATTGAAGTGCATTCCAAGAAAATTAGTTCTCTTCTTTTCAGTTTTTTTTTAAATTCAAATTGGTTCACACTTGTAGAATATGATGTTTTAGCCAATTCCAATGACCTTTAATGGCATGAGGAGCTTTGTTTGATTACACATCTAAAGAGACAATGCCAATTTCCCTTTGATTCAATTGCTCGCTGCAGTAATACTTGGGCTTGTGAATCATGAGCTGGATCTCTGCAATTTACCATGGTTTTAGTAATTTCACTGATGATGAGGACAATGTGTTCTACTATTTGAAGAAAGAAAACCACTATGTGCTTTAATGCTGTGTGCATTTTAGATGAGCTAGGGACCTGAGCTCATTTTTTCTCCAGGATCATCTGCCACAAAACACGTCTCCACAGCAGCACTAGTTCTCTGGAATCAGGAGGCTTGTCCTAGTGGAACCTGTGGTTTCCACAGAAATGGGCATCATGGCAATGTGAAAGAGTGATTTTCCTCATTTCTGGGCCTTTTCCGGGCCTTTTCCTATTAGCCTCACAAAAAAACCCAGAAATCTGGTCACTGCAAAATATAAACAAAAGTAAGGAACCCATGTTTAAATGATCCTTAAAGAAACTGTGATTAGTAAACATGAATTTTCAGGATCAAAATACATAATATAGAATGTCATTAAGAGAGCCTGAATAGCAAAAAAAAAAAAAAAAAGGCCATAAATGCACAAGTAATTCAGTTTTCTCTTCATCTGCCCCTTGTTTAATTCTGTCAATCATTGCATGCTCTATATTTCCATTTCAATGCATTATTTAATGGATAAAGGGAGTTTGTGGGAAGGGAGGAATATAATTTGATTTGGAAAGACATTAGAATTTCTGTAAACATCTGGTTCTGTTTAACAGGGTTTTTAAAGCATTTAATATGAGATGCTATTAGAAGGTAGTAAATGAATGCTAAGTGTTCTCACTGTTTAAGAAGGGTAATTTTGCCCTCCTGGAAGTTTGCATACAAGTGAACTTGAGTCAAGTTTGTAGATAGGTTTTACAAAGATAACCTTGCATTATCTAGTGTGAGTGAGAGAGATTTGCAAGAACAACAGTTAAAGTCATTAAAGACCTCACTGAAAAAGAAGTTCAAAAGATGATAAAGCCCAACTGGATACATTTCAACCAGCTGGATTTCAGTAATTGAATGAACACAGTTGAACAAGTAGTTAGAGATGAAAAGAGTGTAGAGAATAAAAATGGAGACAATGAAAAATTCATGTCACAATGGTCTCCTCTTTTTCTCATTTGGATAGGACTCAGTAGATAACTTGGAGGACTGCCTGTGTCTTTGATATTCTCATATTAAGTGATATGCTCTTATGATAACAATGAAGAGTATGTTTTTAGCACAATTCATTATTAACAGCATGTTTTTATTGTCTTGAAACACTTCAATCACATTTTTTATCCAGTAAAAAGAAATCCTCCAAAAGATATAAATAGGATTAGTGTCACATCTGCAAGTAAATGCACTTGATTTAGAGATTATATTGAGTAATTGCAAGTTTAAAAGTGTTCATTCGGAGAGGAAATAACATAGTTCATGAATGAAAATTATGCTTTTGGACCCTCCTGCTCAGGCCTTCCTATTTCGCAGGTCAGCTGTTGATGCATGCTGAGCAGGCTGTAGTCAAGGCTGTCCTTCCTATAAGGGTTATCCTTGGGTCAGGTCTTCATTTTAGAATAGAAACTCTAAATATATCAAAATAGACTAAAGACAGCCAAATTCCTCCCATTTTCAAAGCAAGGGCCTCAAAAAGGTGCCTGAGGCCTGAGTAAGCATCTTGAGACAACTTTTGGTATGTGAAGTGTAGATAACATTTGGTACAAATCTGAACAAAGCTCTGAAAGCGGTTGAGCTTAGAGAGGGGACATTTTAAAATCTATTTCACCCTTAAGACTACTGTTAGCTTGCTTCTTGCTTTTTCTGAAGAATCTCCCCTCAGACTTGCTGGTTTGTGCTTCTGCCTTATATTGCGTGTATCTGGTACAGTTTGACCCATATCAAAGGATGGGTTTGCAAACAAAACAGATTTGCTTAACATTTATTTTTAATCAGCCACTGTAAATAAGATTATTTGTGAAAAGAATACTTAGAAAAACTGTTTAGGTTTTTCTTCAAGTTTAGATGCACCCTTCATCCTTTCTCTAAATGGACTACCAGTCTTCCTCTTTCACACAGACCTTCTGATACAGTTGCTTCTTTGATCAATTCTCATCCTCCTGTGGTGTTTCATTTAGATTTAATCAATATTTAAAAGTGGCCTAAATTAAGGATAAATTTGGATTTATTTATGCTGGTGAAATTGCACTTCAGTAATAAACAGCTCCTTTCTAGCTCTTTCCCAGCTAGATGGGAAATGTAGGCCTAGGGTTTTGCTGTTGAAGTACAGTCTTGGTCATATGCACTTAGCACTTCCTCATCTATTTTAATTCAGGTTTTCTCTCATGGTTACTCAAAACCTGAAGTGCCAAATCATTACTTTGTCACACAATCCAGTAATTTGGCAAGAAAACACTGCAACAGCTGTTAGAATACTGAGCTGAAAAGAACTCTCAAAATATCAAAGAACAATGGCAAAAGACAAAAGAGAGCTTGTATTCCAAGCCTCAAAATGTAGATACATCACAACTGTCTTCTCTTAACAAGGACATCCTGTGTTTTCAGAGTGCTTGCACAATACAGCAGCACCATCTTTCACTGGGGAGAAAAAGGACTCTGTATGCCACTGGCACTGAGAGCCCTGAGAGCAATACATTCGTAACACAAGAAACATTTGATAAGATAAATGACCTAGCTTGGTCTATTTAAATTTTACAATCATGAATACTGGGAACAGCACTTTTTTACATTTAGAGGTAGAGCCAGAGGGAGAACACAGACAGAAGAGTTTGCCTAATTCATAACATGACAGATTTTGGACCCAGTTGGGCTCACAATGATAAATCTTCCAGGGACAGTTTAAGATATGTCTCTGTTCTCTGCCTCACCTTCTGATGGAGGTTACTGAACTTGAAGCAGGAAAAGTGGGATGAGGATCATGTGCCTTAACTCCCAGTGCAAAACAAATTTCATGGTCTGCAAGGCAGGGATTCAGCCACATAGTCCCTTCTGCTGCCTTTGCACTGGGAGCAGTAATGGTCATGAGCTCAGAAATGGTAGTGGGGAGCAGTGCCTTCTTAAATCAACTCAGGAAGTCATGCTAAATTCAAGGGCATTGAAACTTCCTCTGGGAGCAGTATATTTTACTTGAGTCACCTATTATACATGCTGTGTGGATGGTGAATACTAAATGGAATAAAAAAAAGTGGAATAAGAGGAGGGTTGAACATAAATTGCTGCCCATCCCCATCCAGTGCTCCTGACTGGCACCACACTTGTGCTGGGTGTAGTGAGATGGTCTGGTGCAGCACCTGTCTGAACAATGCCACTCACGGACTTCAGCTTTGCCCATGTAAAGAACTTGCATGACACCAGCTTGATTTATTAATCCAGTAGTAAGTTGCTACTTTTATTGGGAAACACTGGGTACCCACCACCAAAGAAATTAATGTGTTTCTCTCTCCTTTCCTGAAAATGGCCTGAAGACCAAGCAGTATGCAAAGAATCACTTTTCCCACCACTAATTTGTGTAAAGGTCATTTGGGATAAATTGTTTCAATGTCTTGACACTCCAATTATCTGCTAAGATCTCCCTTAACATAAAGAGTTGAAACAGACAGAAAATTTTTCTTTCATTACATGAAATAAAATGTTTTGTGATACTGCTTTGAATACAACTAGTGAGAGCAGCAGAAAGTAAAATCAACCTAAAAAGCAATGGCTTCATTTAAGAACAGACTCATCTCAGCTTTCTAGGGTTTCTCTTCTTTCCACTTCAAAAGAAACACAAAAAAAAAAAAAAAAGGGAAAAAAAGCATATTTGCACATCTGTTAAATTGCAAATGGGTTTAGTTTCTGTACAAAACTTCTGTATTATACACATGCAAATACAGTACATGATTTCTAAATACAATTATACAATTACAACTTCATTAGATAGTTTTGTTGGCATGAGTCCTGTGGGAAGTTCACAGAGCTCTGATCTGTTCCTGATAGAAGGATACAGGTTTCCAGGAGACTGCATCATTTGTCCCTGGGAAGAGAAGTCATGCCTTTTGGTTTTAAGAACAGTTCTGTTAGCTCACTCTAACACTTCTATTGTGGAGTAGAGAGCAAATTCTGCTAAACTCTCCTCAGATGTCAACTGATTTTCCCTCCTTCAATTTCACTGAAGTCATATCCATTTTATACTACTGCAAGTCCAGAATTAGGATATCTTGGTATTGCACCTGCTATTCTATTATTATATTTATATTATTCTATTTACAGAATCCTCATGCAATATGAATCCTGGAACTACATTGATATGGGAGATGGCACAGGCAGGAATATAGCCCACAAATTATAGTGTGTTCTGGCCTTTCAGTGAGGACTGATCTGGAGTATAATGCCATGAGAACTGGATAAACCAAGTGCAATTCATGGCTATGACTGTTATTTAGTTATTGTAGTAATACTTTCAGTCAAAGAACAATTCTACATCTGACCACTAATTAGCAAGGGGTACCCAGGTGGAACATGAAGGGAATGCAATCTTTACAACGAATTCATCATAAGACACCCCATAGTTTTCCTTAAAATCATAAATTAATAAAATCATAGATTTCCTTAAAAAGAATATTTAGGAGGTGACAAGAGGACGGCACAGTACATTGTGTGTGAGAAATTTTAGTATTTCCCCTAAAATTATATTCTCCTTTGTCTACTGCTTACAAAGAGTAGATAATTTCTAGTAAGGACATGCTGCACTGATACAGGTAGAAACCTTTCCATTTCTGGTTGTCTGAATTCACAGTGGCAGGTATGTTATCCCTACAGAAAAATACAGAAAAAAAACAATTATGTCACTCATTTTCACAACTCTGTTCTGGAAAAATAACTGTCTAACGTATGAGAACACAGAAGCATTTAATCTAAACCACAATGACAGTCCTACTGCAGCTACATTTTCATCATCTGTGCCTGGCCCTTGGTGAGAGAAATCTCAGCATATCTCCTTCTGAATGTGTTGCATAACGTGTTCATGTTCTGGTTACATGCACTCTGGATCATAGGAAAATTTAGAAGATAATTCTTTCAAGCAGTTGTTGGTGTGCTACATGGATATATAATTTGTTTGCCACATACTTACAACTGTAAATATATCATTTAAAAAAAAAAACTTAGAAGCATAAAGAATAAGCCAATGACAGTAGCTATTATAGTGGGAATAAGGGGTTTGGAGCTCTTTCAGTTGGTTTGTTGGTTTTCTGAAAAACAATTTCTTAGAATATTTTTTAAATTCATTGTTTTATTCAATATGTTTCATGTAATAAATCTGGGCATTGTGCACAGCTGGGATTGAGCAGAGAAAAAGGGCCTGACTTTTCCAGCATTCCCTGCTGTTGGATGAGTGTGTGAACAGGAAATTATGAAAAGTATTTCTTTTCTGTTAAGCCTTATCCTGTAAGACTATGGATGGTTCTTTTCAGTTTTTCCCTGCAAGTCATGTTTACCTCAAGTTTTAACAAGGCAAAGCAAAATCTCTTGGAAATAAAATGCACAAGAAACTTATGTATTGGAAGATGACATAAATATGATTATTTTGCAACTGGTTACTATACTCAATACACTGTGATTGAGAGATCTGTATTTTGGAAACTTTTGCAAACTGTTACCTCTCCAGTTCTGAGTAGTGCATTTAAAGGGTGTTAAAGACTCCAAGCTACACACTTGAAAGCTGTACTGAGGAGCAAGGGCTGTACAAGTGCTCACGCTCCTCCTCACGATCAGAACATCCACACAGCTGCCAACCTTGTGACAGCCAGCTTGGAAGCCTGACCTCCCTGGCTGTCCTGGAGCCAGACATCTTTGCTATCCCTGGCCAATTGTTTTGGCCCTAGGGAGGATTTGTAGGAAGTCTGTGTTGGATTCATTGGAAATTTGCAAATCATAGATGTTTAGGGAGAAGTAGTAAGCATTTGCCTGGTTGACATCATTTCATGAGTCTGTTTTGGTAATTTTCAGATTTTT
The DNA here is from genome assembly GCF_017590055.1 of Onychostruthus taczanowskii. Lineage (NCBI taxonomy): Eukaryota > Metazoa > Chordata > Aves > Passeriformes > Passeridae > Onychostruthus > Onychostruthus taczanowskii. The sequence goes on along the minus strand of NW_024499462.1, from coordinate 3,676,684 downwards.
TTCCTGGAATTCTTAATATACCTTACAAGTTCAACAGGAGGACTGAGAAATGCCAGCAGCTCTCTTTCCTGCTTTCACCCACAGGTGCCCCATGCTATGGGGTACCTGTGTTCAGATTGCTGTCTGTTGTTATTAGATTGTGATTGTGCAGCATTTCCATTTACACTGGTTCTGCACCTCTCCATGATTTAACTCCTTAGTATTAATTCTCTAAAATAATTAAGGAAATGTTTTCAGTGATATTTTCCAGTTCTCTTCTTCCCAGGGGATTCCCATATTTAAAGGTTTGGGGTAAGTGTTTGGGGGTTGTAGCACAAACTAAGGATATATTTTACAGCACTGTATACATGGCAGTCAGAAAAAGTGACTTTATTTAGCTTTTCTGAAAGGTCAAATAAATTTCTGAGTAACTCGAACTCATGTCTTTTTACAGTCTGACTAGCAGACATAGTCTTGGGCCTTTAAAAATGTCAAAGCATTGTCAGTCAGGCTTTAATGGCAGAAAAGAAGAGTTATTTATTTTTACTTCAAATCCGTCAAGTTTCTGTAGAAGCCACAAGAGGAGCTTTGATTTTTTGAAAATTATTCTGAGTTTGAAACTGCTTGCACTTTATTATAGTGCTGATTTTTGAAACAGTTAATCATTAATCAGAACTCCTTGCAGCAACCAGTTTTGTGTAGCTTCTACAAACAGGGGTTTTTTTTACATTTTATTAAGTTTCTAATCTAATTTCCACATCCTGTTTTTCTGTGGCACTTACCTGCTCCAGTGAAATTGTTCAAGGAAATTTCATAGTCATTAGCTCTCTATCTGCATTTCCATGATGACTCTTCATTCCTAGAAATTGAAAGAGGACCACAAAACTGGTTCAGCGCTGGAGAGTCCTCATTTTCTTTTGGCTACAGAAAATTGTGTAGAAACATAAATCCTAGCACTGGTATGTACACCCTGGAAAGAAAGCAGCAGTGTTAGCACATCTCCAGCTCATCCCTGATTTCACTGTCACCTGCTTTTGTAGCTGCCACCAAAATGGAGTGAGACACTCTTTAAGATTACCTCAGACTGATGTGACATGCCATTCATATCACATTGTCATGTCAGGGTTGGTATCTCGTATGATAATACAATATCAGGTAATGATGCTTGGCAGCTGTAAGACTTCCTGCATTTAAGAGCTGCCATCCAAGTCTGTTTCACAAAAAGCCAAGTATTGCCTATTAAGCCTCCTCAAGTAGTGTTATTCACAAGAGTCAGCAAAGCCATGGAAAATTTATTATTACATCATCACCACTCTTTATTTGTTTTTTTTTCTCTCACCTGCCTCCTTCATGCTTTCCATTGATTACTGCATGCTCTTGTTTCTGATTCAGGCATATTGGAAGCTCCCTGTATGAAAAGGTTGCACTGCAAAACTTTATTACCTGTCCATAAAACTGGTGATGAAAAAGAGTAATGAAATTTTGCTTCTGATTTGTTGCAGGAATTTCCCCCTTTAAGTTATCACCACAAAGAAAATCCTGCATGTTTATTATGATGCTTATGTTAAGATATTTTCTGTTTGTGCTAAGGCTTTCTCTAAAGTTGCATATAAAAATATATGTGGCATTTATGCTTTAGAGAGGCAAAATTTTTTGGTAGTTCTTACGACTAACAAGAGAGTATTAGATCTTGAAAAGTAATTGAAATAAATACATTAATATTTAATTTAACATATGAAAGGGCACCTGGTTCCTGTTCCTGAAGTAATAGGAGCACTTAACTTGGATTACATTTAGACTTTTGTTTAAAAGGTTTGTAAACTAAGTAATGGAGATATTTTATGATTAGCTATCCTTACACAACATTTATGAAGTCAGACTTGTTTTCCAAGACAGTTTCAGTGTTAATCTTTAACAACTCTGTAATTTGGATAATATAGTAATAGAAACCTAATGTTAACCAATAGAATGAAAGTGCTGAGGATATTTTGAAGTACCTAACTGATATTTATAAATGAACATTAGGAATTATCTAGTTTGAAATTATTTTCAGCTGAGATTTTAGTACATCACCTTATCTTATATCCAAGGATTTAGCAAAAAAAAAAAAAAAAAAAAAAAAAAAAGAAAAAAGAAAAAAGAAAATTGTAAGTTCCAGAGTTGGAAAGGGTTTGGTTTTGCTTGAAGGCCTATGAAATAAATGGACCTTACAGGCTTTAAGCAGGTATATCTCATTGATTTTATTGTGAGTGATATTTTCTATAATATTTTCCATTTGATTCTTCACAGGGGTAAACAAATTTTAAAAAAGATTTGACTGGACTCTTTATCCAAAAGATTATAGTTGAAGGATGGCTTTTGAAAGATTGTATATCCTCCAATTAATACATTGGAAATTATGTAAAATGTATAAATTAGAGTGAACCTCATGGTTGCAGTTTCTGAAGCTGTTCTCATCAGCAAAAAAAAAAAAAAAATCAGAAATTGTAATAATATCTAAAGTCAGTTCTAATAAATGAAACCTGCAGACTTTCAAGTAACATTTTTCCAGTTGACTAGTCTGTCCATTCAAGAGTAAACAGAAACAAAGGTGTTATTTAAAAGGGAATAATTTAGATAAATAATCAACAGCATTGGATAGATATTTTTCACTTCATAAACTTCAAATTGGTGTATTTTAACAGAAGATTTCTCTTTTATGCTTCTTGCAATGAGTTTAAAGTTAATCTAACTAATAATACAAAGAATGTCTCCTGAAAAAAAATCAGTGCCTTTGTTCCTTGCTGATCTAATAGCTATTATTCAAATAACTAGTCTAAGTGGGGTCTGCCTGTTAGCACATGGCAGTTTTTGCATAGAAGTATTGCAGATCTTACAGTTTGTATTTTGTTCTAGGGATGAGTGGAGTTTTTCATAAATTTCCTGCTAATCTGAGAGAAGTGCAAGGCTGGATTTGTGGTATTCAGTAGTGACATGATTAGGAGGACAGCACATCTTAAAAATAGAACCTGTCATTCTTAACCTGCCATCCAGAAATTATCCCCTTTATTTGATCTAGACAAAGTGTTTTCTACTTTTCATGAGTGGACCTTGTATTTATCAGTTTTAGATGCCTTAGAGAGTCCTCCTGAACAGTAATGTAAGAAGACCCATCAGGCATAACTAACATTTAACCAGGTTTGTTCTATGGAGAAATATGGTACAGCTTCTATACAGAAGTGGCAGATGTTGGTAGAAGTGTGGGTCATTCCTGAGTTCCAAGTGATCATCTTTTTAGAGCTGGAAAACATTTATGTGTGGTGTTACTATTCAAGAATGGACAGGATTTGTAATTCATGTTATCAAAGGTTTTTAAAGGGTTTTTGTTTTTTTTTTTTGCTGGATTTTTTGTTTGATTGGTTTTGGTTGTTTTGGTTTTTGGTTTCTTTTTTTGTCCAGATTTACAATGATTGAAACACCACTTGTAGCCAGAGATGCTTGGAAATGTCCCCAAGGATTTTGTGTGTGGACACTTCTCAGCTGAAAACAAGCTAGAGTGGTCTCTGTGGCCAAGGCATGGAACCAATCTGTTTGTTTCAAAGAACCTAAGTTTGTTCTTTCCACAACTTTTGATACAGGTCAGTGATTCCATTAATGTCACGTGATAAGCAAACCACGGCCTTTATAAATTAATGATCACATGCCCTTGGAAACCTAGCCCTTGTTTTAATTTAAAACAGAAGTTCTTTAATTCTGGGAGTTTTTTTGACCCTATTTGGAAGCAGTCAACTGTGTATTGTCTTTCTGCCATGGCAGTTCCTGTGTTTGCCCTGAAAAAAAATCAAAGTCCTGTGTTAATTCCTTTATATGATACACTTATTAATTTCACTGTGATTTGTTGGATGGAAATATATTGTATATTATTCCAAGAACAAAAAAGCCAACACATAAGGAAGCAGAGCATTAGAATCTCTTGCTTTTAGAATAGCAGTTCTGGTATTAAACAGTGAAACTGCAATTTTTTTTCAATTGTTCCCCATATTTTATCCTGGATATTGATAGGATTGATAGACATAGCCACCTAAGAGAATATAAATATGGAGTTTTTTGTTATTTCTGCATTATAGAAAAAATCCAGTACAAATAATAATAATTGAAAGTGGCTTGATCCTTTCAGGAGAACTAGCAGTTTTTCTAACATCTCTCAAAGCATTAGTCTACCAGTGTGCTTGAGGCACACACATAGGCATGCAGCCCCTGTGACTTTTGCCTGTACTTAAAAACATATCAGCCTCATTAGGCTTATCTATTCTTAAAGAAGGAACACTATAAAGCTGCTTTAAAGAGAAAACCTGAGTTATAATGTATGAAGTCATTTAGCAAATCTATAACCTCAAATTCTTAGTGATTTTGGCAAATTAATTTTCATGAGATCTGTCTTCTGCATAAAGAAAAAGTTAAGACAACCAATAGATTGGGGTGGGAAAGTGAGGTTAATGTTCCCAACAGGAAAACCTAGGCACAGGGATTGTTCCATTCCTATCATGTAGGAATTCAGTCAAACTATTTCACACATACATGTACCATACAATACAGCTTATGAATGGAGGGGTCAAATTCAGCTTTTTGATACAAACCATATGACTGTGTAACTCAAAAGGAGTCAAAGGTATAATGGATGAGTGCAATATAACATTGAGGCATACTGAGGGCTCTGAGCTTACTCTGAAGTGAGCTTGCTTTAGGAGACTGGCCATCTCCCTGTGGGATTCCTAGTCCATTTTACTCATCAACAAAAACAGTTGTCAAGATGAGAACCAACACTTCAGCTGAGAAATTGCCAGGGACACTAAAATCCAGTACATTCAGATGAATCCCAACCTCTTGAGGAGGTAAATGTGCTATTTTAAATCTTCCCTAAAGTGGGAGCTTTTGAGTTTGAAACGATTTTTATTTTGGTAAGTGAGGGGGTTAGGAATATTTTTCTTGATTCTGACTTGGTACACAATTTTGAGGATATTGGAAAGTCTCTGTAAAGCCCAACCCCTCTGTCTCATTCTCTTCCTCTCAGTTGGGGCTTTTTTCCCAGAGCCTGTGGCTATTTTTTAATATTCTTCCCCTAGACCTTAGGGCTGTAAGAGATGTGGTAGTGTGACTTTTTGCTGGCTGTATGCTTTTCTGCTCAGCATGAATTTCCCAAAAAGGAAAAGCATTGTGCAGTTAACATGAATCTGGTAGCTTTTTCTACCTGACTGCAACATTTAATATTCTGAGCAATTCTAAATGTGTATTCAATCTCATTCATTTTGCTGATTGTTTGTGAAAAATGGGCATTGCAGGAGCTGAATTCCCAGCTTGAGGTAATAAGTAGTGTTCTATTATATGTTTACAGGCTCATTAAAAAAAAATAAAAAATTAACCCCCTGACTGCTCTGAGAACGGAACAAACCTGAGGATGAAATGGTGGAATTGAGCCTCATGCTTTTCAGGGTAGCCCTATTTACTGAGCAGACTTTCCAATCCTCCATTATATCTGTATTTATTTATGCTTGATAGTATTTTATTAACAACTTGAAGAGTATTCAAGTCAGACTCATGACCTAAATCCTCTCTGTAGGCAAGGAAAACAGCTGTACTGTGGAAGGACAGCCTTGCAGCCTGCATTGAACAAGCAGGGTAAAAATGATGCACAACCAAGTGTGTACAAGTATCTCACAATTGCTGAACCTGACTGCATATTTAAAAATGGTCAAGTCTCCTACCAAAGTGTTAAGGTGCAAAATATTCCTTCTTGCCAAGTAGGTGGATCCTCATTACAGCCATGCTACTCATCACACCTAATCCTGGGTGTCCAGAGTCTATCTGGATCTCACTGAATCTGAGCTCTGCACTGGAGTCTATACATCCATGCTTTCAGACTGTACAGGCAAATTCAAAATAGAGCAATTTCCTGTGTAAGGCATTGATGACACAATAGATCCCTTTATAAGGCTCTGTTTGACTACAGAAATGAGCAATTGTTCACATTATGTTTAATAAACCCCTTGGCACTCTGTTAAAAGGACCTATGTTAGCTGAAGTCTTGGCATGAATATACTTCCAGAGGTTTAATGACCTTTCACTTTTCGAGGTGTTCTTTATTTAAACTAATGAAAATGAGCTCCACTTCAAAGGCTTTTAAATGCTGATTAAAAATTAAATCAGCTGTTCATTATCCCCAGGTGGCCTTGTTCTAAGAACAGTAATTCAGAGGGAGTTAAAAAAGTAGTCTTTTTTTTATGTAGCTAGATCTTGATTTGGGAGAACTTTATTAGAGCTGTTTATGAATCATCACCAACCTTTCAACTTTCAATGAAAATGGATTCTCCCCTCCATTTCTGTCCCATTTGTTAGAAATGAGGAAGAAAATCAAGCACATTTCTAAAGATTCCATGTGACATGTCTAGCAGAAATGTAAATAGCTGCAGTATTTTCAAACAAGCCAAATGTTGATGTAGTCAGTGCCATCACATTAATAACAATATAAACAATATTAATAACAATATAAACAGAAATATTAGCTATAGAATGTCTTACTTTACCTATTTGCTAAATTTTCTCCAGGGTTGGAAAAGTTTCAGAAACATTTAGACACAAATGAACAATGATGAAACTTCAGTGGATTAACTTTCTTTGGTTGGGTGGTATTATTGCTGTTGTTTGGTTTTTTGGTTTTGGTGGGTTTGGGATTTTTTCCGTTATGGATGCTGAGAGCACTGGTGTGGGATTTAAGTAGTTAAACATTATTTAAAATGCTGGAAGAACAAAGTTTTCAAGTTTATAAAGGATAACTTATCTGAGAAGCATGAACACTCACTGCCTGAACACTAAGATAGTTTTACAGAACTTTTCCTGTGCTTTTCAGTTACAAAATTTCACTTTAGATAAAGAACTTCCTGATCTTGGAATGTAAGTTTAACTAGTAAGAGATACACTTGGACAGTGCAAAATATTTGTGATCATTTTGAGAAAAGATAAGGCAGCACATTTTTGAGAACAATTAAATACAATAAGAAAGAAAATACTGTTATCCCGTGCAAACCCCTATGTTCCACCACAGATAACACTTTCCTTGTTGTTTTTTATAGCCCATATGACTCTTTGCTCATTATTACTTGTAGCAAAATGAATGCCCAAAGCTTGCTGGGTGAAATATGTTGCAGAGTATTAGGGGAGCTACGCAGTATTGTTCCTGCTGCAGCAGGAAAGATGGAAAAAACAAGCCCTTGTTGGCTAAAGTGTTTGAAATTACGTTTCTTGAACAGATTATGGCCTTGAATCCTGTACCTGTCTACAGTTATCTGTTAGCTCCTGTTACAGTGCCTGCTCTGGGAATGCTCCAGGAGCACATCCTTATAGTCACACATTGCTTGAAAAGCCTGGCAGAGCTGAACAAAGCTGTGTATCCCAAAGAGCTGCAAGGAAAGCTGGCTCAGTGCTCGTAGCCAGCTAGTCCTTCTCTGACCCCCACTTCTGAGTGCTTTGTCTGGCAAAACTTGTAGGTGACCAGGACACTGCTGTCCCCAGGCTGATGAGCAGAGGCAGAAGAGACTGCTCAGGGATGGTATGAAGACAGGGCTGCAGAGACATGAAGGTGTCCTACCAGCTTGGGTGGGGGTTATGCAGTCACACTCACGCGCCTTTTCCCTCGTGACTTCCTAATGGCTTCTGGAATTGGGCACATGACACCAGGGAATGCAGCGTGTGTGTCTGAGGTAATGAGCAAACATCCCTAAATAGGATGCCTGGCTGGAGAAGTATTCAGACTTTGGTCACTGAAACACTAATGTCCCCTCCCGCCCCCCAGGTTAAAAGAAGTTTATTTTTTTTTTTCTTATTAAAGAAAGAATAACAATTTAATTGTAGAGTAAGATTCCACTTTAAATGTCAAATTCTAGGAATCCTTTCTACGCCAATGCTAATGCAGAGCAGATTGTAATGCAGTAGTAAGTTCATGCCTGCAACAATGAGAACACTGATGTTTTGAAGAATGTCCTTGGCTGATAGCTGTATTTAATTTTCAAAGGAATTGTAAAAAAGTTATTTTCCAAGGTAATGAGATTTGTCCTAAAATCTCCTACTGTTCTACTTCTGAGGAATCTTCACAGTGACTATGGAGAAAATGTATTTGTAGAAATACATTTGTAGTGCTTTGAATGGAAAAAGCAAAAAATTATACATTTAGAAAGAGGTATTAAACACTAACATGGACAGCATAACCCTATCTGTCTGCTATATTGGTGTATTAGTATTGCATGCAGTGTTGCACGCAGCAGAGCTGGGATTCCATTCTTCTACCTGTCATGTACTATTATTTTTTAGCACAAATGGAGAAGCCTATATGAAAAGCCATGCCTTTTGGGAAAAATATAGAGAAATGGCAGCTATGCAAACATCAATAAATAAAGAACATAGCATAGATGTTTCTCCTTGAAATTCACTCCCTCCTTCCTGACTGTTTCTGGTTTCAGAAAACCCTGTAGGTGTTTTTGCTGCCTTTTTTTTTTTTTAAAATATTTATTTTGAGTGGTTGTAAGAAATGGTCACTTTCTGTGCAAAGGAATTTTCACTTACTGTTCTGTTTTGTATCCTCTCTACCTCCCCTGAAAACAAAATTATTACTTTCCAGGGGAAGGAATATCTCTACGGAGAGGTCAGATCTGTGTGAGCAGAGGAAAGACATTTAACAGACTCAAAAAGACTGGGAATGAGAAAATATTACTGCCAAGATGTTTGTTTTGCATAGCAAATCTCTAATCAGACATCAAAGGTGTGATGTTCTTTGCACTAGCAGCTTTGATGCTTTTTCACAATTGGAGGGCACTGTGGATCTCATTATTAGCAAAAGTTTACAAATTCTCCAGTATAGATGGAGTTACCCCTCCAAAAATTTCCACACCCCCCCCCCCCCCCCCCCCCCGCCCCAGTTGTCAAGACTTTTGTAATTACTTCCTCTGTGTGTCCTTAACTTTCCTGCATGAGAGCATTGCTAAATGAAAACCTTTCCTGGCCCCTGGGCTAGATCCAAAGGTCTTGTGTTTTCAAGTGTTCATTGTTGCTGTGTCCTGCTCTAATGTGCCTTGTTTACTTACGGGAATAAATCACTGGCTCATGTGAAGCATGTCAGCTCTCCAGATGATCTATCAGGGCAGCTAAGAGCTGCTCATATTTCAGTTCACTGTACTCTTAACATAAATAGAGCATTCTCAGTCTCATTTAGATGTCAGAAACTGCCTAGTAAAAATAGCACAAAACTTTGTTTAGATTTATTCATCCTCCTTTACAGAGTAAATTAACATAGTTGGAATGTGAGGCTGCCTTAAGGAAAATTTCAGCTGAGCTGGCATGTTTACCTGGACAATTGCTCCAGACCAGGAGTATCAGGCCAGTTTCAGCAGCTCTGTTAACACATAGCAACATGTTTAGTGGCTGTGACTTTACTGCGTGCATGGGAACATCCCCTGTATATTTATATAAATGTGATGCCACACCCTCCATAAACTTGAAATATTTTCTTGCTTCCTTCTGTTCTTTTGAGTGTATTCACTGCTGATTTTGGAGTAGTTCTGAAATGGAAACAGTTTCGTTTAAAAGCACATTCTTAATCTATGGGTTATGTCTTCCTTTAAACAATGTCAATTCTGTAACATGAAAAAATAATTACACTTGAAAAGCTGATGAAATAATTAGATCCTTGGATAATTACTTAGTTACAGCATCTAAAAGAAGACACAAGACTGAGATGTAATCCTAGTCAAGCCTTCTGTTTTTTACTCTTCAGGCTATTGAAGTAAGCTTTATTGAACAAGAAGATTCTGAGGTGTTTGAAGATATTTTCATGTGTGCCATGAAATAAATGAAACTATCATTCAAATAAAATGTAGCCATCATTCAAACACTCTCAAAGAATATTTTTTTCCAAGACGTTTATTACTACTGCATAAGGAGTAGTGAATTGGGCATTGTTACTGGTAGTGGGAAAAGTAATAAAGAATCATTGCCAGTGGTTTTATAATAAAACCTTAAGGAGAATTATTGTTATTTTGGGCAGACCTTAAGTTTAACTTTATTTAGCAGCAAGGAAAATGTATGTCAGGAGAGGAACATCCCTATTCCCCTTTTAAATTCATCTAAAATTCAGGAATCTTTTGAGGAACGGCACAAACACCATTGCTATTCTAAAGTGATAGAATCTACATTTACAGCTCTGATTTTGCTGAAAGGTGTGTAAAACTTTACATATTGGAATTCTGTGTGCCTAAGTAGGCTTCAGCAGAAAAATTATTGTTTCCATTTTGACTTAATCTCAGATGATTGCCTTTGGATCAGTCTGTTTTACATGCCAGAATAAGAAAAATAGATTAACTTTGCCAGAACCACCTATTGTACCAAATTAGTGACATTCTGTTTATTTTGCCATTTCCAGCATGGTGGATAAAGGCCTTATTATAGAGGCTGTTGTTGGTGTTTAAAAATAATTACCCTGAGAGCACAGAGAAGATGTTGTGATGAAACTCCTCAAGTGAAGGTATGCGTACTTGTGCCTGGAAGAACTGAAAAATGTTTTTTGAAATAGGTCAGGCTATTTATATAACCGTAGGCAAACACACCCTCAAGTTTTCCTTTGGGAAACTCTACAGAAAACTCTATCTTGTTGCTGTGGAATAAGTTTAGTCTCATGAAGTAATCATGAAGTCAAAGTCAGGACACTGAAAGCAAAGAGTTTGTGGGAGGCAGCTGCAAGTTTCATTCTGCAGGACAGAAACAGGGATAAGACAGTGTTGATGGGACTGCTGGCAGCCCTTAGGCCACAGAGTCTAGAACTTGTCTGGAATAACTTTGCCATAACACATACTATAGGCATCAAGTCTTCAGCACTGCTTTGTTCTTGCTTTCTGTCCTGGTTTGAGATACTCCTGTCTGGGTGCATAGAGGCTGAGAGAGTTGTCTCCTTAGCTGAACATTTTAAAACCAAGCTGGAGTGCTCCTGCAAGCTCCAGTGAGTGGCTTCCTGTCTCCTTTGGCTTCTCCTATCTATATCTATCTATCTATCTATCTATCTATCTATCTATCTATCTATCTGTCTATCTAGCTATCTATCTACCCTTGGTACTGCAGGAATGTTTCTCCAGTGCTTGGAAGGGAATGCCCAGCCTAGGTCTTCCTTGAGAAGATTCCAGACATGTTAGAAAAACAGCCAATGGACAAGATACAGTAAATATCCAGCACTCCAACAATTTCACTATTTGATTTCAGCTTATGCTACAAAATCTGTAATTGTTTCTCCAAGATCATAGACAGTTGAGTCTCATTCAGAGACTGGCTTGTTTGCTGTCTTTGTGTTTCTTACTCAGTGTCAAAAATTTCTAATACAGCTGTAGAAGCATCTATAAACTAACCTGCAAACACAGAAAAATGAATCACTGAACAATATTCTTTCACTCATCAATCTAGTCATAGGGTCAGAAAATGTATTGTTGGTATCTTAGGGATTGTCAAGATGTTATTTTCATGAGAAGATAATTCCTGTCACACATCAAATATAAGGATACAATATGTATCAATATGGGGTATTGTTATAAGGGAATTAAAAAAAATCATACAGACTTGAGTAATCACTTGAAGACTTATTCATTTTGCTGCTTATTCAGAACAAACCAAGCAAAGATACAGAGAGTGAGCTAGCCTTAAGGATCGCTCAGGGTTGTCTTAAACCTCAGAAAAGGGGATTGAATTACAGTAATGAAGCATTTTTTGAAGTTATTTTCCCTCCCTTTTTATAAACTTGGAGATGTGTTGGCAGCTCATATATGATCAACAAGTCTTTTCCAACTCAACTTTCTCCATAACTCTTTAAGCCAATATCCCATTTCATTTTTCTGCTACACAGTTTGCCTTCATAAATTAGGTGCATATCTTTAGGATTAAATCCCTCAGCTCATTTCCTCTTTTGAAAACACTACAGCAGCTGATGCTTTTCTCTATTTTATCCAGCTTGCACACTCAGGCCAAGAAAGGCAAAGGCATAAAAGAATATGGATGTTTACTGGATCACTGGTAATCTGCAATTGAAGGCTTTGCAACTGCGGTTTTTCCAACAGTTCCAATGTAGGCAGAATTGATTTAATGGCAGAAGAAGACAGATGTTAATTCATCTTGCATTATTTCCTTATATTGTTTTTAACAATCACCCTTGAATGTTCAAACCTTCTTGAGAATATTCTTTAGGCATGAAAAACCCACAATATGAAAGAAAGAATTTGATGTTCTCAAAGTCTTATGGAAATATATGAGCCCTGAATGTCTGCCATTTAAAAGTAGTTTCTATGCAGTGCTGAACATACTTTACATTAAATGTTTTAGCTGAGATTTATTACACTAAATTTATGACCTCTTAAACATGATGTAAAAGTCAAGGCCTGCATAATTAGAAAGGCAGAGTGTTAATGCTCACATATTTAAAAAAACATCTGTACCTAAGTGTGGTAAAACAGCATTAGGGTAATGTCTTGGCTGCAGTCTTTCAAGGTACTTATTGTTCCCTGCACTCCCTCCCTAATAACAAAATGTAAACCTGTTGTTCAAACAAAAGTTTGTCAAGATGTGGTTTCACAGTAATTTCTAACCTATCACAGGAAGTCAATGCAGTTTTACTAAATCTCTACTAAAAGTTCTTCATGTTGGTCCTTAGTTGTTTGGCCTTTTCTTAAGCTAGACAATTACTTGGGAATGTAGTTCCTTCTTTTTCCCTCGGTGGCAAACATTCTGGCCTCAAATATAGTCATCCCTCCCCTTCCCCCGCTGCTGTCTACAGTGAACAGAAATCCATGCTGGGGAACTCAGCTGGAAAGGGGAGCCAAGAGCCAGCAGAACTCATTCATGACTGTGGGGATGATTCTGGATCCCTATGGCTAATGCTTCTCTATGGCTTCCATGCAATCGTGCTGATTTCTGCCATCTTCCCCACTCACTCAAGGAGTTAGCACATTAGATGTTTATAGAAGCATAGAATTGTTTAGGTTGGAAAAGACCTTTGAGATCATTTGAGTCCAACCATTAACCCAGCCCTACCAAGCCCACCACATGACCCTCTGCTCCATCTGCACATCTTTTAAATACCTCCAGGGACAGTGGCTCCACCACTTCCCTGGGCAGCCTGTGCCACTGCTTGACAATCCTTTCCATTAAGAATTTTGCCCTACTATTTGATCTAAACCTCACCTGCTGTAACTTGAGTCTACTTCTTCTTGTTCTTCTGAGCAGGACCTGGCACTTTTACTTGTTGAACCTCATAAAACTGGCCTTGGCCCATTGATCTCAGGGACAGTGGCTCCACCTCCAAAACCTCCCTGCACTCCAGCAGATCAACACTCGCACTCCAGCAGATCAACACTCGCACCCAAGCTGGTGTCATCTGCCAACTCACAGATGGTGTAATTCACCAGGTCATTCAAGCATGACCTGCTTTTTCTAATCCCATGATGGCTGGGCCTGATTCCCTGGTTGTCCTGTAAATGCCATGTGGTAGTACTAGAGATCATCATACCCTGCTCTGGCACTGAGGTGAGACTGACAGGCCTGTGGTTCCCCAAATCTTCCCTCCAGCTGTTCTTGTAGATGGGCATCACATTTACCACCTTCCACTCAATTGTGACCTCCTTGGTTAATCACAGCTGCTGGTAAATGATGAAAAGTGACTCAGTGAGCACTTTCACCAGCTCTCTCCATATCCTTGGGTGGATTCTATCCAGTCACTTAGTGTTTTACGTGTCTAACTGTGTAACAGGTTGCTGACAATTTCCCTTGGATTATGGAGGCTTCTTTCTGCTCCCCATCCCTCTCTTCCTGCTCAGGGGTCTGGGTGCCTGGAGAACAATTGGTCCTACTATTACAGACTGAGGCAAAGATGGCATTAAGTACCTCAGCTTTTTCCTCATTCTTTGGCAATATTTCCCCCCACATCCAATAAAGGAGGGAGATTCTCAGCCCTCCTTTTTTGCTACTGTATGTAGAAATGTTTTTTGTTATCTTTTACAGCAGTAGTCAGATTAAGTTCTAGCTGGATTTCATCCCTTCTAATTTTTGTCCTGCACAACCTCATAACATCCTTGTAGTCCTCCTGCATGGCCCACCCCTTCTTCCAAAGGGCATAAACTCTCCTTTTATTTCCTGAGTTCCAGCCAAAAATCCCTGCTCATCCAGGCCAGTCTTCTTCCCTGCCAGCTCATCTTTTGGAATGGCCTGCTTCCATACCTTTGAGATTTCCTTCCTGAAGCACATCCAGCCTTTCTGGATTCCTTATCCGCTCAGGATTGGCTCACAAGGGGTTCTCTCAACCAGTCTCCTAAACTGGCCAAAATCTTCCTTTGGAAGGTGACAGTTCTGCTGACCCCCCTTCTTACTTCTCCAGGAAAAAGAACCATTTTGGGATCATTGTGCCCAAGACAGCCTCTGGCCACCAGCTCACCCCCCAGCGCTGCTCTGTTACAAACACAGGTCCAGCAGGAGCCTTCCCTGGCTGCATCAGGAAGTTGTCCCTCATCAGCTGCATCAAGAAGTTGTCTTCCACATACTCCAGGAACCTCCTAAACTGTTCCCTCTCTGTTGTGTTGTACTTCCAGCAGACATCTGGTAATTTGAATCCCTCCAGGAGGACATGGACCATGGACTGGGAGATTTCTCCCAGCTGCTCAGAGAATGTTTCACCTGGCTCTTCCTCCTGGTTGGGTGGTCTGTAACAGACTCACACCACGATACCTGCCTTGCTGGCCTTCCCCCATTCTTAACCATAAATGCTCAACCATGTCATCACCACTGTTAAGCTCTCAACAAGTACAACTCTCCCTCACATAGAGGGATACCCCCTGCTTATCCATTCTGCAGAGTTATCCTCTATTCTCTCTAATTAATTATTTAAGTTACTGCTTGATGTGAAAGCATAGACTATTACTGTATTGGCAATGTTAATATTTAATGACCTAAGGCATAGGGAGGAAGAAGGAAATCAATATTTGTGCAGTATTTTCCATCTCTTTAGAGAGCTACAAAAGTTTTGCTTTCTTCTGTGTATCCATGGATGGTACTAATATTAATTGGAGCAAGTTTATTTGTTGGGATCTGAAACTGGACTTTCAGACTCGTAGTTATTTTATTCTAGCTGTTCTTACTGGTATTGGGAAGCCAGAGACTGCCTGCCTTCTGTAATGTTAAAAATGCCAAAAATCCTCCTTCTCTGAAAAGGGGAAGTTTTTATTTTAAGAAAATTCCTGGTCTTGATAAACTCACAAGACTTTCAGCATTAAAAATGAGGGATCCATTTCTAACATACACATATTTCAGAGAAACCAGTTTATAACGGTACAGAAAGAAAAGGCTGGAAATCCAATAACATATGGGGAAAACTCTGAGGCTGAAATCAGATGTGTTTATTTTCAGCAACTCCGTAATCATTGGTCTGTATCGAGACTGGTCCACATAGACAAGGTGTTCACTTTTTCAGACACTCAAATTTACAATAATGTAGCTGTTGTACAAGAATTCTCTCTTTCTGTTCTTAAGAATTCAAAGTGTATAGCAAGATGGATATGGAGGAACTTTGTGTTGCCTTCAGTGCTGGGGAACTTTGGAGTTGTTTTGGAATGCAATTCCTTGAATGTACTGCATTCTAGCAAATAGAATTGGAAACAGATGTTACTACTTGACAAAGAAAAAAATTCAACAAACTTTTATCTTTACAGCATGGTTTTGGATATCTTTGGGATAGGGACCGTCTCCAAAGAAAAAAGAGAATTCTTTTTCAGGCTGTATGCTTGTAAATGATTAGCATAGACCTCAGAACAACCGAGAAAGGAGACAATCATCTATGCATTATGCCTTGTGGATTAGTTTTCTGTGTAAGCAAAAAATTGATTGTGTACACCTTTCTGCCAGGATGCTACAAATATCCATGAGTCTGCAACTGATGACAGGAGAGAGCAAAGTCTACTTTTTAAAAGGGACCTACATAAAGATGTTCATAATCTGAAAGAAGTGACAATTAGGCAGCAGGTCCAAAGGTTTCCAAATTTATTAGAAGTCCTGCAAACTGTGAAGTCAGCCATTCTGTTAAGCTGGTTTGGATCTGTGTTTGCTGCAAACCACAGCTGGATGACCTACACCTCACTGCCTATTTAGCATCTAGAAATTGAGCCAGACACCTCTGGGGATAGACATTATCTGGGTTCTGGTTTGCTGCACTCTGGGTTTGGGGAATTCTGAATGAGCAGTGGCTTAACCAGGTCATTTGTGGGAAGTCAGTCAGGACTATGGAAGAGCTGTCCAAGTACTTCTACTGGCCAGATTTACAGACAGCAGCTAGAGAGTGTGTGTGTTGATTTTGTTTTTGTTCATGATGGATCTTTGGAGTGGTAAAAAACTAGTTCATTGTACACCAATGGAAGATTTATTTCTGTATCAACTGCACTCAGAATGGCACCAATGCACCTTCTAAAACTTGAGGTTTAATATTCCTAATAATTAAAACTAGATGATAAATATTACAAACAAAAATTGATTCAGGTCAGTATTAGAGAGAGTTATGCTTCATAGGAGCAAAAGAACTTTTCCTCTGATCAGAGCTGATAAATTATTCTGAGTACTGCTGTGGTAGGCTGCTACAGTGGAGATGTGGAGCTGGATTATTCTTTTATTTCTCTGTAGAAAAGTTAATTTGCCAAAAAGTTCAATTTTGGGATCATTAAATCATTAAATACTGGCAATGCTCAGTGAATGGTTCTGTCTTTTCCTCTCAAAGCTAGAGTGAAAAGTCAGATATCAAAGCAAAATACTTTAGTGGTCAGAAAAAAATTTTCTTCCAAAAGTTTTTCAGTTCTCTGTGTAGCTTGTCAAGGATCTGTGTCCACCAGCCTAGGAGACTTTCTCTGTGGAGAAAGTGCCTTTATTTCTGTGTGGAGTGGCTTCTTATGTATTGCTTTGTAGATGTCTGATAACCTTTAGAACAATTGCTTTGCATCAGTCTCCTCTGATGTCAAACAACATTGTCAGCATTTTCCAACTACATTGTTGCCTGCTTAGGAATCACTTGCAGTTGCAAATAATTAGAACTGTGACATGGGTGAAACATCTTGCCTGATGCTTCAGAGAATTCTGAATAGCAGCATATGGGAAACGACTTATTTTCATTACTCTGAGTCTTGATTAAATTCCAAAGGAACTTTGCACAGTCTCTTAAAATACATCTGGTTTCTTAATTTTTGGGTGTCTTACTTTACTTCTGAGTATCATGGAATGATTAAAAAATTACCTCCCGGGATTTTCAGTGTGTGATGAGACTGAACTGAATAATTTGGCTTCACACCTAAGAAATATTTCCACTTTAAAAATTGTCTTTATAGAGGTCAAACTTCCATATCAGATTTCCTCTAGCCCCCAGAAAACCCACAATCTCCTTCACTCTTTGTGACCTATATGTGAAATTTTTCAGTGACTGTCCTGCTGTACTGATTCAAGTTGGTGAAATAATAATGCTCAAACTGTTAATCCTTAATCTTTCATCAGGAAACAGCTGGAGGAAGGAACTTGAGCACAGTGTGTATTAATGGAATTGAAGTTAGGCTGAAGGGAGCTTCTGAGACATGAAACCCAGTTTTCTTTAGGGTAATCTTTATTGGTACAGAGGGCCCTTTGTCCTGCTGGCTCTGGGAGAGTGAGAGAAGACAAATGCATCACAAATCCTTAGTAACAAGATTTCTCTAGACAGTGCATATCAGAATAAGGAATCGAAGTACATGTTTGGTGCTGGAGGCATTGGCCCACTGGCACCAAGCAAATCATCTGAACGTTGAACAGACAGCAAATACTGAGGTGCAGAAGTACCTGAGCTCTTTTTTACCTGTAAATAAGTATTCCTTTCACACAGAGACTGGCTCTTCAATGGGGAAACAGAACCATAACGATCAATTTTTTTTTTAATTTATTTTTTTTTTTGAGCTTGGATGTTTTTGCCTATCTCTGCCAAACCCACTGGTTGGTTCCCTGTTTTGCAAATTCTGCTCAGCACTCCCAGTGCATTCAAGGCAGAGAGGTTAGGCTGTGAGAGGATCCTTGGAGTCCCAGCTTGGCTAGCTCAAGATACTATGCAGCATTAAAGCAACCACTCTCAGAGCTGTGCCCTGATTCTAGGAGTGAATGAGTCCAGTTGGAATTAATGGATCTTCACCTCTATGGAACTGCAGAATTGCATGTCCATGTGAAGATTTTCTGCTTAGAGACAGCAATTGTGCCAGTTTCTCACAGAGAAGGGGAGGGGAAGATCTCTAACATATGCTCTACAAGTAGCATATGTTTTATATATTGGATTTAGGATGATAAATGCATTCTTTTGTGTGTGTTGTCAGAATTTTCTTTTGGACATGTGATGTATGGGATCTCAAATATTACATGACTGGATGTAAAAATTCCATGTACTGACAACTAGGATCACAAATTTGTTATATATGCTCTGTCAATTATATTAATTACAAATATGTAGGCAGTACATATATGTATGTATATATGTATGGGAGACACTTGTACAAATGTATTTTCATGCAGTTTCACAGGAAGTTTTTTTTGTCCTCTAGAAACTGTACATCTTTATGCAAAATACAGTTACTCTGTGGATTTGTCAGTCCTGTTAATGAAGTTAGGATATGTTACTAACTCAGTGTTCCTCGCCATACCCCCATTTGAAAGAACTGAAAACAATGTAGCTGATAATGTGAATATAACATTAGTCCCTGATTATTTTATCATTCCTTTAATAGCATCTGGAGCCATTACACCAGACAGCTGATACAATTTCGAGTGTGGTTTAAAGGTCAGTCAAATATTGATCCATTCCGTTTTATTCTGATGTGAAGAACTAATACTGTCGTGTAAATGCAGTGTCCAAAGCAGAGTGGCGAGCTCCGCAGCGCAGCCCTTGCTGCACTCCCTCTGCCCGCCCTTACAGGTAAGGGTCCAGCTCCATATCGGGTGGTGACAGTTCCCAGTGCCATCTAGTGGTGTTCTTCCTGAAAATAACTGGAGGAGAGACATAAAAAGATTGCAATTTCCCTGTATAATTTCCCGCTAGCCTGGTGAATTCTTCCTAGGGGAAATGGTTAAGAAACTGTAATAGGTATTGGTCTAAGCTCAGGGACAACCTCAAAAAGCTTTCCTTTCTACATCCATGCATGCTCCTCTGCCCTTGCATGGGCCCTGGGATTAGGGAAAGGCTGAAGGAATGAGAAACAGGAGGAAGAAATACCTCATCTCATTTTCTGCACAGTGCTATGATGTCTCCATACACTGCCCTTCTGTCCTCATCTTGATTTTTTTTTAGGGGTTAGAAGGAAGCTAGCAGGAAAAAAAGTCAGGGTGTTGCCTGTTTTCCTTTACTGGAAAATTTCAGTGCATTCATTTTACCTGATGTAGCAAACAGCAAGAAAAGCTCTATTCTTCTTCCCCTGCTCTTACCCCTCCCTCACACCCATTCTGCCAAGGCCTCTTGTAAAATCTCCCTTTTATATCTCACAGGCATATGTTTCAATTTTCACTTGCTGGGTGTGATATTTGGTAACATACGGATGAGTCATATTAATAACTTACTGAATCAAAACATAAACTGCCCTCAATCATTGTGAGATGTGCTCTAGCCTTTGTTTTTGTGGTAGCACCTGTCCAGTCTTAATCCCATGGTGCTGTTTACTGCACCTGGGCTTTTCTCAAATGTGTTAGACAAAGAAATCTCATCAGCTCTAACTCTAGCAGAAATATCTCTCCACTCTGATTTCCTGACGTGAATTTTCATTTTAGGCCAAGAAAGGGCTATGAAAATCCTTTAACACAAACCATCTGATGAGTCTCTTTTTAGAGCATCGAGCAATGAAAGCTGTGGAAATCATTTAAGTAATATTTTTACTTTTAAAATAAAATATTGGCAAAATATAATCAAAATGTTAAGAAAACAAACCCTGAGACTGCCTGTCAACATAACCACATCTGCTCTTAGCAATACGGGAGTATTTCGTTGCTGTACATTGTTATAATTTTCCATGCAATAGAACATCACAAAATCTGCCTTGAGTCTGGAATAATCTTATTCTGTATGACCAAGTCAGAAATCCTATCCTACAGTAAAGTCTATAATTTTTCCTACACAAAAATTCTCCTATTAGAATACAGTGATCACAGATCTTACTGAGAATGAGATTTCTAAGGCTCCCCTCTTTGTTTCACAGCCAAAATGGCACAGAACTTCTTGTCCATTAGGAAAATATTAGATTCAATTATGAATTCCTGGAGGTGTAATAAGAGAAAAAGAGTTCATTTTCCACAGAAACACTTCACTTTTGCTGGATTTTGAATTTCCTCACTGTCCAGGCAAACAGCCTTAGTCCATATTCCCGTTGTGGTTACTTTCTACTTATGGGGCCAGATGGTTCTCACAAGCAGCTGCCCTGGAAACCCTGCAGCACTTGTCCTGCCAATGTTGAGAGACAGGCAGGAGCCAGCTGGTTTGGGCATTAACGCTTACAGGTGTATTGCACGTGATTTTCCACCAACAAGCAAATACTAAATCATCATTCTAGGACACACTAAGGTTTGTAAAAGGATATATGAGCTGCTTGAGAACACAGAGGGGGTAAACATCTCTCTTGGGAATAAATTCCTAACTCCCTAAGTCAGCCTGGAGTCAGATCCACAGTTGGCAATTCAGAAAGGCCCAGGAGACACAAAGGAAAGATCAAACATTGGCATTGTTTAGATGAAGGAAGCTGCTTTCTGGAGAGGAACAGGATCACACTTCTGTTGGGTATGAAGTAGGCAGTGTGGGTTATTTTTGTCCTGATTTTTTGTAGGGTGAATTTGCCATGTTGACGATGACTTGTACAAAATCATCCTGCAAGGAAGAGGCAGAGCCAGCATTGTTCAATGCAGGTAATGTTACAGTTCTTCACCAGCTGTGCCTAACCCAACATGTAAGAGACTGTTCTAACTAGGATTAATATTTCCTTTGCTCCTGTTTCCATTTTTCAATATTTTATTTGAAATGACTGGATTTTTTTTTCTTTTGGGTATTCTAACACTTTTTAATCTGTGGAAAATAGTCATTCTAGTATCTTGTTGAAATATTCCTGGGAATATATTTTAAGAAAAAAAAATCATATTAATTTCTACTGTACAGAAGTTTCTTTGTATTTTGCACTACCGGAGCCATTTCTTGTTTTTATAATGACGTTGCTACAGTTCAGGACATAGAGTCAATGGAGCTTAGTCTAGATTTCCATTTTTAGGGTTTTCTGTAAAGCTTTCATTTACATAAAGGGAAGAGGAGTCATTTCTTATTGGGCAGCAAAGCCATTTCACCTTAGCATGTGCTGGTCACAGCCTTAGTCTGTGAGCTACAACCTCCCCTGACAAGCAATGCACTGCCTTCCTTTTGGGTAGAAGTGCATTCAGCCCTGAGATTTGGATACATTTCTGTTCTCTTTTAGCAGAGTAGACATCTAAACCTTATGCTGATTTAACAGTACTAGACAGATGAGTCCCATCCTTGTTCTGCAAGAGTCACTACAGATATTTATACTTCTTTTAAAAAGGTCTGTTTTAATGATAAAAATCCCACAACATTCCTCTTCTTCTTCTCTCCTTTGAGCTGGTTCTTCCATGATAAAGTACTGAGCACAAAATGTGCAAAAATATCAAGCCCAGGCATCTAGTGTGGCAGAACAAAAGTCCAAGAAATCAGTTCCCCTATGTACCCACCCACTCTGTAGGTAGTGAGAAGGCACAGCCAGTACACTTGGAAAATGCTTTTCTCTCTGAGACAGCCTCCAATACAACAAGGTATGTGACTGCCATTGAGGGAACTGAAGGGATGCTTTGTACCATCTATCAGAGATCAATTGAGATGTCATTCTGAAAAGCGAAAGATGAAGTAGGCCTGGAAATGAAAGGATTGTCCATAGGAACCACAGAACCTGTTTCTGAAAGAATTGCTGCTGTGGTCCTGCTGTGAACCACAGCTCCAGCTAGAAGGTAGTTACCATAGGGTTAAAACCCAGAACATGTCATCATTCTTGAATGCTGCCAAGCAGCATTACCCCATGGAGCAGTATTAATCCAGCCCACAAAAAGGCATATCAACCGCAAAGGAATAACCAAACTCAATCTAGGAGATGCAGTGCTATCATAGTGAGAGTTTCATGCTGAGGTCACCCCAGAGTGACTACAGCAGGTACTGATGGGATCTGAACCCCACACTGACAAGTAGATTTCAAGTAATCATTTCAACTGGCTAAGTTCAGCCAGATTCACTCCAGAAATTTCCCTTCAGAAGGCTCAATCGTAAAGGCAAAATGCAGCCCCTGAAAGCAAAGTTTCCAAATGCCTTCTAACATTATTTTTATCTAGCACATACTAGTTCATGAAGAAATACATTATGTGTTTTCTCTGTGCTCTCTTGATATAGAATTTTATTCTGTAATAAAGATTATGGTTATCAGTGCCTGTTGCTGAGGATGCTCATTAGACATTATCAGCTTCAAATACAAGAAACAACCTTTGCTCCTACTTATTTTTGAGGGAAAATGATAGCACACAATGATTTGTAGGCATCAGCCTGCTTCTCTGACTATTTGGTCATGCAGCATGCCTTAAAGAGATGTTTTTGCCTAAAGAAGAATTGAAGTGTCCATATCTAAGTGTGACCTATGGCATGAGAAAAAATAAACAAGAATTCAATCAAAAGGGTAGGACTTTCTGATTTGTGTTTTCCCTGAATGCTGTATGGATAATTAGGGATTTTTCAGAAATTGTACATGGAGGTTGGTTTATATACAATGAAATTTTTTTTAAATTAAAATTTTTTAGTAATATAAGAGATTAACTGTCTAGAAGTTGAGAGGAAGATTGTGTCAACTGTCAACAGTTGCAGGTACTGAGTGATGCAATACTGCCAAACTACCTCTGTGTTTAATCAGTCTTGATTTACCCTTTCTAAGAGTCTGTATCTTCTGAATTTTATGCTGCTAGTTTGAAAAGAAGAAGGAAAAGATAGTAAAAAAAATTAGAACCTTTACTGTTCTTGTTTAATGTGCTAAGGAAACTAATAGCTGAATGTTAGACATACTGATTTTGCATTTAGAAGATGACTGGATGCAGTTTCAAATCAACATCTCCAGTTAAAGATGATTTGTTGGCAGTTTGTTTAATATGTACCATATAAAACAGCAGTAACAATCAACAGGGTGTGGTTTAGGACACGGCATGTGTATTTCCCAAAGGCCTTGGAAAATACTGCCAAAGTCTGCAATTCAATACACATCTTAGAGCCTATAACTGTGCTAAGGCAATGAAGCCTTCAGTATTATTTGGGAAATCTGATACTTAATTTTGTGTGTTTGGTTTTTGGAATGTCTTTTGTTTTTGTTTTTGTTTTTTTGTGGATAATTAGTAAGCTAACTCCTGTCTTTTCTAAATTCCAGTTATTTGTTCCATTCAGTTTAGGTTATTTGCTTCAGAACCACATTTTAGTAGGTATTGATCTGTGTAGGGAGTTAAGTTGATAGCAACTTTCCTGAAACAACTTCACATCAAATCCTGTGGTAACACTGGTGATTGCCCTAAATGGCATTTGGCTCCTTTGGCCAGTCTGTCTTCTTTTGCAGACAGAACATGAGACGATAGAGAGACAAATCAGATTTCTGGTGTAATGTACACCAGAAATATTCCTACCTGGAGAGCATGGGGCTTCTCCTAACCCTCAGAGTTAAGACATTGCTTCAGTTCCCCCCAGATCCCTACTTTTCACCTAAGCCTCCTGCTGGAATGTTACCACAGCATTTTTACAGTCCATTCCCTCCTCCAAGGAGAGATGAAGGGAATCCATAGCAAGCCCTTCCTTATTTAAATAGATTTCATCAGACAGCATAAATTTACTCATGGATTAATATTTCATGGAAACTATTTGGGCTTCAGGAAACTTGAGGCAAAATGCCAAATTTCTGGACAAAAAGCAGCATACCAGTTGTTTTGCTTCTGCTACTGGAGATCTTCTGGTGCTCTGATATTGTTGCTCCAAGGAGCCTTGCAACCAGGGTTCATGATATTCCTGTCTTCATGCTGAATACTCTGAGAGTACTCTGAGGACTTCTATGTCATTCTTACCATAGCATGGGAAAGGAACTAAAAAGCTCCTTCTGTCCTGAGTTGTTCTTAGTATAGTGCAGCATAAGAAGCCTCTGAAGATAGACAAACACATCCTCTTTTTCCCCTACATTAAAAGCCCCTTCTCAGAATTAGCGATTTTCCACTTTAAAAAGTTAGTTTTCAGCTTGTTTGTATCCACAAGAATCTTTAAAATGCTAAAATTTTCATACTTTACTGGAATTCAGACTTGGGAGAATTTTAAGCTCTAGTGGTTTCTTGAAAAATAACTCATTCTCAGCACTGAGACATGATAATGTCTGCTTTTCATGACTGGTTATCTGACCAGAACCTCCCACCCTCCCACTCCTTGACACTTATTTACAAGGACCCACACTAAATAGCAGCCATCTTTTCAGCTTCCATGAAACAAGATGTCTTTTTACAGCTGGGAAACTGAGGGCCAAGAGGGATGTCATTTGCAATGTCATGCAAAACTCAGTGGAAACCTTGGCAAGAAAGAGCTTGATCAGATCTGACTCACAACGCCTTCTACTTGCTCTTCCTTGCACACTCCAAAAAAGAAAGACTACTCCTTCTCTCTAAGGAATAATGCTAGTAAAAGCTGGAAACAAAACTCTCTATACTCTACTCTTTCCTTTCTTCCAGTGCTGATGTGTGGAGGCTTTTAGTGGCTCCATATTGCCACCATTCCTGGGCACATGGAAAACCTCTCACTGTTCTAAGGCGGTAAGAAATGGGAGGAAGTTGCAACCTAATCTCCCTATTAGAATGAAGGAACTCTGCCTTTGGCCAAGATCCTTTTACCCTCTTTCCCATTCAGAATTATGTTTTTCTGGGAAATTCCCTTTTGAGTGCAACTGGCAGCAGTTTTTTGCCTTTCAGTTCCTTTTCAAGTGGTGAGTCTCTGTGTACAGCCAGGCCTTAAGTCCTCAGTGTCTAATGAGCCTGTCCTAACCTAAGGCTTTGTGCCCTCATGCATCCAGCTCTGCAGCACTGATATGCAGGCAGGTTAAGAAAGGTGAGAGTATAGTTCTGTAACAAAAGGAGAACACTTAAATACAGGGCTCTTTTGTCTTTTATTGTCTTGGCAAAAATGTTCAAGTGAAGGTATGATTTAAAAAAAAAAAAAAGAAGAGTGACTCTATTAAAAGAGAAAAATTACTTTTTTTTAAGTGTTCCAAAACCTCCCTAAGATTCATCAAATTACCTGAAGGCAGATGATTGAAATAAATGTGAAAGTAGCTGAAGTTCAAAGGTACTTACAAGATACAGAGAGAAAAGTACTTCTGTGCATTAAAATAATAAAATACTCATTTTCTTTGCTGGAAAATGTACTGCAGTTTGGTTAGTTCAGTTAGTACCTGATCAGGACCAGCTGTTGGATGATACAGTGGCTTGAGCAAAGAGTAACACATGAGCTGGGCTCTGTGGACATTCTGTGCCACTAAGAGACCTCTGAGTCACCTCTCTTCTTTGGCTGATCCTGAATGGGAGCAGGGTAACTATTTTCCTTCTGAGTTAAGTTAGAGGGATGACTAAAATGCCTTTCCTTCATCATCCACTACTGACTACATCAGGCAGCAAGGGGCTGGGATTCTCTCCATCCTTCTCCACATGAGGTGGTGAAGCTGTTGGAAGAACTGGTTTTCTTTTTCTTTGTGTTGATTTCCATCTTGAGAGTGGCAGAGCTCACAGGACTCATTGCTCTGGGCTTTGCTGTTAAACACACTGTGAGTTGTGATAGAAGCAATGCAACTGCTCTTGCTGATGTGCGACTGTCGGTACCCACCAGTGGAGCCCATGTCAGAGGTTTTCCCTCAGTGAGGGCACTAACAGGCTCTCCTTCCTTCAGCTTGCTGGTTGTTTTAATGGAATTGGTAGGAATTTTTCTGTTCAGTTGCTGTTGCTGTGCTAGGTTTAACTAACATTGGTTAGTGGGTGTCCAAGCTATTAGGGCAAGAAAATGGTGGCAGCAAGTGATGAAAACATTTGCATAGTATGATCACACAAGGCTTGTTCTCGTGTGTGTTCTTTTTCCTTTTCCTAAAGCCAAAATATTTCTGAATTTGGCATGAATTTCTGGAGAGTTGGCCTGAGACTTCAATTTCTTTGTCAAATCAGCTATTAAAATATTTTCTTGAAGTTCCATCCAGTAGCCTTGGTTGCTCTTCAGTGTAGGATGGTAAACAGTTTGGAGCAGAGTGGGTCTTTTTTTATAGCACCACTTAAACACACAGGTCATTTTATAGTATAATTCAAAGAGTCTTTCACATTGCAGGATGGAGAAAATGGTACCAAGGCAGCAGGTATCTTAAAAGAAGACTCAGTGTCAGTTTTTGGTGCCTCCTGCAATACTATTATTACTATTACTATTACTATTACTATGAGTTTCTTTGAGCTGAAGAAGCATACCATAGAGTAGCATGACAAAGAAAGAGAACAAATAATTTGTTTAATTAAAAATCTGCATCAGGATCACAAATGTATAGTGAAAACAAATCGTCCTTTGTTCTTACTTAGAATATATGAACTTAAGATATTAAAGAGAATAGATATGAGTCCAATAAACAGAAATACTACCTTTATTCAGTGTCTGGTAAATCTGTTAAATTCATTGTCAAGGAAGGTTACCCAGACTAATATTGCAGCAGGACACTTTAAAGGTGCTGAATCATTGTATGACCACTAACACTTCTAACTCCTTAAGCTGTGTGAAATCTCAGACTTCAAATTGTACAAAGATAACAAACCACTTTTCACTGCTGTTTTCTTCCTTTATATCAGTGGCTACAGTTTGTCTTCAAGGTGCTTTCTGCAGTAAAGCACTAACCAGTGAGAGGATTTTCAAGATGAAAATCTTCAACTTGGTAGTTCCATAGTTCCTGTATATTTTACATGCACAAAAATTCAGCCATACTGTGAATTCTGTTATAGCAAAAGAAAGAGAAGAAGTTTTTTTTTTAAATTCAGACATTTTGACATGGTTTGATCTTCAATGTTGTATCAAAATCTGTAAAGGGTCAGTCCAAGTAAGCTTCTCACCAGAAAAATACACACAGTCTTCTTCTGGACTATAATGACACTTTCAGCTTGCTCCAAGAAATTCAGCCCTCCAAAATACAATTTTCAGCACTCTTTGATAGGAAGTAAAAAAAGGATGTTTTTGTACTACTTCTCACACAGCCACTTTCAGATAAAGTCAGGGCTTCTCGCTTCTATCAGCTTCTAAAAACTTTAAGTCTATCTGAAGACCTTCCCCTCAGTCAATGTTAAGTCACTTCTTCTCCTGCAGTCTTACGTGCACCAGACTTCTAAATTCTTCATTTCTTTCTAAATAGTCTTTTAAATGCATATTTGCTATAGAAATACTGTCAAGTTCTCATGTCCAGCCATGAAGGGTTGTGGTCATATTTCCTGTAGTAGAAGTTCTGAAAAATTGCATTCCAAGATTGTATTTTATATTAGGAATATGAATTTTCTTTTTTTTTGGAGGGGGCACTTACTATGGGGGGAACAGCATATAACTGTATTCTGTACAATTAGGTCACTTCACAACTGTCACTTGCATTTGCCTCTTCATCTCCTTTCCCCATAAACCAATCTACAACAGAGACAAAAGTAAAATTAGATGCATCTCAGAAGATGTAGAGATCTTTTAAGAATGGGGTAAAGGGAGGGTCCTGTCACTGTGTTATTTGTTGTCACAGGCATGAGAATCCCAGGATGGGATTCATGGCAAATGAAGATGAGGAAGGCAACTGTTAAGGAGAGTAAAGCTTTTGACAGTAGAATAGCTCGATAGCTATTCTGGATGCAGTGTAATCATCTGTAATTGTGGTTTTCAAAGAAGGGTTCCTGTGCCTACATCTGTCTTTCACTTTTCTTTGCTGTCCAGAGTGCTTGAAAGAGAAGTAATTTGGCTGTTGTTTTGTGTGGCCTATTGATTATACCCTTCAAGACTGGTCCATTTCTAGAAAGTTCACCATTGGTGTGCAATATTGTTACATCAGATATGTCCAGAAAAGGCTGCAATCTACTGCAGTTAGTAGCCATGTAAAATTAGCTGTGATTTTCAACAAGTAATGTCAAGTTCTGGAGGTTTTTAGGGTCTTATTTTTCATTAAAGTCCTATAATTTTTATATTTTTAGTGCTTGTGTCTCTAGGACTTTTCAAGTGGCAGTTACAGGCTTTGGATAGACATCTAGAATTACAGAAATTGGTTTGTTGCAATCAATTACTCTCTGATTTAATAGTGCAGACAGTTGGAGACAACATATGACTTGGTCAGGGTTGGCTTTCAACACAAATAGGAACATTAACTGACTTTGTTGTAATTCATAATACTCAGAAATGTTTGTCCTCTGCTTGTTCATTTTAAGAGAGTGGATTGATTTGTGGCCATGGTGTTAACTGAGAAAAGGGTAACTTTGCAATGGATTTGGCTCAGCTGCACTGGCTTACCTGAGGTGGATGAAAAGTTGTGCTGAGGTATCTAATTTTCTGTAAGGTAGGCCAAGATTTTTTTAGATGGGGGAGCAGAATTTCACTTTGTTACCATTTCATAGGAAATTCAGTCAGCATTGCTTCTTCCAGACTAATTTAAATCTAATGTCCAGAATTTTTATTGTGTTTGTACAAATTCAACATGAAATTAAGTTTTAAAACCCCACAAGGGTGTACAGCAGCACAGAGAACTTTTCTTTGCAATTTATCACTGCTCTGCCCTGATGATCTGGCTGTTCAGTGGTCAGACCACCGACACAATCTGTTGATCTAATTTTTCTGATCCCATCTCTTTCCCACCCTGCTTGGCAAGGAGCAGTTCCATGTCACCCAGTGCACACATGAGCTGACACTGCATCAGCACTCCTGGGAGAAGCTGCACTTTGGTTCCAAATACGGGCGCAGTAATATTCTTTGTTGCTCCCTTAAAGAGATGACTCTTTTAAATAATAAAATGACAATGCAAAGACTAGAGGGAAGAGCTGTCACAGCCTAATTGAAAGTTCGTTATGATGCTTACACCATTATCGTAAAACTCTTTATCATGTGTCTGTAAATGTGCAAATTAAAAACCCAGAGGTAATTTTGTATTTTATCTGCATTAAAAAAAGATTGTGAAATTATCATCTCTTTCATAGTTAAATAACTTTAACCTGTATGGTGACCTTTGAATATGCAAATAACATAGCTTTGTTGGATGGAATACATTTTGTTAATTGTAACAGGGTAAGTAGAGAAAATCTGAAGAAAACAGGAATTCATTTTAAAGTAATCATAGTGGAAGGTTTATGAGATAAGGAAAAAGGAAACATTTTATATTTATGTGCAGGCTCAGAAGAATGATTGTCTACTGGTGTTCAAATTTGTGACTCTGCAGCCGTAATCAAAACCAGCAGGAGAATTTCTAACTTACATCACCAGCAGCAAACTTGGTGAATACATAATGCATGCCCAGAGACTTGAAGAATTCCAATAGGTTCTTAGATAAGAGAGTGCTTTTTTTTTTCCTTTTTTTTTTTTTATTTTATCTTTTTTCCCTCAGTTTGTGAGGCATCTTTGAAAAAACTTGATGCTGTGACTATGAAACTGAGCAATAATTAAACATTTTTCTGCAGGTCAGAATGATCATTTTCACATAAAGAGGGAGAGAGAATGTAATGAACACAAGGAGAGAATAAGTTGCTCTTAGGCACAGTACAAGTTGGTTTTGAACAAACCTGTCTTGTCTCTTGTGCACACAAGCATGCTGCCATGCTATCATGCTGTCTCCAGGCCTGCTCCCTTCCCTGTGCAGGTGTGCCCAGGGACATTTTGAATGACTATGTCTTGATTTGGTGATCTCTGGAATGAAGTGGGCTTGTATTTCCCTTTCTATCTGTGACCTGGACTAGAGACACCAGTTTACCTCTCTAGAGGTCTCCAGTGGGACTCATGAGCTTCTACATTGCTGTGGCCATTCTGGAGGGCACCCATATCCCACATACCATTACACACCCAGAAGCAGCAAAGTTTAAGCAAATTTCACCACTGATCTCAACAGGAACAGTTGCAACCCCTCCATGTTATTTATGGCTGACTTGCAAGCAAAGGTTTGGAAAGAGCTAGTAATAAGGTCTGCAGAATACAAGGCTTTACTCAAGGGATCCTGGCTTGAAGGTATGCTTGGTAGTTAAGGCAGGGGAGGCTTGTGCTTCCAGGTCACTTACTGCTGGGCTTCCACTCACTGGCAGAGTGGCAATTCATGACTAGGCAGAGCAGACATCAGTGTTACTGTAATAATGGTGCTTTTTTAGGCAGCTTGAGCTCTGTTGGATTATATATAAGAAAGAATGACAGAATCAAATTCCAACTGTAAATCTGAGTGAATTCCATTAATGTATTTTTTAAAGCATTTACGTAGTTTCATAATTTCCATACTAACAAATGTAAATTACAGTCAAGTCTTTCTTTCATCTCTCATTTACTTTTTTGAGTGTATTTGTTCTCCATTGAGCTACACTGTGACCAATTCAGATACATTGCTTTGAGGCTAAACTGTTTTGTAGTACTGCTGCGTAAAATCAGAAGATAACCTCCTTTTGTTTCACTGGATCCTGCAAAACTGGCTCTTTCTCACAGTAGATCTTTCTGATTACTGCTTAATCTGTAAGTTTTGACAGGAAGTTAGACAGACTTGGAATTAAGGCTCCAAAGGGCTGCAAGCATGCTATGTTTTGACTGCTGTATATGGATATTTTTAAAGGCTGAAAACTATGCTGTCAGTCAAAAATACATATTAGCAAAATGTGGATTCTCTGGCTAAAGTGTGAAGGGCTTTATCAAGGGGCATGGACATTTTTAACAAGGAAAATCCTAAAAGACAGGGTTAATCAAAATGTCGCAAAAGAGCTGGCAGTAATGTAAATAATTCTTGATGATATTTTGCTGTAAACATTTTTTATAACATTCATATTCTCAACATCATAAAGAGAAACCTCTTAGGTTGTTATGTACCAAGAAGTGCAAGAAAGTATATGAAAGTAGAGAAAATTGAATTTTTACATGTAGGTAAATTATGGACTGCTGGTTGAAACAGTTTAATATTTGCACCTGCCCTGGTAATGTTTCATGAAGAAATTTCAGTGCTGCCATCATGCAGGTCAAAGCAGTTGAATTTTCTGTCATTTTCTCACAAACTCCTTCCTATAGGTTTTCATTCCAGAGCTCAATATTTCTGTTGTTATCTGGGTTTTGTAGGCATCCAAATCATAAAAATATCATTAAGAACTTGGGGCAAATTCAAATGGGCCAGACTTATTTCCTTTCAATCATGGAGTGCAACTCATTCTTAACATCAGCTCAGAGCTGAAATCAATGGGAATTGCATAGTTTATGCATTTCCTACTAAATTAAATCTCTTAGAAGCTATGAACATAACAAGGCCTTGAGGACTGTGAGCACAATAGTGCAAATGATCATCCCTGGAAACTCTCTGGACCTCCACAAGTTGGAGAGGCCCAAGAGTCTTCCTCCCAGCCTCCTCCTGCTGGCTGGGGACAGTTCCTGGGACATCACAGCTCGAACACCCACCCTGGGGCTGTAGGGGAGAAAGCTGTTTTACATGGGTCAGAAACATGCCAGAAACCATTCTGTCTGCCTAACTCCATAGATGTTCACATTCAACTGCCTACAAGTGCGTTAAGGGCATTATTTAATTCATTCCTGTGCTTCAGTGCAGCAATGCAGGGCCAAAGACCTGCCGTGAAGAGGCATAATCCAGCTACCCATCCACTGCTTTATGCACTCCTGGGAGTACAGGCAGAGTTGTCTGGGCAACAGCAAGCTGCAGGGGTTTCATGTGGTCTGAACTAGGATCCTGCAGGCATCTGCCTCAGGAACCCTTAATGGAAATTTATTTGCTGTGCTGGAAAAAGCTTTGTTAGATAAGTACCTCTGTGTCTTATCATGTATTTCAGCTTCCTTGGCAAAAAAGGTGATTGCAAAAGTGATTGTGGTGGTGTTTGGATTACTGGTAATGGAAAAGAAATTCTGTGTACTTTTATTTATTTTTGTGTTGCAAAGATAGATGACTGCAAAAGTTAGAAACATGAGCAGAATAGTAAAAAAACATGTTTGCTACTGGATTCTGGGGAGTATTCATATGCCAAAAGTTCATTTGTGCCCTCATACTGATAAGAGGCTTATCTCAACAGGAAAGTCAAAGTGCAGACGTAAGAATCTAAAAAATTTGAATTCACTAATGTTTCTACCTGCTGATTTCTAGACATGTTGAAGGAGAAAGTCAGCTGGGCCATTCCTAAGAATGTATGAAAGATTCAGTTGCCTATAGCATTCACTTGCTCTGACTTTATACTAGCAATAGGAAATCTATTTATTGTTGCTGTTCCTAAAATGGAGCTGAGCTGCTGAGGACAGAAATGCAAGTGACAACTTCCCACGCATCTTCCTGTTTCCTCTGTTACCAAAGAAAGGCAGACCTCATTTAATCATGCCTACTTGAGTATTCTTATCCATTAGGGTTAAAAAAAAAAAGGAGTGCCACCCTGTGAGAAACCAGGGTTATCTCTTCCCAGAAGCTTCATTCTACCAGTGGGCTCATTTACCTTTTCACAACAGAAGAGCTAATTGTACCTCTGAAAATGCAATGTTTTAATATTTGCCATTATTAGGTATAAAAGTGTAGCTATACATTAACAATTC
The DNA here is from genome assembly GCF_017590055.1 of Onychostruthus taczanowskii. Taxonomy (NCBI): domain Eukaryota; kingdom Metazoa; phylum Chordata; class Aves; order Passeriformes; family Passeridae; genus Onychostruthus; species Onychostruthus taczanowskii. The sequence continues at coordinate 3,643,788 of NW_024499462.1, read as the reverse complement.
CTGTGACAGAACTGAGAAGCAAACTTACTTGTCTTATGCCGAAAGGCTGCATTAAAAATAGGAACAGATTATTACAGAAACTTAATAGAAAAAAATCTTTCCCACCACCATATGGTTGTGATATAACACAAAGTGTTTTCCTGCCAAGATATCACATTACAATGGCAGGCTGCCAGTAGCTTCTCTATTCCTCATTTAAACAACAAAAATATCAAAAAAGAATTCTTTGGCTGAATGAGGCTGTTGCTTATAAACATATACTATTGGCTGGTACTCAATCTACATCTCAGTTTCTCTAGAGGGAGTCCATTTCAACTGTGTTTTATTCAGAAGAGTACTGGAAAATGGTTTATCCAGCTCAGATGTTCTAGGACATTTATTTCTATTCCTAGCCTTAGAAAGAAGAGGTCTTACATGGCTGCAATCATCTGTTCTGATTTCTAGCTCCTGCTTGAACTAATTTTGATGATGTAAATTTCAAGCCATCCTGGTCATCTCTCCTTGTCTCTACATTAATACCTGTGCAGCTTGAAGAGGTGTGAGGCCATTATTTTCCAGACAGTTTGGTAAGGTTCATTTGTTCAGTAGAGTTCAGACTCAGAAAAGGCTGCTGAACTATACCTTGTCTCTGGCAGGACATGCATTTGTCATGGCATCTGTAGTTGCTTCTTAAGGCTACTTTATGTGGTTAGTATATGTGGCATCAAATTGTACTTTCTGTGTGCTAAAATGAGGACACTGGGAACCTTCTTTCTTTCTTAATACCTACAAGTAGAAAAAGCATAGTGTTTTAATCACACATCCTAAGGTAGTCACTAATATCCCCAGCACCACAATGCATGACTAGCTGGCGATACTCATTCCTTACACAGCGATTGCCCGCGGTGGTGCTGCTGTATGTTCAGGAAGCACTGGATCTCTGTAACCACAGGTACCAGTTCCTCCACCTGAAATACCTCTGGGTGAGCACCTGAAGTCTTTAATGAGGACGTGGTTGTATGTTCAGCCACATCCTCAGACGGTATAAATTGCTTTTTTTAAAAAAAGAAAAAGCTTTTTTTTGGCCTTTTCAGACATCTCCAATTTTCTACTTCTGAGCTGTGTCTACTCTACTAAGTAAAATGCTGTTAGAACTGGTTACTTTGTGACCTGAAAGCATATCATCAGGACCACAGGATATCTGACTTCATTACTGTTCTCTCTGTCTTTATCTGCACCTTTGTTTCTGTGAAGTTCCCTGGAGATGATGGATATGTATCAAACCAAATAACTGTCCTTCAGGGGGCAAAACAATATTTGCAAAATATTGAACAATTTGTCTTTAGGCAAAATAATTTCTTAGTGTGTGTTCTTGCTGAGCTTTCAGCCTTTTTGTGCATAAGGGTCCTATTTTTTTGCTGTCCTCACCTCCAAACCAGTGAGAAACTGAGTGCAGCCCAAAGAGGTGCTTATATTGCACTACAAATAATTTTCCTCAGTTTCATCTGTGTTAGTATTAGTCACAGGTAATTTCATTTTGTGTGGACAGACTAAAGTGATTAGCCACATTTAGATTCATGTGGATGCTGACTTGAGCTACATTACATAGCTGGTTTTCAGGTGCAAATGGTATGGTGGATGATGTAATCTCATGTTCTAAGTGTCTTATCGTGGCACTTTGCTGCTTTTACTAATAACTACATTGCTTTTTAGTTCAGCCGATTTAGATGAAGACTGTTCACACATTCTTATTCTCAGACAACTAATGCTGGAAACCTTTGGAAAGCAATAATGAGTCATCTTGGATACTGCATAAATCTTTGACAATCAGCTTGAACAAATCAAGAATGATACATGGAATGATAGACAGAGGTCCCCATGGCTGTCAGCTGACCTGAGGGGTTTCCATTTCCTTGCTGCAAAGAATTTGAAGAAGTTGTGCAACCATTATGATTGGCTGTGAATTGTAACAGGTCTGATCCTGTCATGCTCTGAAAACCTCTGAAGTAGTTTCTATTTAGCACTGCTCTGCTGTGCTTCACACTGTATCTCGTAGCCTTCTAACACATGAACCAAGGGCACAGCAGAGACTCACGTCTCTGCCTGCAAGAGCCCCCCTCCCTTTGGTCACCTGGCTCTGCAGATGAAGTTCTGTGCTCTGGAACGGAGAAGATGCAGTGACCATTGTGTACAGAGCTTCAACAAGAATTTATGCTGGCATGCTTGCAACAAATTGGAAGACTGCTTGCTGGTAGAGGCTCAGGAGAAGGAATAACAGCACTTTTTTTATTTGCACTTGTAGTTTACTGAACACTGGGGGCCCAGGCCTAGACATGGTCTTCTCTGTGACAGCGCCGGCTGTCACAGAGATTGAGGGTGTTAGACCAAGTGCTAAATCTTGGTTCAGTAAATTGCAAGACAAAGAAATTTTGTTAGATTAAGCACAGTAAGTGACACATCCATTTCTTGAAACTCAAGTGTATGAAGAAATTAGCAAAAAATCTGTAGCCTCCAAAGGAAGAGTGATCTATTTGAAGAGATGAATAAAGATAATTGTAATATCAAAGTCTGCCAGAACCAGAGAAGTCGGTGGCTGAGACACACAACACCCTGTTCTTTATATAATTAATGACTGTCAGAAATTATTATTGATCTTTAGCAAAACTCATGTTTACCCAAACATGACTTTCCACTTGTTATGCTGTTGTAGTCATAGGGCAGCATGAACAGCAAACTGTCCACTACTGACTATTCTGCACCTATGGCCTGACAGACTGGGGTGGTTTTAGAAGACCCTCACTACACAGCTGTGTTTGTGCTCTTCATTTCTAGCCTCTATTATCTTCCTTTCACTGTGGCTGAAAATATGAATATAGACAAATAGAAAACTAGATGAATCACTTGATATTCAGGCAAGCTGTGGAGCCCTTAAGAACTTTATATCTTGCAAAAATTGCCAAAGTGGGGACTGTAAGTCACTGTAAAAAAAAACTCTTGAATCTCAGACCTCTCTCTAAAATGGTGATTTAATACCATTTTTTTTTTCTCTGCTCACAAGCCAGCTACAGCAGTACTAGTTATTCCTTGTTAATCCTTTTTCCAGACACATTTTAATTCAGTCAGAGCCCAAAGTGGATGAGGCCAAAGAGGTCTTCACAGTCATTACCATGTGGGATCCCAATCCTCTTTGATATTAAGGAAATAGAGAGACGTGAGGAGAACAATGGAAAACTGGCAGAGGTGCTGTTTTCTGCTGGGGGAAAGGGTTCATCTCTCTTTGGTCAATTCTCTACTCCATTTTCTCATCAGTGTCTCATAGTCTCTTGCTCCAGTTGTGAGCACTTATTTTGAATAAATTTGTTTTACTTAAACCATGAAAGAATCCAGCCACTGCTACTTGTCCTTCCTGGGACGCTTTCCAAGTGCAGGCAAATCAGAAGAGCTTTCTGCTGTTCTGTTATGCACTGGACAGAGATAGCCTTGGATAATCTTCCTGTCATATTGTGGGAGGCAGCAACAGAGAAAAGAGTTTCAAGTCAGTAATGATCCACTAAATGCAAGCCTCGTTGTTCAACAGTTAAGTATAGAAATAGTTTCCTGATCTGGCTCTTTCCAGTTAGGTTATGTGGATTGTCATTCATCAGGCAGTAAGGCAACACAGCTGAGTTTATGCAGCAATGCATAGCGCCTCCTTTTCCCTGCCTCTGCTGCTTGGTTTTCTGCTGAATTCAATCAAGGAGTTACTAATTGCCACCAGGTGAGCCCGGGGAGCTGCAAGGAGGAAGGGAGGGACTTGGGGAACTGGCAGCTCAGAGGGTATAAACTTCCTGTTGCAGGTGGGGAATTTGCTTAGGTCAGGTGCTTATGTGTCTGTATGTACTCTTGGGTTCTTACATATGCAGTGGACCACCCTGGCATGGTAAAAACATTTTCTCTTCTCTTGTGTTGATAATGAAATTGTGAATACAGGAGCTGGTTATTTTGTAAAGTTTTCCTATGCTCTTGGTCAAGGCAGACACAGAAGGATGTTAATCATAAGGTGTACAGTCCCACAGTAAAGGATGAGGGAAGACCAAGCACCATTTTCTAAACTGGATGATTTAGGAGGATTAATTTGTATCTTGAATGCAGTAGAGGGGAAGATAACCCCTTCTAATGGGACTTTGTCCTTTTAGAATCTGTCCTGAAGGTTTCCCATATTTACAGGACAATTGAAAGCAAAGGTATCATAGGTACAAGTGATGATTCCTACTTGTCCTTTCAACAGGGAAGGTGTGTGGTGTGAAGAGGTGTATGCTATTCCATGGCTGTGTAAAATTGTGTCAAAGTTGTTAAGGAAGGGTTTGAGTATGGTAACACTGGGGTTAACCAGGATCTCTGCCTGCTCCAGAGTAAGGTGTAAATGCATGCTCTGTTTCTAACTGAGTACCCTTCTGCTCTCCCTGCTTCCCTCCCAGTGCCTATGGCCTCATTACAATAGTTTTGTGTATATAAGAAAAGCACTTGCAAATGACATTTAATTTTATCTGAATTGTTACTGAGTTTTTGAAGAAGACATGCTCCCTCACTATTTCCTTGAAATATGCAGGCAGAGGGTTTAGCTGCATGTTTTTGTAGGAGCTGAGAACCAGTGGTGATATCCCATTTTCCATGTTCATGTGACTATTTGCTTCTCCTAACAAAGCAGTATCTCCAGTTACAGTAACACTGCATTCCACCAGGACAAGGGTGCCTATACAGCTTCTCTTCCCTTTAACTAATATTCCCAACTGCAGGGAGATGAAGTGGGATTTACTTTTATTTTCAGGGTTTTTTTGTAGTTTGGGGCCTATCTTTCAGAAAAGCAGTAACAAGGGATCCTTGTCCATGCAGCTCCTTGGAACCAAACCTGTATAGGAACAAGGGGATGAAAGGAATCTTGCAGGATGAAGAAAAAAGGTAGAACAAAGAGAATTAACTACTCTTGCTGCCATTATTACTCAGTGAAGGATTTTTTCCCTTCATTTTTTATATGTTTTCTTTTTTTAAACGCTTGTACAGTTCAAGATCTTACTTTCCATTAAACTATTAAGAATGACTCAATCTAGGATAAATTCCTTCATGCTGTAATTTGAGTGTATTATTTAATATTGTCTCTGCTTCTGCTTAGACCTCTGATCTTGCAATGTGCTTATGACACTCTTGTGGGATTGACCTCACCACACTGTGAAGCTGTGGATTATCTCTTGTGGGATTGGGTTGTCAATTCAACAATGGGTCTTTTTTGTTTTTTCTAGACACTGTGAGGGCAGTATAAATCTGAGGTAAGGAAGAAGTGCAAGTAGAAGCAATTGTTTTTGATGACAATAAAGTAACCAGAAAAGAGTCTGAAGCCTATAAATAGGACATTACACAATAGAAATTAAATAATGGGAGGGTAGGGAGAGTAAAACACTAAACGTGGAGAGCGCATGGTGTTTTATAACCACAGGACATGTTTTATGCTCTGTTGTGGCTGTATTGTATTTGAGATCCAAGAGTTACTGATATGCTTCAGACCTTTTAAGATCTAGCCATTCTGTGGGGAAAATACTGCTTTTTCTAGTTCCTAGTAGGCACCACTTTTCTTAGTGAAGCACAATGAAATTGCTTTTCTAAAAAGGTTTGGTTTTCATGTGATGTGAACAGTTGGTGTTATGGCGCATCTGTTGAAACCACAGTGCCAGGCCCTTTAAATAGCAAAATGGAAATTTGCTGAAGTTCGTTATTGGAAACACTTCCATGGAAAAGCCACTTCTCAAGAAGTAGCTTAGATGTGTAGTCAGTTCCTGTTGTGTTTCCTTACAGGCCACATATTTTTCCATTTTCACTGCTTTAAAGAGAACCTTGGCTGCAGAGCTGGCTAAAAGGACAACTTGGTCTAGCAAAGTTCTGTCTAGGATAAGCAGTATGGAGGTAGACACAAAAACATTTGGTGCAAATTAAAATGTCATCAGCTGGGGAATTTTTAAAAGGAGGTATTAAATAAAGAGGCTTCATGTGTGATATTCCATCTACCTTTAAAACACAAGCCTTCAAGTTTTTCTGGAAGAAATACTAGAAGTCTTCCCTTCTATATCTTTCGTAATTTCAGAAGGATACTATTTCCTGTACCCAGCTAACAACCTGAAGGGAGTGTAACTTCTGAACTATGATATTGGTAGCTATGTTACATGATATTTTCTGAGGAATTGCTCTGTGGCTTTAAGGACCTCAGTAAACTTCCAAGAGGTGAGAATAAAAACTTTTCCAAGGCTAGTTTTATGATGTTGACTGTTTCTAGGCCAGTCTACCTCTTGTGTTTCATGCCCTCTTCCTGCAGTGGAAAAAGTGATGTAGCTGGTCCTTTTTAGTAAGGAAATGGGCTTGAAATCATCTAAGAGTGTGCTGTTGAGGTAACACAGTCAGGAGAAAACAAAGAGCCCTTTTAAACCCCCTAATTGTCCAATTGTGAATCCTTTCTAGAGTCCTAGAAAACTGTATCCAAATGTAGTCTTAATTTCAAGTGGCTAAGTGTTGATTACTGTGATGCATAAACTGCAGGCACAGTGTGAAGCTTGAGTGTCTTCTCCAGAAGCAGCCCAGCCTCTTAGTATGCTCTTTCATAATGGTGTGTGTAGGGCAAGCTCGCTAGGCAGCCCCTTAATTTAATGGCTTTTCCTTTGTGCAGTGCTAGAGGCTGGGATTTCTGTCTGCATGTTTATCCATTACCTCACTGTTTGTTGGCCTGTGATAGACCACCACCATGGAATTTTCCAGCCTTCACATGGTTTGCCTAAGCTTATCTTTTGATGTAGGGTCTCTCTTTATTCAATTCTTTTCATATTTCAAAGGCCTTGTCCCACTTCAAATATCTCTTTTGAACTTACATGTTATTGTGGGTTATACTTGCTGCTTCTTTTAATTATAATCTACCTGTGAGGTTTTGGGGTATATCTTTGTTACTACAGTAAAGCTTAGAGCCTTCTGATATAGGAATTAGTGTTTCTTTATAATGTAACTTTAGAGTCAGCAATATTATATGAGTGAAAATACAGTTGCATCTGAATCCTGTGGAAAAGAACCCCCATACCTTTACTCACATAAGCTTTCACTCCTCAGCATTGTTCTTTCAAAAAAAGGGCATCAAAATCTAAATATCTCTTGGGTGCATCTATTTGTCAGAATACCCACTTGTAATTTCACAGTGTATATGTATGGATTTTAGGAGAAGTTATTGGGGGCTTCAAAGTATCCTTAGACTTCTGCATTCCTCTGTTGCTGCTTCTCCCATTTGAAGTTGTCTCCATGCCAGTTTAGATTTCTCTCCCAACCATGTGTTTTGGCAGGTTCATGCTACAATCATTGGCCCATCTTCAGTTGTAGTGAGCTTTAATTTGTCTCCCTGTGGAGCCATGGCATCTCTTCCTGTCTGAGCTCTTGCAGGGAACTGCCTGCCTCTGTGCGGTTTAGGTTTCTCCTCAGCACTTGCTCTATTACCTAAAAAAAGGTAATATTTTGAAGATGTGTAGGGGAAAAATTAAAAATGCAAAATATAAGGCGATGGAATTGTGATAAATATTTTATGGAAGGCATATGTATTTCATAAAGATTATTTGGGTCAGTTATCTTCAAACCTTTAGAAGAACCCTGTGGTGTTATTACAGTATTCTATATTTTGGAGTGAATTTTTATGCTTGTTCTCTGTGTCAGCAGTCCCTACAAGGTTATTGAGTATTGTGCTCAAAGGGAATACATTCGTTGTAATCAGGCTACTGCAGTGTATTGCTATTCTCTGAAAGCAATATTAGTATGAATTGATGGTGGTATAAGGGAGACTTCTGTCTAGCCCCATTAGTTTAAACTTGGAGGATGATAATCAAAAGGAAATGCAGTAGTGAAATCTAGGTTTCATTATACATGATTGCGAATAAAATTCTGCAAAATCGCTGGTTGATTTGTTTTAATGTTTGTGGATTGCTCTAACCTGGCATCTGTTATTGTCAGTTAAGAATTCCCAAGCCATCCTTTACAACCACACTATATTTTAACTCATTTTATTCGTCTCACCTTCTCCTTCTCACTGTTCTCTAGCTTACACACTGTACTGCAACACTGTAAAAGGTGCAAAAATTTACATAACAGAGTGGCAAGCGTGTTTGTCCTTCTAGAACACACTCTACTGCAGCACAAGTACCTTGTAGTGTAGAAATTGCCATAGTAACTACTCATTTCTTATTGATTAGGTGGATAAAAATTCTCATAATATACAAGCAGAGTAACTTGCTGGCATATGGCTTCAGGCTACCCCTGTGGCAAATCTTACTTATGCATTCTCTCATTTTTCTGCATGTAAGAGTTTTTAAAAATGAATTAGTATTCCTTGGATTAGACCACAAAATAATTTTCTTTTCTGCCACAATGGAGCTTAAATTTTAAGTTAGACTTGATATGCAGCTCCTAAGGCAGAATGTTAACTTGCACTGGTTTCTTACTAGATTAAGACAACTAGATTTCACCTCAATATGAAATCTGGATGGAGAAAGAAGCAAAAAAGCCACCTCCCAGAGTGACAGAGAACTCTAACTGCTTCAGAGCTGACCTCTAAAGAGTGAAATGCAGTATTTTAGTTTGGCAGTTGTGATAAATCTTTTTGGAAAGTGCTTTTTGAATGTTCTAATTGGTTGCCTGAGAAAATGAGCCCTGTCTATATGTTTCTCTGGTAATACTACAGCCATAGTAGTGCTCTTCAGCTGTGGAATTGTGAATGCTTGCTGAAGGCAGGATGAGGCCTGCAGTGAGTTATGGTGTCTGACAGCTGTCTCGGTGCATGTGCTGCGCTTGCCGAGCATCCCATTGTCTCTTGCAATCCCGAAAGATGCTCCAACAAGGCTTCTACCAGGTTTGTTGTGAAAGACAAGCTTTTTGTGAATTCTATCAGGGGAATGAAATTGTGAAGCACTTAGGCAGGATGTCAGATAAAATTAAGCCAAGCACATTCTTCAAATGTGAAGCATCAGTTTATTCACAAGAATATAAGATGAAAGAGCAGCAACACTCAACCAGTTTTTTACCCTGTAAATCCATTCTAATGTTCTTCTGGAGTCTTCTGTGAGGCCTAGGTATTCGTTGTGATTATACTCATTCTATCTGTTATTATTTTAGGATAATATTAGTTAGATGTATCAGAGACTGAAGATTTTAGAGCAATTTTTACTTCAGCTCTTCCAAGCTGCTATTACAGATGTTGTTCATGCAGACCTGTTTTACTTGGCTTGGAGGCCTTTCTCATCTCCCAGAATTAAAAATGCTGGGTTAGGTCATCACTCTTATATTGGACCAGCTTTCGACTCTGTTATCTTTACCTACAGCCTGACAGTCTCATTTCAAACTTTGGGTGACCTTACAGTTTGAAAGAGATAATCCATAGGGCTACAGGAAATGATGCTGCTGTTCCATTTAGTCCTCACAGAGACACTATTCAGGAAAAGATTCTTCTCCCTATAGTAGGCTAAAAACAAATGGAGGAAATGCATTGGCAGCTGAAGATAGCTTTCATCTTTAACAGGAAGAAATAGGCTTGGCTATTCTTAATCTTTGGCTTGAATTCTTGTGTGCTTTTGTAAAGACTTTTACAGGCAGCAGTGGGAGGTGCAGTGTTTAGCATGTTTTGTCTGTGTGCTGAGATCTGGAAGGTGGGCCCAGAAAGCAGGCAGAAATGTGGATGAACAAAGAGCAGTATGTAGAGGGTGAGGTAAGGGTTTAGGTAGGTAAATGTTTTTTTATAGTTACATTGCTTTCACTCCCATGCCTTTTACCCAATCTGAAGCGAAAAGACACAACGCAAAGGAGACCAAACTAGGAAAAATTTGCACAGAGGATTTCAGTGATACCTTCAAGACAGATTTGAGATCACTGAATTCCTGTCCTAGCACCTTGCTGGAGATATTGGAGTGGAGCTGGCTGTTGAGAACCCTTCCTGTGCTGTCACTGAAGGGCCAGGAAAGGTTTTTCAGAACACAGTTCATGTATGATTATCTCAGCCATTAATATCTGTTCAGTTAGGGGTCTGTACTGCTGTATTTCCCTGCTGGTGCAGTGACCAGTCTTGGGTAAACATCTCTGCTTCTTTTGCCACTGTGAGCCACTTTTGTTGCCTCACCACTACAGACTAGGAATGATGGTTTTTTTCCTCTCATAAAGGAGAGACTTGCTTCCTCATATAACAGCGTGAAAAAAGTGGAAAATTGAATCCAAAGACATAGGGGCCAGGGACTCTCCAACCTGCTGATTTCAAAGCTTGCCTATTTTCTATTGACACAGCATCAGTGAAACAGCATTGCGAAGTTTTAAACACCTTGTGCTGGTGTTATGTTCTAATGATTGCCTAAAAGACTTTATTTTTATAGGGCAACTAATTCTTGGGTAAATTTCATTCAACTGAGGAAGTTTGCATGGAAAGAATATATTCCAGGAAAGTTAATAGTTTGTTTTTTTTTAAATCAGTGTTATGTTCAGAGTATGGTATGCTTAGTATTTAAGTTTCAAGATACTTGTAATTCTTAGGTATTTTCTGTGAGTGTTTTGGAGACATCTGCAGCGTGTTCTTACTGGCAGTCTCACAGATTGCTACAGAAATAAAAGCTGCATATTGGGCATTGCCAGGTGTGTGTGAGGGTATCTAACTGCATGTATGCATTTGTGTGTGTATTTAAAATGCCTCCTGTGTGCAGATATTAAACGTGTCCTCTTGGGGATTGCAGTGTGACTTGCATACTTGGAGGCAAAGGCTCTGAATAAAAAACCTATCCAGAGCAGAGTGAAATTAGCTGCAGTAGCTTGTGGGTTTTCAAAGCAATGGCAGCAGTCAGAATCTGGCCTAAGTAATTAACTTACGAAGCATGGAAAGGAAAAGCAGCATGTGGAAGATATAATTAATAGGAACATATAACAGTCAGCTCTCACATAATAAATTGGCAGCTATGCCTGAGGTAACTGCCTTTTATTTGCAAAATGCTGTTGGAATTTTTTAAAAGTAATTGCACATTTTCTTCCATTTCCACATGGTCACAGAGAACATAGTACAGCACAAATACCAACAGGAATGCAATAAAATCATCGCTGTTGTTTGTTGTTTTTCCTGCTTAGGGCTATGATCTTATTTAAGCCAATGTCCAGAAGAAGGGAGGAATACATTTTAGCTCAGGAAAAGACAAGTGGTAAAACATTTTAGTGAGGTTAATATGGAATAATTTAGAAGGACAAGGCAGGAACAACCAGAATAAATAACAGTAAATGGTCAGATATCTGTATGCAGAACAGATTTATTAATATGTTCTCCTGACTTGAGTAAATAATGGTTAAGATAAATGTTCTGAAGTTCTTCCATTTTGGAGGCTTGAATTTTCCCCATCCAAAGGTTTACTGCAGCTTTTCCTGCTATGCAAGCTTGGCATCTTTGGGTGCACCACAGATTCTGGCAGATCTTCAGGTGAATCCAGTCTACCCCTTGCCTAGTGCAGATCTCTGGAAGGCTGTGAGATGGCTCCCCACCGTCAGCTGCTGCTTCAGCTGCCTCCAACAGCCTGCTGCAAAGCACAAAGCTGCAGTCCCGCTCCAAACATTTGCAACAGGAAACTGAGGAGGGCTTGCAACTGAGGTTTGCTGCTCTGCCCAAAACATGCAAGTTACTAGACTTTTTAATTGCCATTTCCAGGCTTCTCAGTGAAGTAGAGGGAGCTGCATGTCACTCCTACTGCTATCTGGTGTATGTGATTCCCCTCTGTACCCAAGTGGGAATTTATCATACTGCTTTGTCAGTCTGGATTTTCTTTTGGTTTTAAGCAGTCTGATTGCCATCGCTGCAATAGTGAAGAGGAAAAGGGAAGTCCAAACCTACTTTATTGTAAACATGAAGAGGATCTGGCCTCTATTGTCTGTCAGTGAATGAGGATGGGATCTTGTAACCACCTAACACTGGAGTGAGTTCTTAGCACCATAAACATAATTAGAAGCTTTACTGCTGTTTAAAATTGAACAGCCTGAAGACCAGGAAACAGAGTTTGCTGGGAAATATTCCTGCTGTAACCAGTCTCTGTACTGCTGACCCCAGGGGATCTTGAATGTGCTGCAGGCTGAGTCTAGTAGGCAGTTTGTTGCTGAATGAAGACTTTAAATAGCGAGTTTAAAAAAAGTACATCCTTGCAATTTTTGTGCTGATGAATTTAGAATGATGTTCTAGCAAGCTCAGTACACTCCAAATTAATTAGCAGTGATCCTTTTAACAGGATAATTACTATATCAGCAAGTGGTAAACTCAAAATGAATATGAGTAGTTCCGGCTTGCATCCACAAGGAAGAGCTGTCTGGTGGTTCTACCAAATGATTCTAAATTCATCCCAGTGTGAAAGGTTTTAGACAGCACAGATCATCATCAGAACTGTCACTTTTTTTACCTCTAGACTTGAATTAAAATCCAAAATGAAGTTGTGTTCCATTTTCCATATGTCTACCTCACAACACCATGGCAAGTAGTGATTGGCTTTTTAAAACTGCTGCTGGAAAAAAGGCTAAAAATAAGCAGAGAAGGTGTTGCACATTATTACTACTATATAAACGGTAGACAGGGCTATGAAGCATGTGATACTTCCTTATGGCTGTGCATTTTCTTCCTTCATAATGGAAGGGTCTTATCCTGCATAGAACAGTAAGAACTCACAAGTATAAACACATGTTCACAACTTTGGTGTTTGGGCTTTTTAAACAGATTCATCTTTCAAAAAATAAATGTGTCATTGTTTATCAGGCTGTGGATAAATTAGTGTATGACTGCTGCAATGATGGCAGAAACACTTCCATTCAGTCCTGAAACCAAACCCTGGTTTTCAGATAGCTGAGGCTTTAGATTATAAGGCTTAATTTGGTGTTTCAATATGGGAAAATACCTTAATTAGGTCACTCTATATGCTTTTCTGCTCTCTTTCAGAGTGGATGCAGGAATCTGTAAAAGCACCTGCCATTTTCTGTGAGAATATAATTTTCAGGCAGACTTTCAAAATTCACTTAGCTTAGAGAAGCTGAGAGTAAGATAAGTTGAGCAAATGATCTTACACTGATCTCAAGTGTGCTCTTGGGAGACATTGGGGCCCATGTTGTTCACTCCAAATGTGAAAGTAGTAAAGTATTAATAATTAGCCTTTTCTTAAAAATGGATCTTGACACTCACAGGCCAGACAATCTCTCAGGTTATTTCATGGGACCTTGTGGTGTTTTACAAAACATGAAGTGCATGCCTGAATCCTTTGGCTTAGATTGCCTTGAGCAGCAGTGCCATCTTCTTTTTACAGAGAGTCTGTGTCTGGGTCAGGCCATTTAAAAAATCATACAAAATGGAGACATTTAAAAAAACTGCCTCAACTGTAAAATCAAGAGGAAAAAAGTATTTACAAAATATTTTGGTGAGGTTTTGTCCATGTGTGTTGTATGTTCTAACTGGTAGAAATAGAAAGGCAAGCAACTCTGTAGTAAATGCCTGTAGCAAAAGCAGTTGACTTCTAGTGATCTGGGGGACTGCTTTTTTCTTTTTGTTAAGGTTTAGGTTATTCAGACCAGGCAGGTTATAAAAGTCTTTTGTATGTAGTTTCATGGTGTTGCATAGTTCTTAACTGAATCCAGCCAAAGATGAGGTAACATCTGAAGAAGGTTTCCTTAAATTTCTGGAATGAACAGTGTTCTGATGTCACAGTAACATCACTAACATGTCTGCACGGTTGTTGCTGCTGAAGTTCCTCCTGTACATGGCAAACATATTGTTCATCACACTGTAGTTATAGCCCTACCATTCTAGTAGAGCTCAATGCTTTTGTGCTTCCTATAAAGGACAACCTTGTCCTTCCACTTGAATACAGGCAAGTAGATAGGTCAGCACAGTGCCACCAACGGTAATAACCTATCTTGTTAGTGCTCCCAACCTTTCTTGATACTACAAACTATGGCTACAAAAATCCCTGTGAATAATATAATATGGAACTAGTTAAAACCCACCATATAAAGGAATTTTAAAAAGGTCCCATTTCTAAGAATTTGCTTGAGAAAGTTCCCCTACAATTTAGAAGAAATTAATATTCTCTTGATGGAAAAGATGACTTAGGCACTCAAGATGTATTTGATCATAGAAACTGATGGAGCCCTTCTGAAGAAGCTGTGGGAAATGCAACTTCTTCCAAGTCAGTAATTCCTCAGTGATCTTCTGATGGAGCTTGGGATTCCTCTTTTGGAGGAAAAGCAACAAACTCTTTCATTTCATTCTCTTGGCGACCAGTAGCATGAGCACGAGCTTCATAAGGCTCACATGGGCAGCAACAGACTTCTCCTTTCCTGCTCTTCTGCAGAACGGTGGTACGGAAGTCTAAGGTTATCACTGCCAGCCGATACAACTGCAGAGTCACAACTAAGATATTCTTAGCTGTAAAAAATACCAGCATCTGATTGAATATTCTGAAGTGGCCCATCAGAATTGAACGCACAATGAAGAAGGGGCCATCCTGTATGAAAAGGCTGACGCCAATGTTCCAGAGTTCCGCACTGTACCTGCACAGCAGCAGGCTGGGGATCCGCCTGGCCGATGCGCTTGGTTTGCAGCCAATATGTTGTACTGCAAGGAAAACAGTCATGTTAAAGCAACTTTGTGAATTGGAGCCAGGGTTGACCTAAAGGGCACTCACAATACAGGGTACTCTGGGTTATAAATGCATTCACCTGTAAACTGTGCAACTTATACCATACCTAGTTTCTGGGATGTTTTTCAGCAAAACACACTGAACTCTCCTGAGGCACTTATGTGGTCTGGCAAACAGGATTAAATACCACTTCCCCTTTTGTATGCCCCAAATACACCAGAATTTATACACGTCTACAACAAAAAGCAGAAAGAGATCACCTAATGATTCTTTACAGCTTTCCCAGATCTTTTATTTGGTAAATGAACATGCCAGACTGGTATGCATCCTTAAGAAAAAAAAACTGTGCTGAAAAGGAACAACCAGTGCTGTAGCACTTCCATTTTCTTGCACACTAAGACATTGCTTTTAAAATGTTCACGAGATAGCCTTTGCCTTTTTCATATGTTATAGTAAGAATAAGGCCTGTCAGTGCCAGGCAATATTGAGCATTATGTCGTTTCTGTCTGCCATGTGAGGCTTGAGGCACAGTTACTTGTTCTTGGCCTTGTCAATGTCACACAATGCTGGAACTTGCATGCATGGGTTTCCCTTGGCTGTAAAAGTGGTAATGGTGGGCTCAAATGCTCTCTATGGTGTAGTGGCCAGAGAAGGAGCATCAGAAGGGTTTGTGGGGGTAAATTTGGCTGTGTCTAATGGAAATACACAAAGCTTAATTAACCTGTCTCTTGGACAGGGAGATTTCATTGGTTTAAAAAACATTACTACTTGTGATACAGTAACAACTGCCAAACATTGCAGCTTGCCAAAAGAATTCTATTGTTTGAGTAATGCTGGGGCGGGGGGAGAAAGAGATGAGACTCAAATGGAAAATGAGTTGTAAAATGTAGAAATTTGCTAAATCCATTAGGCAAAGCTTCAGCAGCAGCTAATTTTTTTAATATGCTTCTGTGCCATTGCTGTTTAATAGTCCTAACTGCACTGCTGTAGTCTAATCATAAGTGCCTAAAAATTTCTTTTACGTCATGTTTGATGTAAATAAACATTCTGATGCTTGAACAAAAAGTACTATCTGTGCAACTGTATAGAATCACCTAAAATAAACTGTACCCATAGTAATTTCAGGGAAATAGGTGTTCAGTAATTTAATTTTTAACTGGTAAATGTAATTAAATAAGTGGAAAAGCAACAGCTAGAGGAAAAAAATGAACAGATTGTTTAAGTGCTATTTGAATTTATTTGTGTGGTGGTGATGTATATAGGATGTTTCTTATTTGGTTGGTTGAGGTTTTCTTAAACTTGACTGCTGTGCATCTTTAATAGAATATATTTTACTAGTAGCAGGAATTTTAGCTATGATAAAGCTGAAATGTGATTGCATCTGATTTTTTTGGAGGTGAGCTGCTGAGCTGAAATGCTGAAATATTTTCCTAACTTCCCTGTTGGAAACAAAGCCTAACGCTGTCCATGAAGAAAAGACTAATGAACAAAATAATATTTCAAGAATTGTAATTTATTATTTTAGTCAGTGTGTCAGCCTAGAAATCTATTTTGTATAGATGATACTGAGGATAATGCATTTTTGGACTGCTACAGTTGTTGCAAACTTGTTGTGATTGGACGCCAAAATGGTTGGAACAGATGATAATCCAGACAGATTTCATTGTTCTTTTTGGACAGGGAGAAGCCTTTTCTGCCCAAGAACAAACACAGCCCTGAGCTGGCAGAATGGCTGGCCCTTTTAGATTAAGATAACAGTGTACAGTCCCAACATCATATGGTCCTTTAGGTCTCCAGTGAGTAGGTAATTTCTCCTGCGCTTTTGCCTGTGCTGTTCGGCGGTTCACAAGTGCCTGCCTCTCTATAGGGTTGAGGACCTACCCAAATTTGAGGCATAATATAATAGACCAGCTCTGATGTGAGAGCTAACATAGTGAAGTTTAAGGCAGTAACAGGCAGCTGGAGCAACACAATAGTGTAATCATTTTTTCCTTTTCCTGAATGTAGACAGCTCTATCACAGAGATCAGAGGTTAGCCAGAAACAAGTGTTTCCTCAAAAGAAACCACAATGAGCTTTCTTCAAAAGATGCTGTCATATGAATTCCTCTCCACCAGAAGTCCTTGGTACAACCTGTAGTGTGTGCACAGCCACAAGATGTACCAGCAAAAACTTAAGAGCATTTTTTATCTATTCTTGTCTGTGTGCAAGTACTAACCTGCAAGATCAAGTGGAAACTGTAACATACTCCAGGTCCATACAGCAAGAATTGCATTTATGAGAGCGTAATTCTTCCTATGGGAGGGGAAAAAGTGGTAACAATGAAGATGCAGTTTCCTTATGAGATCACAAAAATGCTTCCTGTAGTGTTTGGAATGTCATTTGAAGGGTAGTTGAGTGAAACAGTGATTGGTTTATTTATGTGTGCTTTTACAATGCAACGCTAAGGAAAACAGAAGCACCTTTTTGTATGTGATTTTTGCTGTTAAGGCTTACATGTTCCAGCTGTGTAATTACACTAAAGAGCTGAAGCTAATGTTTTAATAATAAGCATATGAGAATAGACTCTGTGGCTCAGAGGGGATATTTTCACCCTTGTAGTGATTGCAAGCCTGAAGCTTCTCGGAAGGACTCTTTTCCTGCTCTAAAAGCCTTGCTATGACATTTACAAAAAATAAAATAGTATTTGTTAGAGAGGATGAACCTCTTCTGTGACTCTTTCTTTATGATGGATGTTCACAGCTCATCTCTCAGCAGTGTGAGGGGGAGGTGAGCTTACTTTCTCTGGGAGAGATCACAGTGTTGAAAATTCACACCAGACTGTGCCGTTCCCTTTCTTCTTATCTTTGAACACTTTGTCACTCTACCATGAAGCACACATGAGATAACCAAAGAAGCACCTTGGAAAATGAATCACTTAAGCCAACTCTAGTTGCTTCCTTGCCCATCTGAAACAATTCATTAACCTAATGGAGGCTTACTGTGTATGCAGTGTTTCAGCTCCTGTAGCTCCTAACTGCCTGGCAGTTAGGCTGCTCATTTGGCTCTCTGAACGCTTTCATTGTGATGATGTGACACGCTTCTCTGCTTGGCAACACATGAGTAATCCCTGACAAAGCTCACAGGACTTTGACAGGGGGAAAGGCAAGAGCAGACACACAGAGCCCTTCAATGTAGCCTTCTGTTTCCTATGGGAAATGCAGTTTTACCAGTCTGAACACTGCAGATTACACAAATATCGTCAGGAAAAAATCCTTACCGAACATCCTCAATGTCCAAGGTCTCACTAGCAAATTCAAGTATATCTGCTGCCGTTCCCACAAACATGAGAAGCAGCTGAGACAATTGATCCCGGGTGATTTCAACTCCAATGGGGAGAAGCCATCTCCCAACTACTAGTAGCAGTAGAAAAGTCTGGTGGAGGGCCAGTGTCCATACAGTCTCACAGATTGTGGAGAGCTGATTGACAAAGACTTTAGCCTGTTTAAAAGACAGCAATAATATACTGTAACTTCAGGTGACTGATGTTAGAGATACCATCAGAGACTGTATTTGTCTTTGAGCCTGCTTTTGTTCTCTTTCACATTGTATGAGAACAAACAATTTCCATCTGTCAGGCCTGGTTTAAAAAGGCACTTTAATACGAACTTTGGATTAGGAATATCAAATCTTTCTCTGTGTACTACTCCTCCTGTTCTCATTTTTCAATTGAGCTTTATGCTTTGCAGACTCATTACCCAGGCACTTTCTAAATTCAGTTACTGAGATTCACAAGAGAATGGTAGGGTTGCCTCTTCTTTACGCAACAATAGTATGCAGCATGCTGTATTTTCGCAATGTGGTTTTCTAAACTACAAATATATATAATATACAAATATATATAATATATATTATATAATATAAATACAAATATAATATAATATATGTCCTGGGTTGTTTAGTTTATTTTTGGGGTTTTGGCTTTTTTTTTTTTTTTTACTCACAAGGTGCTTATCTCTAATTGTCATAAGACCTTTACCAGAAACAGGAAAAGGTGCCCTACCGTCTGGATGATGTGGTGATCTGTTCCCTCACTTCCATGACTGCTCTCTCTGGATTGATTGAAGTCTTGATTGCTGACATTGACCTGAACAGCCCCAGGCTCATTGCCACAGTACTGTTGTGAAGAAAAACATGACACATGTGTAAACATCCTATCCAGGGAGCAGATGTGCTCTATGGCTGTGTCCTGTTTTGCTGAACTGCAGAGAGTTCATTTGTGAAAGATATCTGATATTTACAAAGGTCCTCACACTTAATGTAATTTCCCTCTTCTTCAGAAGGGAGGAATTCCTCTCACGAGGACAAGAGTGATGTGTTGGTAGGGTGCTGAGAAAGTACAGGGTTGTACTGCAGAAGAGGATGCAAATTCAAAGGCCACTGGAGTGGGTGACATCTCTGTGCTCTTAAGTCTGCACCCTGTGAATATGATCTCCTTGCAGCTCTCCTGAACTTGCTACTGGATTCCCTACATGGTCTCTCCTTGGTTAAAACAGCCAAATATAGTAAAAACTGGTCATGGTCAGGCCCTATATTCAAACTTGTTCTCAAAATATCTGCTTCTCTTTTCTGCTATCCAGGAAAAGTTCTCTGAAAACATCATTGTTTCATTTTTCTGTATGACTTCCCTCAAGGCTGAAAATGAGGTAGGATATTTGGGTTGTATTCTCCCCTCTCCTGCCCCTGCTGTGCCTCATTTTGTAAGGAAATTCATAGGATGAGGGGTGAAATAAAGGAGTATTTAAGAGAACTACACTTGTATTGTTCTCTATCCCTTTGAAATAGAATAAAGGGTATTTTTACTTTCTGCAAGTACACAGTGATCTGGGAAATTGAGTGTTGGCTAAAACACTGTTACTCCAACTACAGTAAACCAGTGGTAGGTCTATGTTCTGTCTGCAGCACTGTCCTGCCTTTCTACCTTCACACCCAAGGCTGGCCCAGGAGCAGTTGGGGGGCATGGCTCCAAAATGTGTCTTCATAACAATCTGTAACATCTCTTTCCATTGTAATAAAAAGAGGATAATTAGAAAATCAAACCATGCTGTTACTAAAGACTTTTATCCTGTCCTATTTTTGCTAGACAATTGCAGATTATTTGCATTTCTCCACTGGGCCCCCCACCATTTTATTGCATGGGGATTGATTTTCTGCAACAATTGGAATGTGTTCAAGAGCATACTGAGTAGCTGTGTTCAGCATAAAACCTGACAATATAAGAGCAACATTTTTCAGGAAATTTCAAATTCTACTTTGATACTTCGCTTGGTCTCTGATAATGTTGCTCAGTATCTGGGTAAATGCTGCTTCTTGTCTGACCTTATGGTAGATAAATTTCCTGTGACTTGAAAAATCTGGAAAAAATGTCAGTGCTTGTTGCTTTTAGAGTTGGCAGTAGACAGTCTTAAACTGAATGCTTGTTTTATTTGAACAGTGGGTGTGAGAGTCTTGAAAGATTGACACAGATGTGGGGAAGATGATATTTCCATTTAGTCTAAAGTTCTGGGTATGGAAACAGTGAGATGGAGAGGCTGGTACTCTCTGCCTGGCTACAGCCTTGTAGGGCTAATCTCCCTGGGTTTGCCCTTCAACTAAAGGAGAGAGAGGGAATGGCTTGTTCAGAGGATATTTTGGAAATGTAACTTAATTGGTGCTCTGGAGAGGCATCTGTATCTGCTGCCTACAGAAAAACCCTAAGGTCTGTGGAGACCCACCCCAAGGTCAAAGGCAGGCTGAATTACTTCCACTGGCTGTGTGACACAGCTGAGGAGACCACA
Source organism: Onychostruthus taczanowskii (assembly GCF_017590055.1). NCBI lineage: Eukaryota > Metazoa > Chordata > Aves > Passeriformes > Passeridae > Onychostruthus > Onychostruthus taczanowskii. The sequence continues at coordinate 3,623,319 of NW_024499462.1, read as the reverse complement.
ACCTAAAAATTACTGCATAACTGTCCTAACCACCCTAGAATACTAAGAAGTGAAGATCAACAAGTAGCCTGGGTAGGGCCAAGGGATGACTCACCTGTGCAGGAGGAGGAAGGCTGACTCTGACAGCCTTTGGTTTGTCATTAAGTCTGCATTTAAGCTCACCCCTCTGGCCCCTTGCCTGGTCTGGCATGGTAATAGAAAAGCAGCCATGAACCTGTACAGAATTTCACATCCAAGGCTGAGAAGCTGCAGGACTCGGCAGCTTGACCGCTAGAAGAGGCAGAAGAAACCATGCCATGGCTTGCAGGGGAGCTCTTTTTCTCTTGTGGCACAAAGGTGCAGGAAATACTTCTAAGAAAATTAATTCACATTGTAGGTGTCTTTCCTTCTATGTCATTTTTGTGAGTACTTTCAGCTGAGAGGTGGGTTATTGTTTCAGAGCAAGGCTCAGTGATCTTGGACTGACTGGCAAGCTCAGGGCCAGTCCATAGCTCTTCTCAATTGCTTCCAGGCAGGAAATGGAAATCTGCATCTGCAAAGCCAGTCTCCTGCTTTTTTGTTTTCTTTTTTTTTTTTTAAGTAGGCTTCTGTTTTTTTCATTTAAGTATGTTCATATCTTGTTTTGGTTTGCTCTTCTCTGAATATTTCATAAGTGGTGATTGTGAAGTGATTCACTTGAAAATTTGGAGAAGAGCCTTTATTTACATCATGTATATGCATGTAAATAGGACTGTTAGTGCCAGGCATATTTACTTATTGATTTATAGATGTGCAGTGACTAAATGGGAATGTGGCAAGAAGCAAGTGAATACTGTTTTACTGTTTCATGGGCATTTGATAAACATGGTTTGCCTTTTTACTACTAGACCTCAGTTAATCCTAAGTGTTGACTGTGTACCAAGCTAAATAAAACTGGTGTTGTTTTAAGGTTTTTTCTGTCCAAAGATAAAACAGGAAGAAGCTGTACACATTTTGTATCAATTCTTACTTGTCTTACTTTCTTTTGTTTCTTCTAAGATGAAGCTTACATACCCCTGATTCATAAGCCATCTAATCAAAATGAAAACGCTGTTGAATGACATGGTGATGTCCCAGTGCATATCCTGCAGAGAAACTCACTGCCAGTGCATGAGGAACACCTGAAATGCCAAACTAATTCAGGCAATTTCTGCTAGCATCTTATTCACAATCTATTATTTTCAAATAAAGCTGAGGTTAGCTAAAACTTTTCATAATGGGGCCAGCATTGGGGTGTAAAATTGACACTTGAATATCAGGGTGGAGTACCCTCAGCCTATTAATGTGCATGGAGGCTGTCAGTCTGAGGACATTTTGGAAGAGCCTAGCCCTTCCCTGGAGCAGGCCCTTTGCCAAGCAACAGGTACCTGGCTTGCTGTCTGTGCTTTGCTGCAAACAGTGTGGCTGTCACTATGGAAACACATGTGATGTCAGAAATTCAAAGCACTCCTGACTGCTTCATTTTGCTCATACAGGAAAGCTGAAATGTAAAACATGAAAAAAAAGATTATCTAAGTTGTTTTCCAAATTGAGGAATATAATGGGTATGGCAAGGAAGGAATGGTGAAAGATGTAAGATCACTTTGAAACACTCATTATGGTATAATTTTAGCTGGTAAGAGAATCCCACTGCAGAATGAGGCAGAGGGAATGGACAGTAATATTCACTATATTCCCAAAATGTTCAAGTTAAGGCGGTTAAAAATAACTACAAGGTTTACCAAGCATCTGTCTTATTCCTGACTGGAAGGCCGTATTGACTACAGCCCTGGTAGTTGGGTAAGCCCTATAAAAGCTGGTCAGTTACTGCTTTCTGTGGCAGTGGCACACTAGACATTTGCAAAGGTAACAGAGCCCTGAGATCCTGAACATTATTATGGAAGAATGTTTGGGTTTTTTAATTGATTAAGTGGTTTCAATTTGCTTGACAGCAAACAGCAATTTTTTCCTCTCTGTACAGTTCAATTGACTTTATCATCTCTTCCCCCAAATACGTTCCCACAAAGCAGTAGTTTCTACGCAGTCAGTATTTCACCCTTGATATATGAATGGCATTATATGTCCAGTTCTGCAGTACACAGAGGCAGAATTGCCTCTGTCTTCAGGAAGAGAGCCTGCCTATTAGCACCTGCTTTAAATAACAGCACTGACACAAGCAGCTGATGCTTCCTGGTAAAGATTCAACACGAGATCAAAGTTCTACTGCCTTAAAGACCACACACTGTTTTCATAGTGTATATATTAAAAGTGTGGATCTAGTCATCACATAATTACCCATTCTGTTTGCATTTAAATAATGAAATCCCTGGAATACATCAGTATCTATAGTAGTGCTAGTCTGGGTGCTGTGTTTAATTGCTAGGAAAGCTGCTCCCCTTCTGGAGGTATTGTTTTTGAATCTGTTAGATTGTGTGTTTCCAGAACTCTCTATCCTATCTCTCCAGGTATAAACTAAGCTGTTAACTTGATATACTCCCTCTTTAATTCACCATAGCAGTACATCAATATGAACAAAGTATGACATGTTCTAACATCATTTTGGGAAATAAACTGCTGCCTTTCACTACAGAATTAGCCTGTTTCTTGGACCAGATTTAACTATGACAAATGTTCTCAATATCCACATTACCTGTCTGTGACTGTTTAAGGAGATTTGGGAAAACAAGAAGACAATAAATTCCTGCTGCTGTATTTAGAAAAAGCCTGAGGCATTTTTAGTGTAAACACAATTTTGAATATTTGATTATGGTTCTGTGGACTCTAACAATGTTTCAAAGGAGAAAATGAGGCACTAGGTCTTTTTAGTCTAATTTATGTATTTTCTTCTGTTACTTTTTGTTCTTGTTCCAATCAGAACCTTTACTGGTATGAATGTAGGACACTGTGTATATGCAAATACTGGCACAGGCAAAATTTCCTTTTCACTGCATGGAAGTGCTATAAGGGCTTGAAGCTAGCCTGCATGACGTTGACTCAATGAGACCTGTTGGGTGAAGTGGCTCTGTTCTGGCCCTAACTGGCCCTTAAAAATTTTACCATGTTCTTTAGTCCTGAATTGGAATCCAGCTCCCCCCTCTCCTAGATTATTACGCAGCACAAAGAAAGGAAGGATATAAACCCTATCAGACATATTTCCAGCTGTGGTAACAATCTGTGTGTTCTCCTGTGTTGCAGCAAACATGAGGTAACCTGAGTTTAAGACCCCTTTCACTGATTCCTGTCTCAATTTTGACTTGCTTGAAGTTGTGGCATTTGCTTTTAAACACTGTGAAACTCACTTTATTTTGCAAAGGCCTCTAAAGCAATGAAGATCTTTTACCCTACTGAGCAAGATTCATGCTGGTAACCTGGGGATGAAAGGCTGTGTTTTTCAAACTTGTAGTCCTCAGTTTCTCATATAAATACAAATAAATGGTCTCATTTTTAGCTAGAAAAGAGGCTCATTATCAGATAATTAGGAAGTGCACAATAGTCATAATATAGCTGTAGCCAGACTGGGACACCCACCAATATGAAAGAGAGAACTGGAACAAGGCTTAGCAGACTTCTGTCTGCATGCCTGAAGCCAAACCATCAAATAATGCATCCATTTCAAGCTAGTCCATCTTGTCTCATAATAAATACCTGAGTCCCATGATGAATTTCTAGTAGCCATAGTGATGGTACTATGCAAATCAGATATAAAAATATTGCGGGTGAAAACCTGTGAAAGAAAAGAAAAGATATCTTGGTATTATGATACATCATAAATGCTTTCCAACACAGATAATGTTTGGATATATGATATCTTGTGGCTCTACCATATGGAATATTAAGAAATAGGGTAAGTGCAAATAAGAATTGCAATTCTTGCTGGATTGCTGTGCTGTATGAGTATTATAAATAATAGGTTTACCTGTACCTCCGTCTAAGGTCATATATGGAAATTTATTAAAAATTTCTTTTTTAAGAACTGACCAAAAGAACTTTGTTGGCGTTTCTATCACAGCATTTTCTGTATTTAAAAAGCCTTTTGCTAACATGCTCTTTCTGATTTAATGAAGAGTGAATCAGTGCATTGAGTCACTTCACTGAGTGATGCTGAGATAAAGGTTGCTCACAATCCTGTGCATTGAAACAGAAAAGGTAGAAATAGCATCAGTTTGCCCAAAACAAGCACTGCTTTAGTAGGAGATCTTTTAGTTGCAGGATGTACATTTAAAATGGGTTTATGAAATTGAGTCTTGTCCTTGTTTCCCCACTTGTGCTAGTCAGTGGTAGAATTTTCTGGTTCTTCACTCCCTGCCAGTCTTTTATATAATTGTGATGGGTTGGTGCTGGCCAAATGCCAGTGCACCCACGAAAATCATTTATTCAAATAAAACTAGCACAATAACTGATGTTGATGAAGCTTTATTATCTTCAGCTTCTTTAGCTGGGTTTATTCAGAAGTAATGGAGAGGTTTCATGACTCCTGCAAGTAGTGGTTCTTGTGAGAGAGAATTGCTGCTCTTTTCTTATTAAGCACATGACATTTGATTGAGGTGGGCTTTTTTGGCCATTCTGTACTTCTGGAGTAGGAATGAGGTGCAGTGCCACAAATTTTCCATCTAGCTCTGCATGCTGCAGTACGGACTGTGCATTGCTGCAATGCTCTGGGACTGGGCAGTGGGGTCCAATTCAGGACATTTTCTTGGTTCCTTTTATCCTGCCAATGGCACATTCTGCAAGGAATTTCAGCTGCTTATAAGTATGCAACTGCAGCAACATTTTGGCCAAATGTCGTTGATTTACTGTTTGTCCCTATGTTGAATGTACCTTTATTTTGGTAATCATGACTTTTCCAGTGAAGATTAAGTATTGAGGAAAACAAAATATCCTGCTGCTTAGGGAAATTACTGGGTTGCTGAACTGCTCTGAAACGTTTCAAACTATCCCCTCTAAGATGGTTTGGGTTTTAATTGTGTTTTTTTGTTTGTTTTTCAGGGTTGAGGGGGTGTTGTGTGTTTTGACAGTGGGTTTCGTTGTTGTTGTTAGCTTTCCTTTTTCCCCTAAAAAAAAAAAAAGGCTAGTGATTGTGTGGGGTTTTAGCCTGGTTATTTTGGGAGAGAACACACCTCTAATTTGAATGGAAGAACTAACATTTTACAGTATTTCCTGTAAGACTTCAGCACATGAAAAATCCATCCAGCTGGCAGGTTAGCAATACTGAGCTAATGATACCACATCAGACCAAGAGACTTCAGGGGCTTTAACCCTGCCTTTCTTTCAGAAGGAGCAATCTAGAGGAAGTATTACATGGCCAGGCTCACAAGAAGACTTTTTTTCCACATGTGCTGTTAAATGTTTTATGCTGGTGTAATAAGTAACAGTTCTCTGTCAATAATGAACAGAGAGTATGAAGGTGTTGGAGGCAGGAGTCCTGCTGCACAGTCTGCCCCTTGCTTGGATTGGTGATTGCCTGTGGAGTTGTTTCTACAAATGCTGATGATGTTTATTCTGTGACTGTTTTCCACTGGAGCAGAAAATTATCCTGATGCAAATAGATGCTGGCCATTTGTCTACAGTTCTCACCTATATATGTACTTTTATTTTGCTGCTTAAAGTGTTGGACCACATCAATTTTCAAAATTTTCTTCTAGATTAATTTAGCCCAGTCTTCTGTGTATGCATCTAACATGGATCTGCTTTTGGTTTCTATTTTTGTTTGAATTTTTCAAAAGCTCCATTGCAAGTGCTCCTTCATGAAGATTCTGCTGCTGCCTCCTCTCCTAAAATAATTGTTTCTGCCTATCTCATAACTGCATTTGGGGCTCTGGTGCTGTTCAATTTTCCAGTGTCCCAGACTTTATCACTGCTTTTATGACATTCAAATTTAGAGCATTGAACTCGTGTGTGAATTGTCACACAACACTCCTTCTGTTATAATGACTTTCACAGGTTGCAATGGGCAGGATTTTAAGAACATGGAAATACTCCAGGGCTCTTTAGTCCTGGATTTGTCTCAAGGCCTGCCTGCAGTTTGAGTTTTTAACAATAAAAGGTCCTAGTGAAGTCTTGACAATTAGTTACACGACCGCCTCCTTTTCTCAGAGCATTTTATTTTGGCCGCCTGAGTGCTGATGAGCTGTAGATGACAGCAGTAATTCTTTAGATGCATGTAAAACCCCATGTGCTTGGCCAAGCTCTGCTATGACTAACTTTTTTGTTCATTTCTTGGGAAGCCTTTCACGCATCAAAGTTCCCCTCTGGAACAGCCTCTCAAATCCAAATAGTTAAGCCACTCTTGCTATATCAAAAGAGTGGTTGCTACTCATCTTTTATTTTTTACCAAGTTTAGCTTCATGCAGTAGCGTGGTGTTAGCACTGTTGCACGGAGGAGAGAAAGGGCATCCAGTCCTAGGGAAGGAGGTGCAATGCAGGGCACGGCAGGACGGGTGTAAGATGCGGGGCATTTGCAGGGTCCCTCGGCACGCTGTGCCCCTGCAGCGCGCAGCCCCAGCCCGCTGTGGCTCAGGAGGTGCCCCCAACCCACAGCATCCACCGCTTGACTGCAGCAAGAGGCGCACACAGCCGCACAGAGCGGCTCCCGCGTAGTCTGCTGTACAATTGCCCCTCCTGAAAGCCCTCTGTTTGGCAGTGGACTAGCCGAACTCTACCAGCTTTCCATCCCTGCCTCCCGGGAGCAGCCGCAGAGCAAACGCGATCCCTGAGCGCCGGGCAGTGCCGGGCCGGGGCAGCCCCTGCTCTCGGGGGCAGCTTCGTATCTGCAGCAAGGTACATGCAAAGAAGCAAGAGGGGCTCCGGCGGAATATGCTCACCATTTGTAGCCTCTGCCTTGCTTAAACTTGAGGGTGAGCCCTGTCTCCAGGCACAGGAGAAGATTGAGCAATGCCAGCAGCCAGTACTTGGGTTCCTTCTTCACGGCAGTCACTCTCCAAACCCCGATGAGTGAGTGCAACACGAAGAGCAGCCGAGTGACCAGGGCATTGAGCAGCACCATGAGCTCCATGCCGCAGCACCCCCTCCCTGCGCCCCGCACCGCGGGGGCCCGCCGCTCTTAGGAGCCCTGGCGAGTTACCTTGGCAGGCACCGGGCAGCCCGCGCCTCGCCGGCACACAGATCGCTTCTCCTCCTCCATCTCCACAAAGGGGCCCATTATAACAAAAAAGAAACAGCATCGCCCCTCCCCCAGACTTCCTGTAAACTTTTTGAAGGGGAAAAAAAAAAAAGAAAAAAAAAAAAGACACGCTTGCATGCTGCTCGGTTTGCAGGCTCGGCGCAGCCCTGGCCGGCCCGAGGCAGGGGTGGGGAGCGTTGTTTCTGTCTCCTCTATCATCGGCTCAAGGACCGAGCGCGGCGAGATTTTCCCTCTCGCCCATTTACCATCGCTCTGCAGCCCCACTTGCTGCTTTCGCCTCGTGCATTTCCAGCAAAGGCACAATGAAAGGCACGTTATTAATCTGAATCGTTTTTGCTGAAAGCTCCACTGCATTTCTGACAGTGCAAACCAAGCCCCTCTTTCTGCTCTCCCTGAAAGAGAATTCATGTTTGGGAGCTTTTAAAATCGTTTAATATTGCAATATAGAAAGCAGAACTTCTATGTTTAGTTCAATACTGTGTGAATCCCTTGTGCAGCACAAGTCAGAATCTGAAATCTAGTCAAACCACTCTATTGTATGATCTACACCCTGCTTCAGGACTATGAAGCAGGCCAGGTGCAGAACTCCAGAAACAGGGATGAAATCTGGGCTAACACTAATTTTACCGAATTGGTCAAGGCATATACAAAAAAATGCACTGAAGTTTGACTGTTGGGTCAGTTACCTCTAGATGGACTTTTTGTATCCTGTGGGAAAGTGTAAGAAGTATAGAATTTGTTTTCAAATTTCCTTAATGTTTCTCATAGAATATAAATTGTATCAGAATTTACACTTGGGTAATCAAAGAGAAATTTCATCTTGGTCAAAATTGGCACTGTGTTGTTTCAGTTTTGTATTAATTTACTGCCAAAGCACTTAAATTGAGACAGCCAATTATAAAATGCAAGTGGAGAATCAAGTCCATGTAAAGTACTGTGGTGTTTCAGAGGTCCTAATTTCCTAGAGTTAATTTTAAACAATCCTATCCTATTTAAACACAAGATATTCTTCTGAGAGTTGTGACCTTTCTAAGAAGGTATTTTTCCTCAATTGCTAAGATCCAAATTTTCCTTACTGCAAAGCCAAGCCTCTTCCTTTATGAAGTGCTGGTGCTGGCCTGCTGATATCCTTGGGGGCGGGGGATAAGGGAAGACTTCTTTACTTTAACCCTGCCCAGAAAAAAAAGGAAAACAAAAGTCCATTCCACAGTAGAGATGACTCGCTTGGGAAATGCCTGAGTAAATAAATGGACTGTGTAACATGCCTTTTTGAAGGAACAAAATCAAGCTCCTCATGCTCAGAGGAAAATGAATTTAAGTCAAGGACCTACTATAGATAATCTCTGCCAATAGCCACCCTGCCTTGTCGTGCCTTGGGTGCTGCTGGTTCACAGCCCTTCCGCTGGTGTTAAGGTCAAATGCAGTTAAAGAGGAAACCGGGAGCAGACACATTGAAGAGATTGTTTAAACAAGATATTGCTCTGTGGGAATGCTTCATGTCAAATGACTTGGGGGATTGGTATGTCCTATTGTTCATGGAGATCCTTACAGGGCAGACAGATGTCACAAAACTTGGAAAGATGATCAGTGCAAGATTCTCATGATACTGTGCTCAGGAAGGATGCAGAGAGCTTTGCTGGGAGCTAAGTAATTCTGCCTATTGAAGACATGTGGGACCTGAACTGCTTAACAAGGTAATTGTTAATTAACAAGGTAATCATGCTTAACAAGGTAATCATCAATGAACAATACAAACTTCATATCAGTGAAAGTCCCAAACTTAAGTAGGAAGGAGATAGAATATTGACTCTGACTACTTGGTGGTGGACCACAATGGCAGCACAACAGGCTGAGTAGAGGGGGAAATACTCATGGACATCTTCATTTCTTTGGCCTAGAAGAGGCAAAGATTGCATCCAGACTTCACAGAGTACATTTTTAGATGTTTCAGTGGCTGTTTTGTGGAGCAGCTGGTTCAGGAACCCATGAAGGCATTGTTTGACCTGAATCCTGAGTGGTTTATGGGATATGATGTAGGGAGTCACAGCTGAAGAGGTCCCCTGAAAGGGGGATCTAAACGTGCTTAGATTTGGCATCCTTTCAGGAGTAAGGCAAGCCAGAGTTCTCTACCATTGCTCTGCTCAGCTTCAAAAAAGAAAACTAGACACAGATCAGCAGGCATGTTGAAAATAAGACAGATGGAACACCTAGCTCTTTGCAGGGAGTGTGGATATTGCTTCTGTGAATCACATGGGAAGTGCAGAGATAATAACTGTGCATGAAGGGAAACTTGAGAAAGAGTGAGAAGAAGCCAGCATTTGCAGGGTGAGATTGCAGGAGCAAGAAGGCATTCTTCAAGAAGCTGAAATGCTGTCCCAGCTGAAGAAAACTGAAAAAATTATGAACTCTAGCATGGACAAGCATGGTAGGGCTGGCTGAAGGAGTGTGAGGGACAATTAGCAATAAAACACAGTAACTAAAATGTTTGTTATCTGTTGAAACATGTCATGACTAGGAAGTCTGCCAGGGAATTGTTTGGTCAGTGGACAGCCAGGTGGCACAGAAGCCCTCAGGGAGTGGTATTGCTGGGGGCAGTGGAGTCCTAGCATGAGTACTGATGTACACTGTAGTATGGGAAACCACTGACTCCTGCACAGAACCTTATAGAAGGGGGTTTTTAGGATTTTTTTTTTCTCTGACTCTTTATGTTCTAGTGTTCCATCAGTTAAATTCTTTCATAGTTTCTACTGATGTGCATCTTAGACTTGTCAGGCTAGGTGATCATGGGCTAGAGAATTCTTGAGGGAGAAACTTTGTTTACCTTGTTGTAGTACTCTTTCCCTGAGGATGGAGTTAGGTCTAAGGCGGAATGCAGACAGAGGAATTAGATGGACCTTTGCTCTGACCTGAAATGGCTGCATTAGTAGAGATTTTCTGATGTCTGAAGAAATTGATCCAGAGTGGGTTGTAGTTGGTTGGATCCAAGCTGAAAGCAAGACCTGTGTCTGTCTGTAGTGTTCTAGTAATGATATATTCTTTCCCTACCTTTTTTCTTTCTTTCTTTCTGTCTCTTTTTTTTTTTTCTGGAAACTCTGGTCTGTGTTTGGGAACCTTTGAGAGTTAATGTTTGCAGGAGCTGCTGTACTCTGGCAAAGCCTGGACACAGTGGTGTGAACATGCATCACACTATGTGGGATTTTCATCCAAGACACCTTGGCAAGATCTACTGCACAGCTCTGCCGCGTAACAGCCAATTGCAGCACGTTTAATGCATTTGAGAAATGTTAAACCTTACTGTGCCCCCAGCACCAGTGACCTTCTTTTTGCAGGAATAGGGAATCTGGCACTTTAAAAACTGTGCCACAGGATCTCTGTGCTTGCGTTGAATAATTCCTGCCTTTAGGCCAAGTCACTGTGCTGATTGCACTAAGCAGACTCCATAACTGTCAGAAATGTGAAATTGCACCAGTTCCCAAAAACAAACTAGACTTGGAGGTTGTTCACTAGCTGAACGTGAGTCAGCAGTGATGGAGGGTCACACTGGCAAGTAGATACAGAGCTGAAACCTGCCAGTGTCCATCTTGTGTACTTAGGAAGGCCTTAGCTGAAGTGCTGCCCTACCTTGGCTCAGTGAGGGAGGAACCAGTGGGGAAGGGCAGGAGTGTTTCTATAGTAGGAAACTACTTAAACAAATGGTTCTGTTTCAGATAGCTAAAGTGACATCCTTGTCAGGTTGCAGAGCTTATAGAATTACAAGACCCCTGTTCAAGCACCTGGAGGGACTCCAGTTTAAACTGGAGTGCAGGGCTTAGGAAATCTTGTGAGCAGGAATTCCAGAACAAAAGTTCTGTGAGACTTTGTGATAATATGCAGTGTCTTTTTGTTCTGTTTTAGGGTGTTTTGTTTTTTTTTTCCTCTTTGTGGGAGCTCTGAACAAAGAGTCTCAGAATTTACTTCTCTTGCTTACAAAATGGGATGTTTTAGGCAGTGAAATTTGGGGGTAATGGCTAGTTGCCTTCTGTTCAAGAGACTCTGAAGATTTGATTAACAATATTCATAAAGAAATAATTATAGGGTATTAAGCTGGAAGAGACCAGGGATGAGAATGGGTCATAAATTCAATGTGAGTCAGCAGTGTGTTCTGCTGTGAAGGAGGCACACTGGGATGTATAAACAGACCTGTAATGTTCCAAATTTCAGTTCTTTCTTCTGCCTTCCTTGGTGCTGGGGAAAACCTCACTAAACTGCCCTAATTCTAGTAATGCTTTTCCAAGGGAAAGCTGACAGGATAGAATGTCCAGAAATGGACAAGACTACTGAGGAAAGAATAAGATACATCATTCAGTGTAGAGAAAAGAAAAGTGAGGGGACATGGAAGTGGCCATGTGTTCAGGAATAGCCTGTTCACCAGTCCCAAAGCAGAGGGAAGGAAGTGAAAGGCTTAAAGAGGAAAAAAGGAAAAAATTATGCAGTTAGGTTTCTGGAGACATATCTTGCTAGGAAGGACAGTGAAGCACTGAAATAGATTGTGGAGAGAGATGTCCATGTCGCAGGCTTTTAAGCACAGTTTAGGGAAACATCTGTCAGGGATGACAGCAGTTTAGTTGATCACTTGGGATAGAGGGCTGACTAGATGATCTCTGGAGGTTTCTTCAAGTCTTACCTCCTAGGGCTCTAGGGTTTGTTTCTTTATTATCCAGTCATTGTCTTGAGTCTCTAAGGAAGTTTCTTGCTAAATTAAATCTGTTTAGTTTTATTTGCATAGGGTTCTTAAAGAAGAGGAGATTGTTCTGCTTTCTCAATGCTTGACTGCAAAGTGTGAATAATTATGACAGCCTTATAAAGAGATCACCACAAGTGGCAATTAACATACATGTTGAAACAAATGGGAATGATTTAGTCGTACATGTGAAACAAAAAAACCTATCCAATTCTGTCTTAAGTGAAAGCCTAACTATTTCTGATCAAATTCAAGAGGGAAAAGCCAAATCTTTCAAAATATGATATGCGATAGAAGGTACTAGCTATAGCTCAGTAAGGGTGTGAAGGAAATGGATAAAGGAGTGAAAAAAAACAGAGTATAAAAAGATTAGCTCTCTAGTAAAGAGCCAATATGATTGAAGAAGCATTAAAATCCCTGCAGGAGATTTACTGAAGACTCTGCCCTGGATTAGAATTTGATATAAAATAATTTAACTGAAGTCATACAATTTCTATGCCATTTGTAGCTGAGTTAATAGCATATGTTCCTGGAGGATTACAGTCAATGATTAAGGAAATTAGGTTTTGTTTGAATTTAATTTAGTTGTATAAAGCTGCTACAATAATTTACAGCTTTGATATTTAATATTTAATAACCCAGATCTTAAAAGAATCCGAGGTATAGCAATGTCATCATATATTGAAATATTATCCCCATAAGTCATTTATATTTGCTAGTTGAGAAGAATGTTCATCAACTAGATGGGCTAAAACAGAGCTACTTGATGAAAAACCAATGCAGTTTTATAGGTAGTGGTAGTGAAATTTTTCTGTATCCGTTATCCAGTAAATCATAATTCACTTAGAGAACTTCTCAATCTCAGTTTCAGTCTTCATAAGAATATAACCGTGATAGTTTTCTTTTATCTAATTTCCTAGCTTTTGGCTTTATGAACACTACAAATCCTGTCTGTTCTTTCTTATAAGCATGCTTCTACTGCTCCCTCCTTTCATTTAAAAGAAGTAAAATGCTCAGTCTCCAATTTAGCAGGGTACCCTGTTTCTGTTGAGAGAAAAGGAGGCATGTAAAAACACCCTCATCTGAAAAGCAAGCCCCGCTATTTTCAGACACCTTTCTATTTGCCACTAAGTTTATAAGAGCCACAAGACATGGTCCAAGTCCCCTCCATACTGAGGCCACCAACTGCAGAATCCAGTCTCAAAGTATTCATGTGTGAGCTTATCATCCAAAGTGCAAACATGCACCTATGAAGCAACAAAGCAAAAGGCTTCCAGCTGTCAGCCTGCTCTCTCCATGCTTCCCTTCTTGTGTTTGTAGCCCTTTCTCTCCTCCTCTGTACCCTTTCCTAGGAGGAGAGGACCCATCAAATGGTTGGCTGTTTTGGACAGCTGCCACCTGTTGTGGGCCACTGCCTTCCAAGACTCAGATCTGATAAAGGAGGGTGAGCTTAGCACAAACCTCAGCTCATTTTTAGTGCACTGTGAGTCCAGGCTTTCAGAAAGGAAGGTGGAAGCACTGGCAGCCTGGGAAGACAGTTATGAGTGGCTGTGGGTCTGCCACAAACACCGGGGTCCTGGCTGGAGTGTGAGGTGCTGTGAGCTGGCAGAGCTCCAGACATCAAAGCTTCTGCAGCCCTGAAATATGGCAAAGAGGGTGTGTTTTCCCCTCTGATTAAAGCTGGGAGAAAGCATATGAGCAGTTTATAGCTCCCTACAGTTATACATATTTTCTGTTGGTTTTATAGTTCAGAAAAAAAAAAAAAAAAAAAGCCCTCTGGAAGGATCATCTTTTTCTTGAAGAACAGAAAGAAAAAAAGGAAAAGGTTTCAGGTATTTTATTAGGATTTGTAATTCCTCCTTCAGCCTGGGCTCTATTTCTGGGAACAGTTCTGCGGCACTGTATATTTCAAAGAATAGAAGTAACCTTGTTCTGCAGGTACTGTTTCAACCATGACTGAAGTGGCAGACCTAAAGTTACAGTGAAAAACTGTAGCATTTCTCCTCAGCAAAGAGAAGAACTTTACGTTTTTTGCTAGGAATCCTTGAATTGTCTTCCCAATCATTCTCTCTCCTGTTTTCCCATGTAAAGATAACGTGATGAACTGACTGGAATAATATTGTTTGTGTTTGGGGCAGAAATAAATGGAGGCTGGGCACAGGTTCCTGGTACAGCTATTGCCAGTGAAAAGGCCAGGCTCCTCTCACAGATGGAACACAGGCTAAATATCTCAGGCTTTAGGCAATGGTTGTCAAGACAAGCTGTAAGCTGAAAACTGGTGGCACTGTTTTTGTTTACCCTCTGCATAGTCTTAACAATTAAGTTTTTCCTCCATGGTCTGAATTTATTGGAATTCCTATGAAAGTGTTTATTGTGGCACCCAGCCTAAACTAATGAGTCTGAAGTCAAGCCAATACAACCTTGTGTCTCCCTGCAACTTGATTTCTTGGGTGTGGTGTCTTGCTGATTACAAACATGTGCCTCTGATAAATTCAACAAGTAAGAGGTATGACAAAATGTATATAAAAGAAAATCCCCAAACCTGTAATGTTTGGGCTGAGTACCTGGGTACATGTATTGGGTCTGCTCTCACAAAACCAGGCTGTATCTCATCAGGAGGCTCATGAAGGACACTGGTTTCTATTCTTATCTGGGCCTGATAAAATGTCATTTTAAAAAAATTTTATTTTATTATTTTCAATGATGTACAGGTTGTGTGTAGGCCTTTGCTATGATCTGTGCTCAGAACAGTTAAACAATGGTACTTGGCTATGGTCCTAGCAAGCCACTATGTTCCCTGATGATATTGGGATCCAGTGATGATCATCTACATGTATTTTTATGTGTATTTTTATATACCTGTATAGATTTTGTCAGTCCCCTGACACATGTTCAGAATTTAATGAAGAAAATAGTCATGAAGCTGTGTGCAAAACTCCATAATATTTTTACAAGCTAATTAGTTAAGCTGACTTTTTAATCTCTGTGCTGGAAGGGGCTGAAAGACAGGACTGTACCACAAAATACGGGTTGGCAGATTGGGAAATTATTTCACAAGTGCAGCCAGGGGCAGGGGGGGGCATGTAAAGAAAACAACTGTACCATCTGCAAAAACTCTGCTAATCATATTCATCATCACTGCAGTAGGAGTATAATGACATGCGTCTTTTTCTGAGAGCAAGACTTCCATAAACCTGTCCAGATGCTTAATTATGGTCTGTTGCACTGGACTGCTATAACCTGTGAAAAGAAAAAAAAAAAGGTAGAGTAGATACTCCTTTTGAACTGGAATTGTGTGCTGACTTTCCTGTCCTCTTGTTATCACTGAAAACTTCCTAAGGACAAAAATTTCCACATCTTTGCAAAATATATTCAGTTTTACAAACAAGCTTCTTCCTAAAGGCTGCAGTTTCTGAACAAACCATCTGCTCCATCATTTTCTATCCTGGCAAAAAGAGAGGCTGAGTGTCAGATTTATGTTTTCCTGTGATGTTTACCCATAAGTTATTAATACCTATCTGACACCCACAGAGATCTTCAAACTTTTTTGTTGAGTAAAACAATATTGCTGACTTGTCTGACAATATCCAAAAATGAGTGAGCATTGTTTCTGATCACTCCCACTGTACAGCTCACGATGCCAGTTTGTTTATAAATAATGTCATCTGTTGTCTTCTCTTGAGTGTTTTATCCCATTAAATATACTTCCCTCATCCTTTATTTGAGACATCTGTCTATGCTGGTCCTGGTATGCATAATGACTTGAGAGATGTGAATAAAGAGAGCTTATATGGTGTAATAGGCACATCCCAATATCTTCTGGAATTTAGACTCAGCAATGTCACAGTGTGGTCCTAATGGTCTTTAAACTGCTTTGAAGTCAGATGTCAATTCTGAGTACTGCTGATGGGAAAAACCACTTAAGAAAATCCAAAAACCTACTACCCAAAAAAAAACAACTAATGATCCCAGCGAAGGGCTACTAATTCTTGTGGATTTGTTAAGTCTGATGAAACAGTCTTTGAAATAGCAAAATTTTTCTTGACAGGAGAATCTTCAGCATCTGGCAAGAAATAATGAGAGGTTTTAGACTGAGTTTTGTAACTAGTTGCTGACATTTCCCTATTTACTATATACTAGTAACAACATTACAGGGTTCAAATGAGATGGCAAAAGAAAGGGTCTGTAGTGATAGGTCTGGCATGTGTTTTTATGGCAGCTTTATCCTCAGACTCCTTCAGAGAAAGGTTTAGCACTATAACCAAGTATTTACCCTGCTAAATAAGTCATAGCGCATTAACCTCAAATTTGTTTGGAGTTTTTTCTTATGGTAGTGGTGATGGCTCAGTTTTGGGTTGGTTTTTTTCCAAGACCAAAAATTAACTGTTTCTATCCCACCAGAGTGGGATTTTAGTTATGCCATCTTCCTGTGAAGTTTCTCAGTGGGGCAAGGTAGTCCTGTTGCTCTTTGAAAAAGCTTGGCTGATTAATATTCTCCAGCAGCTCTGTGTTCTGGGGGTCCCTTTGGGATCTACTCACCTAGTGTTCTTTAACTTTGTAGGAATCAAAGTTTATCCGAATGCAAGATATTTTTAGAAATCCTACTATTGGATTCTTTTTGTCGGCAACTGAATTAGTAAACAGAGGCTATTTGAAAACAGGATTCATAAGATCCTTTCAGGGTCTCAAGGACAGACAACATGGTTTTTAATGTGCTTGTTAGAAGAATTGAGGGAGGTATCTTCGTCACGAAGGAACTTTTTTATTATTTTTGACTGCATCAAGTAAAACCAAAATCTTTTAGAATAAGCCCGTTACATTGTAGATCTCAGTGTGTCAGCCCAAAGACAGAGCTGCTATATTCACAAGTGCTACAAAATGGACCACAATTAGAGTTACATCAAAAAAACCTTTTGTTAGTAATTGCAGCTAGTCTGAGTGATTTGAGTTTTAGGGGTTTGTTTTAGGTATCTGAGAGGGGGGTTTTGGGTGTGTGTTTATTTGCTGAGAGTAGGAACCAGGGAAAGAGAGGTGAACAAGGATGGTGGAGGCCTGATCAAGCTATTCCACAGGGGTAGTATAAATCATGGAAAGGTACGTTATTGTGAACTGCAGCCCAAAATGCCCAGAAGCTCAGGATCCTGATTTACATCACTCTGAGCTAAAGACATTTTGCCAATTCTTTCATTTCCATGGTGAGTCAGGAAATATTTAGTACTTTTCTTGACCATATTTTGAAATCTTAGGCTTTTCTAAAAGTTTGTCTAATACTGGCAGGAGAGGCCTTTGCAAGTCAGATATTTGGAAATCTTTATTCTTTGAATTCACAGAACGTGTGGCTCCCAATTGTTGCAGCAAGGAATGTTGCCTTGTGTGACTCTGGATTGCCATGGCTGTTGTAGGAGTCAGATAACACACAGCAGTGGTAGATACAGAGAATACTGACCAAAGTGACCCAGTAGTGCTCCAGAAATGGAAACTGCCCTCAGTGTGCCAAACCTGAAGCATCAGTGTGACAGAAGGGCACATGAGCATAAAAATCATAAATTTAAATCATACTTTGAGGAAATGTAATACATGTGAATCCTGTCCATATTGTGAGATACTGATGTTGCAATGTAGTAGTTCTGGACTGGATCCAGTTTCTGCGTAAACTTTATAAATATATTTAACTCATCAACTAATCTTTGCCTTGACAGAAATTCTTTTTTTCTTGACTGTCTTATACATGTTTGATGGCAACAAGGAACTGCAAGTCTGTGAGCTGTCATGCACAAAGGAAACAGATTCTTTCCAAATATGCATCTCTGGAACAGGAAAAGTTCTACCAGAAAGTGACAGAGGGTTTTTTTTTATTTCTTGTTGTAATTATTTATGAGCATGTGTATTACATGGATAGGGTGGTAGTATGAGGAGTATCCAGGTATAGGCATTTATGGTTCTCTTTTTTTGTCATTGTATGTTAAGAGCTTTCCTGTGGCACCATTTATTTCTGCACAGTATGTTTAATGAAACTTAATCCAAACTGATCATCAATTCAAAGGAGTGAAAGGTAGTGGGACTGGGATTTGACTGGAAAATAAGATTCAAACTTGAATATGTGTGTTGCTGTGGACTCCAAAGAGCCAGGGAGAAAGCTGATGTACCAAGTGAAGAAAATAGGTGGTGTTAGCATGTAATGAGAGGTCTCCTGTAGGTAAATTAGTATAATCAAAATAGGCACAAGTTGAAAGAGGCTTCTGTAAAGGAAGAATTGATCTTGGACAATGAGAGTTAGACTTTGAAATCATAGAATGATTTGAGTTGGAAGGGACCCTAAAGATCATCTGGTCACCAGCTCACCACCACAGGCAGGACACCTTCCATAGACCAGGCTGCTCAATGCCCTGCCAGCCTGGCCTTGAACACTGCCAGGAATGGGCATCTGCAGTTTGTCTGAGGAGCCTGTACCAGTGCCTCACCCCCCTCTCAGGGAAGAATTTCTTCTTCATGTCTAGTCTAAATCTACTTCGCTTCAGTTTCAAGCCATTCCCTCTTGTCCTATTACAGCATGCTCTTGTCAAAAAGTCCCTCTCCAGACTTCCTCATAAAATGACTCATCTGCCGGTGCTCCAAGTTCAAGAATCTTCCAGTGTGCTGACTGGACATGCATTCCTGAACTTGTAATAGCAGTCAGTTCCTGAGCCTGATGAGGAACCAGAAAGGCAAGATGCAGCTGAGATTTCAGATAAGGCAGAGTTGTAGCTGTGTTGGAGATGTTGAAGGGCAGATTTACAAATGCAGCAGGGACTGAGAGAGGGCAGCATTGTATGTTATGATGTCAGTAGTGAAGCATGAGTTAATATAGCCAGTAACAAATGTAGCACATTGTGTGGTGTCCTAAAGGGACATAATGCATACTCTGGAGGATGTGGATGAACTGTCCACCCATTCTTGGCAAGCTCTTCAGTTTTGAAGTCCTACACACCAAGGTTACAAAACTGAACATTTAAAAAATGAGGCATTTGGGAACTGAAACCATAGCCGCATTATGCTGTACATAAATATGATTACAATCAGAGTTGAGTAAAATAGAGTAGAAAGAATTTGTTTCTTACAATCTGGAGTCACTGGCTCTTCCATTTGTATTTTGAGGAAGTTACCCAAACGAAATAGAGAAATCATGGGATTACTGATTCAGTGGTACCAGAGATGTTTTCCAAACTGAGCTGGGGTGGCGGGATTGGTATTTGATGGTGGTTTAGTGTTTTGTTGGTTGGTTGTTGTTTGCTAGCAGCTGTGCTGCAGGTTTGTGCAGGCTCTCAAACTCATTCCAGCTTTCTTCTCAGAAATATAAACAGCTTTTATAGTGTCAGCTTTTTATAAAGAAAAGTTATTTTCCTTCGTGCACCTGGCTTCTTCAGTCTGTCACTACCAAAACTTTGTGAGCGGGGAGGAGGTTATGTCCACACTTACCATTGATGCCTTTTACCTTTTAATTCGTAGGATTATTGTTTTCCAAGAGCAGGATTTTATTCGTTTTAAGAATAAGATATTTATACTCTGTTATCCATATATTGTACACTAATAAATTTGGAAGAGGAAAAATGTCACAGTAAAGCATATTTAATAAGGGACATTTCATGGAATATGGAAAATATCATAAGTCAAAGTAACTGGTCTTGAAAAACTGGCAACTGCTATTGCTATAAATACAGCTGTACCAAAGAGGTGGAAAAAGATGTCTCCATGGAGGTATTTAAAGGTATTTTAGTACTTCTGTCACTACAGTAACTATATACCATCCACAGGTGCAACTGTGAAATGTTCATGTGTGATAAAATAGCTAAATAATAAATACCAAATAATAGTACACAAAAAAGTATTCATTTTTCTTTTGCAATGTATTTATTATATAAAACATGCTTTAAAATAGTCTGCGACAAACTTGCAGGGACTTAAATTAGGATTTTGAATGGGTTCATTCCATTTCTTGCATTAGCCTTCAAGAGCAAGCTTTTAATGGACTTTTGACCTCTCTCGTACTTGCACATCAGCAGGTCTGAGCCCTTGCAGCAGGGTGGGCAGAGCTGGCCCTTGGGTGTTCTCAGGGACCTCTTCTAGACGTGATGTCTGTGTGAGCAAAGCTACCAGCACTGGCACGTCAGCTGTGTGCTAAAGCTTGGGCAGACAAGCCACTGCTGTGTTCTGATGCTGGCTACTGGATTAAACGTGGCTTGATGCATTGCTGTGTTCCTGTCTGAAGCCAGTGCAGAAGGAAGCTAAAGGTCAGACTAAAAATATATTGATGAATCAAAACCTTCTTCTGGCTCTTGAGGAGATGTCAGCCAGGAAATCCCTGTGTGTGTCTGGAGCAAAAGGAAAAAAGCATCTGGGGTGGCTTTTCTCCTTGCCATGGATGATGCTGTATCACTCCAGGTCTTCAAGGACAACAAATGTTACATGTAATGAAGTGATTAGTCAGTGTAAAATTAGAGGCTGAGCCTGCATTGCTAAGCCAGAGACCAGTTTTCAGACATTTCCTTAAAAAAATACTCCTGGTGAAGTTTTAGATAGTGTAATTGAAGCTTCATATTGCAGTCCTAGAAGAATCCTGGAGTTTGAGGAGCACCCTCCAAGCTTAACCAATACAGCTGGTCTGAGGTGGTCTTGGTGGGCACTGGTGAGAGGCTGTACTTCAAACTAGAGCAAACTCTTTGCATTCCAGTTCTTGTCCAGCTGAGGCCTGCAGAGCAGTGGATGCGGCAGTACTGTGAAGGTGATGGACACTGCTTGTCTCTTCTTCCATGTGGCCAAACATGGTGTCCCACTACCCTGCCATGCCACTGCACAGTTAATGGTGATGGACAATAGATGGGAGGCAGGGATTTCAGTTAGCCAGCAGGGAAATTTATAAATGCCCTTGTAATAAGCTCAGCAGTACCTCACCATAAAGCCTTGTGAATCTTGGAAACTCCAAAGAGCACAAGAGTCTCCTCACCCCAGGAGTTCCCAGAGCACATCAAGCCTATCTTCACTCTGCTGACTTATTACTTGGCATTGAATCAAGTTCTGCTCCTCATTCATTCTATTCAGAAACCCATGGCTTAGGCTCAGGCCTGGTAGACGGTAACTGACAGCTCTGAGTTTGACATCTTTCTCTTCAGACCTGATGGAGCATCCTTTTGATCAAGAGGTCAGTGCCAGAAAGTAGACTTTCCAAAAGGGGCGCTGTAAGAGCATGTTATAAATTACCCCAAGAGCTAAGGACCTTCAGAGATCTCATAACCTTTTCCACATGTAAAATACATCTCCTTGGTCTTGGTTCCTCTAAGATAAACATATAGCTGTGTGCAGTTTCTTTTCTTTTAATTTCCTACCAAAACAAAACTCTTCACAGCAAATGCTTTCCCCCTTGAGGGATGAGAGTACTAATGACACATGACAGATGTTAGTCATGGTTGCTTTGTACACTACTGGAAGGCACTTGGGTGCCACAGAGATGTTTATAGCATAAGAAGTTTTAGAATAATGCAATTGGAGCTTATGTTGGTATTTAATCACTGGCTTTCAGGTTTTTAGCCACTAAGGTGACAATTATTTTCAAGCCATGTGAAGGACAGGTCTCAGGGAGAAAAATTAGTTATTTCTGCCTTACATCAATGCATTAGTAATAAATCATTTAAGTTCAAGGAAACTTGAAATCCAGTCCATAATGGTGAGGTATGAGAAGTGAATGCATGTGAAGGGGGAAGAGCAAATTCAATGGTCTACTGATGTGAGTCTCTCATGTTCTTCCCTGGCCCACTTGCTGTGCTGATAAAGATGCTAATGGGCCTCTATTGTGCATGTATCTATTTTGATAACCATAATGCAGGGGAAAAAAAGCATTAAGTTGAAGTGCTGCTTCTGCAGAAGACAAGAATATTTATTAAGCTGTTCTACAAAAGACAGATCTGGGCTCCCAGCTAAACACTGGTTTCAGATGTTAAATTCTAGATATTGCACACGTGGCATGACCCTTGTCAGGGATGAGCTCAGGGCCTGTAATTTTCATCTGATTCTACAGTCACTGGACACTACCTGGGTGAATGCAAATGCAGGCAAGTTCCTTAGCATCCCAAAGGGAACTTTCCCTCCTAGTCACAAGGCTCAGCAATTCTTGTGTACAACCAAGTCCATAATGCATCTCTCTTTCCCAAAGCCTTGTAAAAGATGATGGCTCAACTGCTAGCTAGCAGATTTTGACTGTCATTTTAGTCAAAGACATACAGCACGCAGTTTTGCATGCCTCAGCAAGAACATCTGTTTGGCAGCTGCTTCTGGTTTCAAGTCAAACCTCCCCAGTTACTACGAGCTGCAGATGAGAGAAGTTAGCTGTGCCTTGCTTCCAGTTGTGTTGTGTGATCAGCTTACCAATGGGGCAGCCAGTGATGTGGAGAGCACTCACCAAGTGTGGCTTTTTAGCTGTTAGATAATCCACAATCTGTATTTCTATAAGAAAATGGAATATATGCAGAAAGTGTTTCCAAATATCTTTGAACTGATCACTTGTTTTCAGGTTTTGGGGAGAAAAGATCTCATCCAGTATCATGGAAGAGCCCTGAGTATTTTTGTAGTCCAGGAAATATCAAAGTACTTATTTAAATGCCTTGCAAAAAAATCTGTGTTCCACATAGAATATTACAGTCTTTGTTGCTATTTGTATTTGTTCTTTGTAGGAAGAGTTATGTCTATAAAATGGCATTGGAGAAAAGGACTTGTTGCAGTAAATATTTCGATTTTACCTTGTTATCACATCTACGAGGGTTTATCACATGATAAAGAGGTTTCCTGGATCCTGGCATACACCACAGTTTTCTTGCAAAGCACAGTATTAAATGGCTTGTGGAATAAATGAGGAGCTGAGATGTTTTTAGAAGAAGAGGAGTTGATATAGCAGATTTGCCCAAAGAGCAGCTGGGTAACAAATGCCATTGTTCAGTTCTTTGGCTGTTGTAAGAAGGTGCTTGTTTGTCTGGTTGTTGGCTAACTCTTGTTTGCCCAGTAGCCTGAGCTCATTTACCTCAATGAGCCTTCTGTGTGCACAACAACTGCAGAAATGGAAAACAGATATCTGAATGCAGCATCTCCCACTGATTTTCAGCCTTCAAGAGAAGTACTTGCTGCTAAAAGGGAAGTTCAGAAAAAAAATGGGGGATATAGGTATTGGGATTGGGATTCAAACTACATGAGATTAGGGTAAATGCTGTCATTAAAGGTACTTTAAAACAGTTTTCTCTGAAACTAATTAGCAAGGGCTTTTAATTGGTAGGGGCATATTTTTAAGGACCTCTTCTTTAATCTTTTATGGTAATCAGGCTCCCACATTTACAATTCAGCAGTGTTCTTCATACAAATAACTAGATAAAATTCTTAATTAGATTATAGTGACTGTAGGAAAAAGTTGTTCTAAAAGTGAAATTACAGACTGTTATGACTAATGCTGTAAAAATTAGCATAAAGTAGTTCAGACCAAATTATCCCTGAGAGTTTGCAATTAGGAGCACCTGCTATTAGTGCACTTGCTAAACTTTTATCAATTAATCATTACTTCCTTGAATAACAAGAACAAAACTGAATGTTGTGAATATAGTAAGAATGATTAATTGCTAGTTGTAAATTGCTGACTAGCTCCATTATTACTTCTACTTTAAAGACTTTCAGAAATGTGTCTATCAGTTTTATGAATGCATAAATTACACTAATGTACTTGGTATCATTTGGATTTTTTTTGTCCTACTTGGCTGGTAGCATTTGTTCTCAGATTTAGATAAGTCAGAGACTTTCCAAGTGTGAACTGTGTAACAGAACATTGTTTTTACCTTGGATTTCTTTTTCTTCTTTTCTCTTTCAAAACAGACCCTAAACTCAGGCTCCTAAATGCTGGGCATCTAAATCAATGACTCTATTAGTTCTTTTGAGTACTGGATATAGAGTAATTCCCTCACCTGAGGACATTGAACTTTGACATCTGGAAAGATATTTAGTGTTATCATCATTGCCTGAACTTACCTGTTGGCTCCAGCTTTGTGGTGCAGCATTGTCCTGCTTCTTTTTCAATACATAAATTAACACATGAGGGAGTATTACAACACTGGAGGATGTTTCAGTATTTTTTTTCAAGAAGCCTCTGTTTTCATGGGTCTTAGGCATTCTGAAAAGGTCAGTGAAGTAGAATACTAATTAATGGTTCAATAAATGATGTTATTTGAAGCATTTTTCTTTATATTAACTGGGGGTCGGAGTAGATGTTAAATTTTGCCATTTCATGAGTGCTTTTATTCCTGCGTAATCAGAGGCATTGCAGCTTTAATGTGAATTGAAAAAATCCAAACCAGAGACCACAGCATTACCACTGATGCGTGAAACAACAGCAGGTTGCCAAAATGCATGGTACTATGTTACCACATTCATAAGAAATATACAAAAATCTGGAACTGATCAAGAGTTCAAGATCAAAATAGCTAGAATTGTTTATCTTGGCTGTTCTGAGATGAAGTCACTACATGGATGGAATAATTCTAAAGTGCAGCTTGTAAAAACTGTCAGAAATTAAGATTTTACAAAGCTGGGAAAAAAAAAAAAAGAGGTTGGAAATCAGCCAGCAGGGGAAAAAAAAATCCAAAAGCCAGGTATTTTTGACATGCCTCAGAGATATAAAGGGAGATGTTATGGGTGAAAGACTTTTCTCATTCCCAGATCATCTGAGCTGTAAGGATGAACCACTTTCTAATAACCCTTTAGCTTCCTAGCATAAAATGTACCTGTCAGTTAAGTCTACGGGTTTCATTATAGTGCTGTGGAACAGTTAGTGCAGTTGGTGTAAATATTGCTTCAATTACTTAGTACCCAAATGGAGACAACACAGGAGCAGCAGAAAACATGTAGCTGTCACTTAACCTAGCACCTGAAATGTTCTCCAGCTTTAATCACGTAATAAATGAGAAAATAACAGCCTTTGTCCTAGGTATTGCAGTCAAGCTACTTGACACAGAGCTGTGGCAATTCCTCCTGGGAGCTCTTGGTGAGCCAGGCTCACTGCCTCTCCACAAAGCGCCCCTCTTTCAGAGCATTGGGGTTCCAAGCCCTGCTGAAGTGAACTCTCCTTTGTGATTAATTCCTACATTTCATGAAGGAATTTGAAGGCAAATACCACGGTTATGTGAGGCACTTAGCATGTTTTGATAATATATATATGCAGAATGTTCAGTTATTCCATAATACAGTTATAGAAGTTATTCTGAATGAAAGTATTTTACTGAGAGCTTAGACTTGAGGCATGTGAACCATGGAGGTGCAAAGTGGAGCCCTGTGGGGGAAGCCTGGCAGTCATCAGAGCAGAGGTGGACATGTAATGCAGAAGCACAGTGAGGGAGTCACCAGCAACACCCTCAGGAAATGCAGTTGTCATTAGATAATTTCTTCTATAATTGATAAATGGGCCAAACGTATAGTTTCAGCCAACAGCAATGAAAATTACAAAGCATCTAATTATGATCACGCTCAAAATCCTAAAGATTTTTGCCATTTGTCTTGCTGCTGTTTTCTTAGTTTCCACCTTAAAGGTCAGGTACTTTTGACAGATGAAAATTTTCTCATCCTATACCTTATCAAACATAAGACAAACTGAATTTTTGTTTTTAAATGAGCCATTTGTATAAGGTGGATGTGTGCCTGCCTTCTTCTTTTAAGTAGGCTCAGGCTCTTGTTTTCTGCCTTCCTCTCCCTGTATGGAGCTCACTCTTCCTCTGCACAGCTTGCACAAATGAATCTGGTTATCTATGATACAGTGCTGAAGCCTAAGAACAATCCCCTTGTTTCCTTCAATATACCTTGGATCCCACTCATATTTGCACAATGGTGCAAGTAAGAAATAGCTTTGGTCATGATGGGTGACTATCACCATAATTCTTACTCACCTGAAGCTCCTACTACACTATAATAAAAGAAATGGGTGCTACGGGCTTTGCTCAAAAGAAGAAAACAAATCCTAAATCCTTGGGACAGGTGCTGAGCATAGCAGCACTGATTTTAAAGAAGCTGCAGTGATTGACACGAGTGGAGTATGTAACCAGATAAGGATATCTAGGTCACCAGGGAGCTGATGTTTCAAACACTCCTGCTAGGCATCCCCTTTGGCACTTTGCTTGGCCTAGCTGGGGAGCAAATAATGAGGAAAACAGTGACTCAAGTGACCACTGTCTAGCACTTTTCTCTCTCTGCTTCTCTATATTTACACAAATCATCAAATATTTAGTTTTAGCCTGTTCAGTCCTTTCTCTTTGAAATATAAGGCAGGAAGTGTCACAAGAGTAAATGTCTCTCATGAGAATTTCAGCATTTCCCCACCTGGACTTGGTTGAAAGTTCTGCTACAAATCCTGTTCTTGTAATACTGCCACTTTACCAAACAAACTTACCAACACTTTACCAAACAAACAAGTATCTTAAATATTTCCCCAACAATTTGTAATACAATTTCATGTTATTTTAGTTTTTAGGCCAAAGAATGCAGCTGCTCTCCCTTTAGTAAGCTAATTCCCCATATTTTGACTACTATAGGCTTCTCTTTTTAAACTGTGCTGCCATGTGGCTGCATTTGAATTATGCTCATAGCTCATTTGGAAAATAGTACATGAGAACTGTCCCCAAAATGCAGTGCTAGAATATGAGTTGAACATTACTTTGTGTTTATGTTAGTGTGTGTGATTCATATTTTGGGGGAAAATCAACATATATGTTGGTGGGCACATATCCAAAAAACAACTTTAGGTGCCAATGCTGTTCTTGTTCGGTTCTGTTTCCACTGATCTTGCAGCAAGCAGATGGGTGAGTTCTTGTGCTCCCGCCACAGACCAAGGGATCCCCTCTCCTGATGCTACATCAGCACCTCCATTTCAGGCTGTGATAGGAATGTAACTGGAATCAGAGGTAGTGATGGTCCTCAGCTAGCTGGCTGTGCACTCAGATCAGAGCCACTTGGCAGAGGTCAGAACAGCCCCATCTGTGTGCTAGACTGCTCCAACCCAGTCTGCTGAGGAGGATGGGTCCAAACCAGCAAGGACCACTTCTGCTTACTCAGTATCAAGGAAAAATAGTTGTACTTTACTGATTAGTGGAGAATGTTCCTAATATATGTGTGTGTGTGTGTGTGTGTATATGCGTGTGTATGTATGTTAACGTTTTGTAAATCTAACCTTTGGAATTCTTTCAAAAATCGCATTGCTATTTGGATCAGGTTTAGATTTGTACAAACCTGTCTGGTTTTTATTGTTCTATACTAAATAACTGTTAGCTCATTTTGCCTAAATTTAATGGCATCATAGAAGTTGGAGATTATCAAATTTCTAGGTGTTTCGCCAACTAGGAGAAAAGCTATCATGTCACTTGATAGATACTATCGAAAGTCACAGAAAAGTAGGAGAATCTACAACCAAAGTTTGCACATTCCATCCCATATATTGAAGCCAATCAATTGCAACACACCAAACCTTAAAGAAATTTGTCTGTTACCCTGCTAGTTTTCCTTGGGGCTGAATGAGTTAGTTTCACAATACTACCCTTTCTGATCTTTTTCCTGTGATAATTTAATTGTTTTTTACAGAAGGTCTCTTGGAGATTGTCTGTTGTGCCGTTTCACTTTGTCAAAATTTGTGGGAATTTGAGGGGGTCTTTGAAATACTGTTATAGTCAGGGCACATTCCAAAGCCCTCAGTGACACGGCAGAGACTGAAGTACATGACTCACTGAGTAAATGTGGCTCATGCTAATTGTCTGGGGACCTTTGTTCTAGTAATACATTGAGTTTCCTGCTCTGAGATCAGTTTAGTCAATAAAAGTCTGGTTTCTTTGAATGCAGGAAATAATTGAAACCCAAAACAGATCACTGTAGTGGACATCTTAGGAACCTCACAGAACAAATGAAATTAGGTTATGGGCACAGGCCTTGTTAGAGGTGACTGACTCTATTCCCTTCTTGAAAAAATTGTTTCAGTTGCACACATGCAAGTGCTAATTGCTTTGCATCATTAATCCATTTTTCAGTACAAATTGGTCTCATTAAAATTGGCTGGTAAGAGTCAATATGGCAAACTCTTTTAGTGAAATATGTTGCTGTGTGCAAACAGGCAGTCTCAGACCTGCCCTTGCTGACTGGCAAGGCAGAAATTGGAAGTGCTCTGTTGCAGCAGTAAGGATTGCACTGCATACCATGCAACACTACATCATCAGTCCTTACAGACAGATACTGCCAGATCTCTGAAAATACCCTGGAAATGGTTAAATTCACAAGGACAAACTTTATCCCACTGTACCCTGCAAGCCATAAACAGCAACAATGCTGTAATTTCTCAGATGAGAGAGGTAAACTGTGGTGAGTGCCAGCATGATTTATAGATCTTGATTTGTTGTAGGCAAAGGGCAGCGTGTCTTTGTGTCATGTATAGGTTGTGCATATCTGCAGAAACAATCACTATTTGACTTTACCCTGTATTCCTGAGTAGCTCCATACTCAGTGCTGTTTGCCTTCAGCAAACATTTTTCACTGGTTTGCATTAAGTATTTTCAGTGATTGATAGTTTTCTTGTTCCAGGATTGATAAATGTGAATCTGCTTTCCATCTTGGCCTAAAGGGACCCTTGATGGAGTGGAGCTTTTGGGGGTGTTTTTGCTATAAGCTTTGAAAAGAGACTGAAAGATCTGATGCAGAGTCTCTGGGGAATGCAATTTATAATGTGTGGCTTGGTCTGTCACTCATTATGCAGTATAATCAACTAAGTGACCAGTTCAGATGGGAATAAAATCACTGGCAGTTTTCTCAGAGAACATGAGTAGATGAATATCCTTTGGCAGACTCTTAGCCAAACACCAATCTGAGAAACAAACTATGCTGTCTTTATGAGTGAAGAGCAAATTCATGGTCTGGTAGAGGAATGGTGAAAAAGAGCAGTGCAGAAGGGGCATCTATGTGCAGATCAAAGCAACTGTTTTGCCAGGTCTTCAGTGATAGCAGATTTTGGCATCTTCACTAGGAATAATGGTTTGAACTGTAGAAGAACATAGCTGCAAAGTTAGGTATGTGTGAGAGCTGAGTCAAACCAGCAGGGACTGTCCCAAAAAAACCCATGAAATATGCAGACCTTGGAAAATATGCATATAGTTTGGAAACAGCATTCAACATAAGAGGAAGCTCTCATCTAAGTAACAATTAAGGCTTAATATAAATGATTATTTACACCAACATATCCAAGAAATTTTTAGCAATGAAACTGTTAAGTGAAAGTAAACAGAATTTAACAGAAACAAAAAGAGCATTTAATGAAGAGGATTTAAAGAGGGCAAAAATCCATTATGAAGTTACCAAAATAAAAATAAAAATTTTCTGATGATCATGTAGCTTTTGTATCATAAAAATGTAAATGAGGAATATTTATTGCTAAGCCAAATTAAAGACTCAGCTAAACATGAAGTATGCTGCCACACTAACAAAATAAAGTTGTCCATGTCACCAGTGGAGAACAATGGTAATTCTTCAAGGTTAGGGTGGCAGCTCTGCCTGACACTTGTAACCTCTTCCTTTTGCTCTGGTGGATTCTGCTTTCCCTGGTGGCCTAAGAGATCTCATATCTCCTCTTGTGAATCAGAAGAGAAAAAAGCATGCAAAGAGGTGAAATAGTTGGTTACACACATGAAACAGTAAATGATGTAGCTGCTGGGGCAGTAGCAAAGTTGGAATATAATGAAATGTTTTGTTTAATTATGCAAATGAGATAAAGCATAAACAAGAGGGCCTGAAAGGAAAGCATCTTGAAAGGGAGGTAGGCAGGGGTGGAGAAAGAGGAGAAGTGTCTTGACAGGTGGTTGGTTGTGGGAATAGTGAATTAGAGCAGCTCAACCAGAAAGCATAATATACATATGTTTCTCACTTCCCAAATGAAGGGACACCTTTTCAGGTAGTGTTTGAATGGCAGTGATTAAAGAGGATTTTCAGCTTAAATGCAAGTACTCCAGTTTCCTGTAGATAATGTTGGATATGAATTTGTAGAGGGTATCTTGCCATTTACTAGATAGCAAACTTGTTTGCTGTGGAAGGAAACAGCATCTTTTGAACCCTTTAAAGTTGTTAAATAAATGTCACAAGGAAAATAAAATTTAAAGAATAAAGTACTGATAGGAGTTGTAGAAGAAATTATATACAATAGGGTTCTCAAAAGATGTTTTTGTTTTGTATAGTAGTGGTATTTGAATTTTTCAAAAAGCAATTTGTTTAAAATATCAGATCCAAAAAACCTTTGGGTGGAATGTTAAAAATGCATTAATTTAAGTTTCACAGTGAATTTTCACTTGTGGGCTAGAGGTTATTTAGATATTTACTTGATGTAAAACTTAGTGATGAGCTGTTTTTCATTGCAGGAACAAACACTGTGATCAAGAAAAGGAAAACCACATCTGCACTAGAACTAAGAGTAGTTGCTGTTATTGGCTCTTTAAATCCAACCCAAGCAAACAAAAATATTTCAGCTATTATGTCTTACTCCAACAGGCGAGCACGTTGTATCTGCTGTTGTTGGCAAGCTGTGAAATAACATTTATAGATCAATTTACATTACTTTAAGCAAAGTATTTCCAGTAGATGCTTTTAAAGATAATTTCATTCCAATCTGCTTCTTTATCCTCTATAGCAAGTTTTGCTAAGATGTTTTTATGCTGGGGTGTGAAGGCAGGCTTTGTTAAATCCAGCATTGCTAAGGACAAGCTTTCATGCATGGACTCCACATGCACTGATTATTATCAGAGATAAGTTTTATACTCCAGAAACCAGGGAAGCTATATAAAATGAAACTGGGAGGTGCCACTCAACCCTTAAGGCTGTGAAGAGAAGCTAAATAGTAATATACATGTGAAACAGCCACTTGGATTCTCTGTGGGTTCAGGGCAAGAATGAGCAATTTTTTGGTGCACTTTGTGATATCTGTTCCCACAGGGGTAGTGCAGGCTGGACACAATGAGGTGCCTTTGCACGTGCCAGCACCTGACCCAGTAACCTGGTATTTCCTCTCCCTCCCCTGACAAGGTGCTGAATTTTCCCCACACAGTGTGATAGCTTTTTTTAGGGCTTTTTTTTTTTTTTTTTTTTTTTTGAGGTTTGTTTTCTTTTGCTGTTATCCTACCAACAGTTCAAGCCTGACAGAAGTTTCCACATTAAGTTATTGGCCATTCCAGATTTGAACCAGTATTGTTCCAATATTTTGACTGAACTGTGACCTGTATCTTCCCATGTGCAGGCTGCTCCTCAAGACTCAAACAGGATGAATGTGGGTTACCTAGTATGCTTTCATCCCATTTTTTTCTGGAAAGTGAAATTTTACTATATATAGCACAGAAAACTGAGATGGAAGTCATGTTTCAGGAATTTCTTTTGCAGCCTTTTCTTTTTTTTTTCACCTTAGCCTTTACTACTTTCCAGAGAAAAGAAGCTAAAATGACCAAATTGAATCTCTTTAAACCTTTAATCAAAGTTTTGGAATGAAAATAGAGAACTTTAAAAGTCAGAAGTCTTATCTGCAGGAAGCAGCTAATATCATCTATTCTTTAAAAAATTATTCATATCAAACTGTTAGAGCAAATTTTCTTTGGGAAAGGAATTGAAACAAAGTAATAGTGTGGGGCTAAATGCACTCCTTAACATACCTTGATTTTACAGAGAGTCAGAGCGGGTGCAAAGCAGCTGAATGATTATAGAAGATAAGAGCAGCAGTGGTTCAGATCTGTGACCTGCCATTTAATTTCAAGATCCAGCAAAAGCCTCTTCTTGCTCCCTCATCTTTGATTTTTTTTTTTTTTTAGTAGGAACTAGGGAGCAGAGCTAGGGATTAGGATACCAAGCTGCCCATTTCTCTGGCAGCCTTTAGTTGCACAAGGAGCAGATTCTGCCTCCTGCAGACTCTGTGGGCCATCTGAGTCCTGTGCATTGGAGGGGAATGGGGGCTGCTGTAGGAGACCAGGCAGAGCACTTGGGACAGGAACCAGGCTGAGAGATACCAGGTCCTGCCAAATGCAGTGGAAAACTGGGGTTGTGTGTGCAGGAGGAGAATGTAGGCCAAAGTTACCAATTGTTGCCTCAAGATCACCAGTAACAGAAAAACCAACTCATGGAAAGGTGGTATTTAAGCAAATACCCCAATACTTTTGGTTTAATGCAGTCTGTATTTGGGTAGGGAACACCATGCTGAACTAGTTATTCCAAGCTTGTGTTTCATGCACTGCAGCTTAGGCAGGCCAGCAAACAGTTTGATAATGACACATGAAATATCTTTGCATATATCTGACAGCTCATTGGGAGAATATCCTGTAAAATTGATCACCTGACTCCATTACTCAAAAATAAATTGAGTTGGTGTAGTGAGGTAAACATTGTTACAGGAAATTAAATCCTCTGCATATATGGCAATATTTATTTTACATTTTGTGTGCTTCAATAGGAAATGAGCTCATATTTATCTTCACTCCATGGCAAGATGAATTAAGCTCCAGAGCAAGTACAGCATCAGTCTCCAATGGTTTTCAACCTAAAAAGCTGTATCCCTGAATCCCTATTGCCTTGCCTTACATTTATGCTCCTGCATAGGATGGAGAGGGAAGAAACCCTTTGAGATGCCTTTTCTGCTTGCAGGTTTACTTGCTGCAGTGTTGTTGAGGAGGGAAAGGGGAAGTAAGAGTAAGTTATTTCTGCATTAACTGGAATAAATTGCCCCCTTGACTCTCCTCAGGTGTTTGACCAATAGGACTTTTTTGGCTGCATCTTCAATATCGTCAGAAATAAAAATCTTAATATATCACTCAGACATTGGGTAAACTTATGACAATTCGGCACATCATCTGGATACACGAGTGAAATTGATGTTAGGTCTCACTAATCAATCTAAATAACACAATAATACTAAAGAAAAGAAAAACCCCCACATTTTAGAACTTATTTTCTTCCTTTCTACATTAATGTCTTCTTTCTGCATTAGAAATTAATATAATCTGTCTTGATCTGGTCCTGCTTAAGTGAGCAGCAAATTGCAGAGTGGAATAGAATACGTGTTTTACTCCATGTCTTGAACTCATTGATTTACTGCACTTTATTCCTCATTCATATGACCCCAGTGCCCATGACTTGCAATCAACAAAACACAGTTATCCTGTAGAGCAAAATGTGCTGGAGGAAAGTTTGCAAGTTTAGACCTTGTAAGGGAAAGAAAACAGTGAAATGAGAAGTGTTTCTAGTGATAATTGAGTAATACATATTTGTCATATGTTAGAGTTGAGTGACCTTTTTTTCCACCTAACTGTAACACTCAAAAATGTGATAGCAGAGAAATTATCTTATCCTGCTTCTTTATTCCTAGCTCAGTAGTTGTTTGGGTTCCACAATTTAAAAACTACTTTCTCACAGAAAGCCCTTATCTAACATATGACATTGTCTCTGCAGTGACTGAATGCCTCATGAGCATAGAGTGATTTTATTTTCATAATAGCAGCACCCTGAGCTGAGAAAATTTTCAACCCTGCTAACTGGGTGGAGTAGAGGGAGAGAGAGGAAATGAAATGCCTTGCTTATTTTTCTCAGCTAAGTGCTGCTGAGAAGCCTGTCTTTCCTTCCATTGTTTGTAAAGAGGCTGTGATTTTCACAGATGCTAGGAGGATCTTGTCTCTGTTGGGTGGGGAAAGCTGGTTGGGCCATTGGTGATGTGGGACACAAAGCCACCAGCACACCAACATTACTTTAAGAAGTAAATATTGAGCCTGGTGACGGTATGAACAAGTGGGGCTGTAAGGTATCAGGCTTTTGAGGCTCAGAATGAAACTGCGAACATTCCAGTTTAGCTAAATTTAGTGCTACAATCAAGTAGTGCACACCCTTTCTTCCCAGCAGCACCTGCTGCCCAGTATTTTCCCTAACATTTTCTTTCTTCTGCGCATTGCATTAAAAACATACCTTAATCGACTCTACATCAGAAACCTGCCCTGGTGGCTCAGTAACCACTGTCATCAGCACAAGAGAACGAGTCACCTTGTCCTGGCCACGTGCAAGTGTGCAGAACTGAGGTTCATGTCCCAGTCACCTTTGGCCAAAATGCTGATGTAGGTGTTGCAGCCAAGGACACATCTGCAGAGATGAAGCAGCCCCAGTGGAATGTGTTCTGCATGCTCTTGAAATTGCTACTGTGAAGTCCTCTTACCTTCCAGAGCAAAGAATCTGGCCAAAAGCCTTCCTGTGGCTATTTTAATCAATCTACTGTGAGAGGTGGCTCACCAGCTCCTTGAGGCCTAGGATTATTTGACTGCATAGCCATTGTTTTTACACAGTCTTTTCTGTATAAAAATGAATACTCAGCATCAAGTAGGTTTTTCACCTTAGCTGCTTGTTTTGTTTTGGTTTTTTTTTTGTTTGGTTTTTTTTTTTTTTTTCCTAAAGCTCAAAGTATATTAATAGGTATCCAAAATGTATTAGAAGCAGAGTATGCATGTGTTTCTGTTGTGCTAACAAATACTTCATTTCTTTAGGCCTCTCTTTCTCTTCAACTTTTCTTTCCTCTTTGTAGCAGTTCTGAAGCATAATGCAACTGTTTTCCAACCTGTCTGTAACCATGGTTTTAGTTTTTTGTTTCCTTTGCTAATGAAAAGAAAAATCAAATCAATTTTATGAAGCTACTGGTAAAGTACAGAGAGCATTTACTGTAATTAGGACACTGCATTACAGAAGTGATCTAAAGAATTCTGTCAAATGTCATTGCTCTTAGTAAAGAAACTACAGAAGTTGAAATGGAATTCTGAAAAGGAGAGTTGAGTAATGTGCTTAGCTGTTCAATCATGTTGACTGATGTACTCTTGAGCTGTGTTTTAATTTAACAAGTTGGATTTTCTTTCTGCAGTAAAAGATTAGGAGAAGTCTTTGCTCTAAACCAGGTAATTCCACACTATCATGCTCTTTGTTTAGCAGCTGTTATGCCACCCTCCATTCATTCTGGCAGTTGGCACAATGCAGATAATGATGAAGTATGTGATGACAAATACTTTCATTGTCTTATTTCTGACTGATTTCATATGCCAGATTGTTCAAACCAGAGTAAATGCAGTGCTGATTAGAGTCTGATTTTTGTTTCTTTTCAAGTTTATTTTGAAGGAATATAAATTTTCTTCAGAATATGTCTGGTCCTTCAATCTTATCTATATGGATATATCATTAATTCATTGGAAGTAGGTGCTTATCCTCTTGCCATTGTTGATTGGATTTGCAAGATTGGAGCCTTAATAAGAACCTGTGTATTCTGCAGTGAGGAAACATTGTATGGTGAAGATCTGCTCATATATAGCACCGTTTGGGAATTAATCTTGCAATCAAAATGAATGCAGGATTAGCTCTGAAACCTTTCTTCTATCTGACACACACTAACCTATGTGTTTAGGAGCCAGGCAACTGCTTTGGGAAAGTGGAGTCATTGTTCAGTTGCTATGAGCTGATAAATACACAGTGGTAAAGGCTTGGCCCTGGCTCTTCCTTGCCTTGATTCAGAAATGGTGAGGGAAAACCTGCACTCGAGACAGAAGTCCACAGTTAATGGACTCATTCAGACAAGTTTTTTCTGCTTACTCGTTCACCGTGCCTGTTCTAGGCCTGCTTGAGTTCCTTGTATATTGACTGCACATGTGAAACCCCTCATTCTGTTGAGAGGAATTTAACTTTCTGTTCTTCCCTCCATCCATGAGTGAGATTGTGTCCTCTTTTCAGCACAACTGTGTGGTCACAAAGCCCCTGAGCAATGCACAATATGGAGGTGGTGATTTTGTGTTAAGTATGTTATTTTTTTCATCCCTTACAGAAACATTTCCTTAGATGGGGAACTGTCTGAATTTTGTGACATCAATCAAATGCTGGTTGGGTTGTGAAGGAACTTATCCCCATAGACACAGAGTATTAATACTGAATATATCAACTCAGTCTCTCCTCGATAGGTGCAGAAATTTGAAAGAAAAGGATCAAGCAGTTCTTTAAAGTTCAGATCCTGAAATAGATAAATTTTCATCTGTCTCCATCTGCCCTCCCCCCACTTGCTACTTAAAGATCTCTAAAATAGCTTTAGACAGAGAAATGCATTGTAGTATTTTGGACTCACCTGGTTTGAGGATAAAGTACACTCTGCAGAAGAAATAGGAAAAGAAAGTGAAAAGAACACAAGGGCAAACATTCAGTGATGATCAAATGTGCCATATTTGTAGACAGAATGTCAGGGTGAAATAGATTATTATGAAGCGTGAAGAGCTGGAAATTTAAAGAAAAATAAAAAGTATTCTTGAGAGTTAAACATTGAAACTTTTTTGAAAAGGGGCTGGTGTTGTAATGAAAAACAACATCTGGCTGTGATTGCTAAAATTTGATTGCAAAAGGAAAAACTGATTGGTGTTATCTCACACTGATAGACATTAAAAAAAACTTGAAAAAATGGACATTAAAAAGGAAAGTTAGACAGATGTAGCAAAGCAACAGCTGTTGGAGATGGACAAGATTTCTCGGGGGACCCATTGCCAAGGAAATATAAGAGCCTTATTCTGATTGCCTGCTGCTATAAATCAGCATTAGCTCCACTGAAGTCAAACTTGTCGTGACAGTGCAAAACTGGCATAAGATCAGAAATAGGTATGGAAAACAAAGTAAAATAATAGAATATGGCAAAGTTCTATCTGGATTCTAATTGGTTTGGCATTTTTGTCACATGTAGCTGGCTTTGTAACCATATTTATTTTTTATGATTGATGAATGCACTCAAATATTAGCAGTATGATCATATTCCACCAGGTGGATCACTCAGAGGACTATTCTAGACACAGGAAAAGGAGAAGAGGGTAGGCACAGGTTCAGGTTCATCTTCTTGTGCAGTACCTCAGTGAGAGAAAACCAGTGCTTACCTATTCTGAGGGATAAATAGGGGTAAGATGGGGGCAGAAGGATGACTTGAGCCTGCTGTGCTTCTCATCTTCTTGAAGGTCCTCAGTAATTGTTTCCAGTGATGGAAGGTGGGTGTTCCCCAAACCAGGACTGAGGCATGCCTGCATCCCCAGCTCTGGAGCACTCTCTGAGCTTTGCAGCCCCACAGCCTCGTGGCAGAGCCATCGGTCAGTGTGGTGAGCTGCCCGGACTGGGCAGCAGGAATGCCCCCTCCCTGCTGCTGTCAGCAGTTACACACCCAGTGCTGAGGCTGCTCTGCTCAGTGCCCCCAAGCGAGGAACTCCCTGCAGGCATCAGCTTCATCCCCAGCTGTGGTAAAGTAAATAAAGGCTACAAGGAAGAAAACATGCTTCCCAGCCAGCCTTTCTTATTACATTTTTCTAAACAATTCTTTTGGTTTATAGGGAGGGTTTATTTTTCACTCTAAACTGTGACTGTATGTTAAGGGTGAGCAGTTTCTTCACACCTTTCTTTAACTTGCTGTAAAGAGCCCGGGTGGAGGTTGCTGTGTTCTGGTGAATAATCCTTTTCTTCTACATCATGGACAAATACTGGCTGCAAGACAAAGAGCTGGAAGTGAGTGCGAGCAGATTTATAAAGTTGCGATAGGGGAAGGGGAATATGGCAGAATTCCGAAGGGACAAAATATTGGAAAATCAGACTACATTTCCAAAATAATTTTTAAGAGGCTGTTGTTAGTGAACGTGTTTTAACACAGTGTTTGTTTCTGGGTGAAACAGAAAAGGATATGCTCATAGCACCTGATGCAGTTCAGAGAAAGGGAGCAGGGATGGAAATGATTAGGAGAGAGTTGATATTTAGAGGAGAATTTGCATGGTCTGCTTTACACAGAAGTCTTGCATTGGTAAAGCTGAAATCAGGATGTGCACACACGTGCCAGTTCAGAACAATTTACTGCATCTCCTGTTCTGAGTGCTGTAAAACCATAAGGATCCCAGAGAGAGCAGCCCCAAGCACAAGCACAGAAACACAGCTGCCCCAAGCAGTGACAGCCCCCTATCAGTGCTGCCCCACAAGCATGGTGTAGAAGCACAGAATAGAATTTCATTCCATTGTATGTGCTCTCAGAGAAAACGCAAGATTAAATAAGTCTCACCGCTGCTAACTACTGGTTAACAGTAGAAAGGATGAATGTTCTGCCTCCCTTTCTCATCAGGCAGTTAACTGCACACATCCTTTGCCAAACACATGCACTTTGTGCTTCAGCAAATTTCTTTTAGTGAGAGCAATAGGAGTAATGTGGCTCATCAATTGGGTTTTTATCCTGTTTCATCAAAATTCTTAAGCTTTCTTTCCCCTGGCTTTTTGTTTCTGAATCTTCCATCTCTTCCTCCCAGACTTCTTCCAAAGAGCATGTTGTACAGTGCTTTTCTTCTACGGAAACCAGATTTATGGGATTTACAGCATAGGGGGATCTGCTTTGCAGTGACTGTTAGCCCTTGGGTATCAATAGATGCTTTCAATGTGAAGGAAGAAGAAAATCTGTTCCCATTTGTATTGCATGTTATTGTTCAAAGTCTGGTATTGAGATCAAGGGGGTCACCCAACTGAAAGTTATCCCATAGCAGTGTGCTTTCTTGTTGTACAGCAGAATAGTTTCCAAACAGATTACTGGCCTTGGCAAGAAATACCAAAAATGTGTTCCAAACCTTAATAAAATAATCTTTTTCAGGAAACTAATATCATCCAAGTAGTTCTGAGGTTTTAGATGATAAGGCAATAGCACAAAATTAATGTCCTCCCTGTTTGAATTAATTTATGCTAATTGATTTTAAATCTGTTTTGCGGTATTAGGAGGCCTGGTACCTGGTTAGTTGGTTGTTTAATTCTGTGTGCAAATCTGCCATTCCTGCTTTCTGAACTCAGGGATTTTTGTTTTAATGTTTATCACCTTTACAGAAATGTGCTGTAATTGTTTTTGGGTTTTTTTCCAGCATAGGGTATACATGTGGGAATGTCTCTGCTGGACATCTCAGTGCGTATCCAGTGGCCAGGTGTAGGTAGCCCAGTGTGCCTCTCCCCACCACCCAAGCTGATGCTTTCCAGTCTGGAAATCCCTGCCAGCCCTCTCCATGGCCCTGACACCAAGGCAGGTTGACTTGGAGCTGGCTGGCATCCAGTGGTTCTCTGTGCAACCAGGACTGCCTCTTTCTGTAGATGTAGCTCTATGTGACCTTACATTTACACTGTGATGCAAGTAAGCCATTTTGGTAGCAAACATTATTCATACAATGATATTTCAAGTCACTATATTATTTCTGACATTGCGCGTTATCTTGTAATTTTTTTTTTCATTTACAGAAAACTCCTTTTCTCTTTAATTGTATACCAAATGTACCCATTCTCAATGAATTTGAACTCATGGCTCACTTGGCCTTCATAGGAACATAAAGAAATGGTGTCTGCTCTTGAAGCAAAATTTCAATATTTGGTTGCTATTCCAGTTTATTACAGCTGGTGTCAGTCATAAATCCTCTCAGACTTCCATCCTTAAGTGGAAAGCTTATCAAATGACTGATTTCCATTTGCTTTATTGTTTGCCTTTAAAATACTCTAGAATGTTAATAGGTTTTAAGCAAAAATTCAGCTTCATTTCATCAGACTCAAAGCATGGAGATGAATCTTGCCAGGCTTGTAGTACATTGTCACCTAATATTCAGAAATAGTTTATCACTTCTTGTGTTCTCTGCCACATACTTGAGGTCTCATCCCTTCCAAAAAGTCAAAGATTTCCTGTCTGCTGCAGTCATAGGGAGTTTTTTATATGAGGGCAGCAATGGATAAGATGTCAGATTGCATTGGATACTGCAGATCGAAAGGTTAGCATTGGGAAGCTCACCCACATGATAATCTAATTAATAATTTAAAAATTTTTAAACAATTTTTTTTATTGTGGCAGAGCCTACCCCTTTTATTCCTGAGCAATGACTAAAAAATTGCATCCCTGAGCTGGAATGGAATCTTGCTCATATTTAAACATTAGCTGATAATAATTTTATGCATCATGTAAACCTTTACATAATGAAGTGCTTTGGCATTCATCTCATGCAGTAATATTTGCTTTTTGATGACAAGCTAAACTGTCACTGGTGTGTGTAGCATTCCAAATGCCCTCTAACATTACAGCCTGATTTGCTTTGAACTGTGTGGTTGCATTTAAAATTAATAATATAATATTAAAGCACTTATTAGAAATAGCAATTTCTGAATGCTTAACCCTTCCCAACTGGAATATCTGTGGGTTAAGTGTGGGTTTGATCTAAAGAAGTGGTATTTTCCTATTGTCTCTCAAAGGTCTTTCTCCCTGTTATTCCACAAGTGAGTTTGACCCTCAGTTTGCAAGTCCCTATTCTTCTTTCCTTCTCATATGCAATGTTCTGTGACAATAGAAATATAATGTTCAACCTTGGTTTGTCTTGTTAACAGCATGTGGTTAGAATATTATGCTGCTGTTTCAGTCACATTTTTACACTTGTCCCCTACTGTCTTGGCTGGTTGCCAGCATGGTGATTTGTGCTTTGTTTGCCTCCAGATGTGATTATTGCTTTTCTTTCCTGGATGGGCTCTCTGAAAGAGTTCTTCACACATTAAAACGTTGAAGCTCTTAAATCAGGGACTTGCTTAAACTAATTTTCAGTGAAAATGAGTATAAAAATTCCTAAAGGAACAGAAAACACCTGGACAAAATTTTGATTTCAATAAAAATTGAGAAACTAAGATGTCTTGGCTTTAAAATGATGATGTAGGCTATTAGAGATTCAATATAACCTCATCTATTTAAGTGCAGCCCTGGGCTATATTTTCTAGTCAAGGGAAACTTTTCTGTGCTGCTTAGTAGGTTTAGTGAAAACTCACACTTTCATGGTGAAAAGACAGCTTAAACATAAGATTTTTATAAGGCTTTGATTTCCTTCTTCTCTTGCTTTAAAAATTAGTTTAATGCCTATTTTAATACATGTTGAACTTCAAGGAAGTTATAACTTAATATTCCTAATCAGTGCTGCATTCAGAGCACTTGACCTTACAAATATATTCTGTTTCAAGTAAGACTCCCTTTCCTCTATTTCCCCAAGTATCTGCAGAAAATAGTTCACCTCAACAAGTTATGATCATGGATGTTGAAGGTGAGCACAAAAATAATCATGCTTTAGAAACCACAGCTAAGAATTTTGAGTTAAAAAAGTGCTAGCTTTTATCCTTGGATTCAGCCCCTCCTCCCCACTACGTGTTCTCTTGAGTTTCTTGCATTTAATTGTATCTTGCCTCTGACTTCAGTATGAATGATAGACTAGCATAGTTTTCCATAGGATGTCTCAAGAAAATGCATTATTAATTTGGAGTAAATGTTAATATCTTTGTAGGAAATGGCTTGGATTCAGACATCTGGAAAATGAAAGCATTATGTATTGACCTACTGTAATTTGCTAGGATGCTGGTAACTTCTTATTCATTTTTCTTGGTACCAGAGGAGAGAGTATGGCATATAAAACCAGAACTGCTTGTACTGTATTATTTAGAACAGTACTCCAAAACCAGAAAAGAACCACTGCAGCTATAGCTAATCAAGCAAGATGCATTCCAGTTCTGCAGCCTTTAAGTACATGAGGTCAACATGTGTTCACTTGGAAAGACTGCTTCACTTCTGTGAAGGGGGCAGATCACCTGTGTAAGCACATACAGGTGGTGCAAAACTGCCCCACCAGTGACTGGCATTTGTGCTTTCTGCAGAGCAACTGCACCAGTTAATCTCTGAAAGTCCCTGACCCGAGGCAAAAAGGGCTTTTTAAAATTAAATAAATAACTGAAGAAAACTATGAAATAACAAGGTGCATGTCTAGCTCAGATTCTATTTATTAACAGCAGAACTGTGCACCACTAGTTCTTTACAATGTTTGTGCTCCCTTCAATTACTTGCTGAGAGCCACTCAGATCCAGCCCTGTGTCATTGTTTGTTTTGCACAGGAACATGAATCAAGTCTGTCACACTTTTGATGTAGCTGCCAAGTCAAAGCACAGTCATTTCAAGCACTTAGCAAAACCCCTTCCATGTTTTCTGCCAATGAAGACAGAACAATTTTTGCCCCTTTGCTTGTTTTTATCACTCTGTAGAAGATTAATTTAAAAGTGACATTTATTTGTCAGCTGAAAAAATGATGTTTCAGGTGTTGTTTTAATGATATATTTTGAGATTTACAAAGTTCAGATTTTGTTTTTGATTTCAGGACATATTGTTTCAAAAAGCATAAAGTAAATATTATAGCCAGCATTTCATTTTTGTATTTTCTTACTTTGGTAGTTCCTTTTAAAATTCCTTTATTTGTAAGGAATCAGATCTAGCAATTCCAGGAAGCAGAGGTTTGGCAGGTAGATGTGTACTGAATCCCAAAATACAGTTAAATACAAGCTATCCCAATCTCTTTATGGCAGAATATTAAGCTGACATTGTCAGTTTAATTTCTTCAAAGGCATAAATGTCCTTTTGCCCCAGGGACTCCAGGAAAAAGGTATTTTCAGTTTCGGTCATTATGCCAGGCATAATAGTCTCTTTTCTGAAT
Organism: Onychostruthus taczanowskii; assembly: GCF_017590055.1. Classification (NCBI taxonomy): domain Eukaryota; kingdom Metazoa; phylum Chordata; class Aves; order Passeriformes; family Passeridae; genus Onychostruthus; species Onychostruthus taczanowskii. The sequence goes on along the minus strand of NW_024499462.1, from coordinate 3,580,874 downwards.
TGGTGTTATGGGCTTTAAATAGGAAAAGTAGTAGCATGCAGACTGTGGTATATAGAAAAAATCCATGCATTTTAATTTGGGAGGTCTGTAATGGGCAAAAGCTCCAAGACAATATCTTGTCTTGGAGCTTTTGTAAAAACTGTGGTAAAACTCCAGCCCTGGAAATTAGGTGGTCTTTTTTCTGTATGTAATACTGTTAATCTGGCAGTTTTCATTACACCTTGGATTTGGTTTTGCACTCCTTAGAGTTCAAATCAGTCCTAACTGAATAGCTGACGCCAATGTCACAGTTTAAGACCAAATGACAGTGCAGAGACTAAATAGATTTGGGTATCAAAGCACTCCAATCAAAACTTTATGTAGTCTTTGAAATTGCACATCTCCCCTGTTCTGTGGAAGAGTAGGCACAGCCCAGGAAAGAAATCAGTGAGTTAGCTTACTTGTTCCAGCCCTGCCATATGTCCTCCTTTAGCTGTGACCATCCTCTTCTGCACAGGTGTCCCAGGAGATTGAAGCCACGATCCCAAACCCTTCTGCAGGGCTGTGTGTCCCCTGGCTGCTCTCCCTGCAGGGCTCCAGGCAGAGAATGACTGATTTTGGCCTGGCTGGTTCTTGCACTCAGTGCCCGAGAAGTGGCTTGCTGGTGCTCAAAGTCTGCTCCTCTCCAGGGTAGGTGACTTCTCCACTCCCATAACTAAATTACTCCCTTATGCTGTAGGGTTAAGCTGCTACAGTTTTCTTTAAAACATGTCTGCGGTGAATTTCTCAAACCTCTTCACAATCATTCTGTAAGTGTCAGGTACTGACCTTGGAATTACTGGATTTAGATTCTCACTTACAGCCATCAATTTCTCTGATTCTTAATAATAGCCATCAACAGTTAATTTTCTATCTCCCTTAGTACATTTAAAACAAACAAAAAGTTAATTTCATTGCTGCTGCTGACATTGGCCATAAAGCTCCAGCTGTAAGCTTAGTGCAAAAAATGAAATGAAAATCAACTGCACCAACAACCACCCCCACACCCCCAGCTCCACTGAAACAGCAATAAGAAAACCTGTGGCTTTGGAGAATGCAAAGATTTCTCAATTTGATTTTATACAATTTACTTCCAATAAACTTCACAGTCAGGAGAAAAATTTAAAAGTTGCTCTGTTTAGACCATAATAAAAAAAATAAAATTTAATGGATTCATTTGCATTTTTCTGTCAGTTATCCATGATTCATACTTACCTCTTGGAATGCAGTACACAGATGAGTCATACAGAGAAACAGCCTCTGCATAGGAAATTACACTGTCATTTGTAAGTAACATTGCTTTCCCCAGCTGAAACAATGATGGGCCACAGTAATCACAGAGAAATCTCCACTGATTTGGAGCACTTGTTTAGAAAACCCACTCCCCTCTGTGTGTGTGAAACCAGAGCCTGTCTCAGAGCGTATGAGCATGCACTTACTATCTCCCATTAGCTTTGGGCATCCTGGGAGCCTTTCAGGATCACCACTTCAGCTAATTTTTGTTGTTGGGGTTTTTTGGGGTTGTTTTTTTGGTTTTTTTGGGGTTTTTTTGGAACATGATACATTAAGGGACACCGTTTTTTGGGTTTTTTTTTTTTTTTTTTTTTTTTTTTTTTGGAACACGATACATTAAGGGACACGTTGCACTTTGGTGTTCTGACTGAGCCTCCTTGCAGGGCTGTTCTTCCCTTTCTTGGAGCCCTGTGTACGCCTGGAGTTAGGCAGTCAGACCTAACTCCTTGTGTGCTCCACACAAACTCCTCCCTTAGCACACTCTTTGCAAGCTTGGAAAGGGGCTTGGTGAGAGCAGCAAAGCCAGGAGCATGTGCCAGGACAAGGTGCCTCGGGGTGGAACTGCCTGTGTCACATCCAGGGGCTGTCCCACATTCCCCAGGGAGCTGAGCAGGGCTGGCCCCAAGAACTGCGGCTGTTGAAGCATCCTGCTGAGGGAGATGGAATTCCTGCTGAGGGAGGTGGAATTCCTGCTGAGGGAGATGGAATTCCTGCTCTTGTAAGACCTTTGATGAAGCCATGTCCCTTGTGCATTAACATGTCCTCCTAAAATTTCTGGAGGCATGTTCTCTTTTTATGAGACCATCATTCAAGACTGAAGGAATAAAGCCCAAAAGCTTCCTTGTTTTTCCAGGATACTCTTGAATATTCCCAAATGATGGAAAGAGAAGAGAGAGAAAATACCATACCAACAGCATCTGTTGACTGCCAAATGTGTTGCAATTCTCTGGCCTCTTAAATAAATGCTGTTCATATGCATTGCAAAGCCTGCAAGAGGAGGAATTAAACATACCAAGATTTGAAGCCCTGTACTCAAAAGGCTGAATATCATTTAGACTGTGGGTTTTGATTTCAAATATGAGTAAACCACAAATTTTCCAAATCTGGAAACACAAGACTGCACACCTTTAATCACTGGTATACAGTGTACCTGATTGGTATTTTCAAAGCATTAGTAAAACTCACAGAGGGAAAACAGACATGAAAACTAGAATGTATGCATGGAATATCAGTGATTATGTTATATATGCATCTGAGATTTGTGCTTAATTCAAGTCAGGATCTAATCCAGCTCCCATTAAGTCAGTGGGAATTTTGCCAGTGAAAACAATAGTAACAGGATCTGGCCAAAATAATTTAATCCACCCTCTTCAGCTGCTGTGCTCACAGCAAGAATGTTGCCATTAAGAAGTTTATATGGACATAAATATTCACTTTAATTTCCTAGAGTTTGTCTACTTGCTTAAAATTGCATTTGTGATTAAAAAAAGAACAACACTGTGTACTATGGCAGCATTTTAATCACTCTAGGTTCAGGAATAAATAGAAAAACATCTTAAATATTTTATACAGATTATATTGCAATTTTGAGTTAACAATTTATTTTGGAGTTGTTTATATCTTTTTCATTCTCTGTTGGTTTATTTTTCTTCTGTTGGTTCAGGTTTCCAAGCTACTCTGTGAGAGTGATTGTGATGGGTTTGGAATTTTTCCTCCTATAATCACATTCTGGAAAATTGTCATTATGCATGTTGTGTCATTGAATTGCATCTTGCCTCCTGCTGTGATTCTCTTTCAGGAGGAGGAAAAGTTTAGGGCTGTCATACTAATACTATGTTTAATGGACTGCTCTAAGCATTTGAAGGATGCAAGAACATTATCATGGGGAAGTCTTTAGCAGCTGAAGTGTTTCTGAACAGTATTCAAAGGTTCTACTGCACCAGACCCTGCTTGTCAGTGCTGCCCTCTCCCCATGAACTCCATTAGAAGCTGCACTGACTGGGAATTGCTCTGGTGTAGCTCCTTGGCTTAGAACTTCCTGAGGGAGAAAAAGATGCCTCTTCTGGAGACCTGGTGGCTTGTGCCCCTGTGCCTGGCATCTTATCTGAGCTGACCACCCTTAAATCTTCTGCTCTGTGCCCTTCTTTTCCTTCCCACTGCAGGAGCAGCAGTGAGCCCTGAGCTGTGAATGCACTGCAGCTGCAGTCAGCCCTTCTCAGAGAAGGGCAGCACTGATGCGCTCCAGTACAGACTCCAGGATGGCTCAGGAGTGTGGGGAAAACGCAGTTCTGCTATCGGCAAAGAGCTTGGGAATCTGTAGGAGTTGACCAGGAGTGGCACTGGGGCAGCTGGGGCTGTGGCAGCTGCTTGTGCTGCTCCCAGGATGCTGCCTGACTTGGCAGGCTGCCCCGTGTGCCCTGCGGGCAGCGGTGCAGGGATCATGGCACCTCCCGCGTGGGGCAGTAAGTGTGGTTAGCACCGTGTGTGCTGCCTCTGCGGGGCTGTTCCAGCTCACGACCCCGCTAAGCAACTGGGTATCTCCGCCTTCTCACAGGACAAACTTTAAGTTGGGTTTGCTCTAGGTTTTTTATTCTTTTCAGTCCTTGGATGTGGTCTCAGTGGTGGTATCCAAACCCTTCTCTTTGCCAGTCCTGCTGACTTTGATATTGTGGCTCACTTTTTCTTCCCCTCATTGTCTAGTCTTGCTTCCTAGGACTGTCTCTGTACAGCAGTATAAAGATATGTGTATTAGCTGGTTTGGTTTGTTGGTTTGTTTTTTGTGTTTTTTTCCTTTGAAATTAATATTATAACTGCAGAGGCTGTTACCCAGGAAATATTTGGATCATTTCACAGTGGATATCTGAATCCTATTAGTGGGTAGTGAAGGTTACAAAATTCTGATACTCTTTCCTAAAAATACTTGTGAGGATTTTATGAGTGCCCCTGCAAAACTATTTAATTTTGTATTCTGACTATCTGGTTATAAAGTTGATTTTATATTAGATTTGGTTTATGAAAGAGACAGCAAAATTCAATGCATTGAATTAAAATCCTGAATAGAAAATATAAAAGCATTCCTCCTGGATATATTGAGTTATGAGTTCTGTGACTGAACATTATTTTATATTTATATTTGGTGAATTATTTATTCCAAATAGATTAATTATAAAGATGACTGAAAACAATATCTCCCAATGTAGAGTTGCTTGATTGTGGGGGTGGGTGGGTTTTTGATTATCTAATCTATTGAGAAAATCCATGTGTCTTTATTATACTACTTAATGGCCTCGAAACACATTACAACAGCATAGTAGTTTATTTATAGCTATATAAAGTTGAATTACTTTTAATGAGACATTTGCATACAATTATTGCAATCACACTGAAATGGAACAGCTACTTCAGCACATTTTTGAGACTTTTGCTCAAGAACTCTGAGGATTTCCCTTTGCAGCTGCTGGTAAAAGTAATTTTTTTTTTACTCATGCTCCAGACTGTGGTACATGCTCTACCACTGCTTCTGGAGGGAGGGAGGCCATGTTGCTCCAAATTAAACTGTAAACACTGATTCCCCTGAGAAGTCCAATAGGCTCAGTGCAAAATATAAGCAACTGATATTTTTATGGATGTCAGCTCTCATAGTAAGTCTGTTTTCTATTTCAATTAATATTTTGCATAAATCAGTATCTTAGTAAAATAAGCAACACCACACTGAAAAGAATACAAGGCAACTGTAATTAAGCCATATGTTTAGTAATGTGCTGAACAAACAATGGAAAAAATTACTCTTTGGTTACTAAATCAATTGTAATCAACCTTATTCCGCCCACTCCACCTCTAGGAGCTGATAATACAGCTGTAGATATCAGGAACAAATCCAGCAACTAAATTAATAAAGGAAAATTGGTGGTTCAGCTACATGTGTCGGCACGAATGTATTGCTCCCTACAGCTTTATCTCTACAAACATCTTTTTGCTCCCAGAGGGCACTTTAAAATCCATACTGGTAAAATAAATATATAGAAATTACTCAGCTTCATAATTACAGCATCATTTAAGAATTTCTCTGCCTTTTGCCAAACGGGTTGAAATATGATGGATTATTGCTGGCAAACTATTTATCTCCAATAGTCGAAGACAACGTATGGGCTAGTATTGCTTTAATTTATACCCTGTGGATAAGGCTGTGGAATATCTGGTTTGCTGTCAGGCAGCTTGTCAAGCTCACAGTGAAGACCTGAGAGAGGGTATGTGTGGCACAGGGGCTGCTATCACATGGTGCAGGACAGCAGCTCAATGTGCTTCTGCCACTTCAAGGTAAATTCTTGATAGTATAGGGTTATCTTTATCAAACCTTCCCTCACAGATGTGGGCAGAGGCATTTCCTGCCTACCAGAGTAAGGGGGAAGATGCAAGGGATGGGTTTAACCATCAGAGCCTGAAGCCAGAAATTGCATTCTAGTTAGCTTGGCAACTGGTCACGGCTGCTGGCTGTTCTGCTGTGGTGTATCACTGGTTCCTGCCAAGGAGGAGTGGTGTTGAAAACCAGGAAAGCATTGAAAATGTGCCTGCTCCATGTCCATGTGGTCACAGTAAGGAGCACAGCAGCGTCCTGGGCTCAAGGCAGCCCCGCTGTGCCTGTCTGGGAGCCAGCGTGCACAGAGCTCGAGCACACAGAGCCCTGATGCATTTCAGTGAGTGCAACACAGACACGGCTGGAATACATATACAGGCCTTTGCAACCCCTGGGAAATGCTACAAGGGGATGTCAGCTCACTTCCCAATGGCTCTGGTTTGGTTATCCTGCAAATTGCAGTGTTCATGTATGGCAGGAAGTGTCTGGGAATTCATTTCAGGTGAAGCGCACACAGATAACGCGTTTAATGCTTTTATCTTGTTAACCTGTGACTATTAGTCGGTGAACTATTTAAAGAACTAAGTGCTATTTAACAATAAAGGACATTTCCTTGCCAGCTATTTAATACTCTTCAAAGAGTACACATGGCTTATGGGCACAAAAAAGAATGAAAGGAAGAAGCAAAACTCTCTAGTTCCTGGGTTGAAATTCCCTGGAGGTGTTTGTCCAGAGAAGGAAAATCCAGATCCCCAGAGCTTATTCCTAAAGAGAATGTAAAACTGCATAACTTTTCTGTATTTCCTATGTAAGATTCCACTAATCAGGATTTCCTGGATAAGGAATGTCAGCTAAACCTTAATTTTTGCTGGCTTCCCACAGAGAAGCGATTATTAAATCCAATAAATACCTCCTACAAATATATATGTGCAATGCTAAAAGTATAATTCTTATTGTAGGAAAAAAAGCTTTACAGCTTTACTTGTAATTTATAAATATTAATGAAATAATTTTTAGTAGAACCGTGTGAACTTAAAAAATATTTAGAAAGCGTGTGCAATTATTATATAATGAAATCAGGAGTTTGAAGGAAGTGGAGACAAATCCTGAAAGAAAATTTAAGTTTGCTTGGAAGGTTTTGATACATATCTTCAGTGATTTTTAAAAACATTTTGAGTTCTAAGTTACATTAGTGCCTTGATGATATTGAAAGTCTTGAGTGCCTAGTTTTATATTAAAATAATTTTTAAAAAACATTAGTGGTTTGATCAAAGCCACAAAAAGTAGTGAGAATTTAAGAGCTGGAAATGCAAGTTCTTATTTTCATTTTTTAAATTATTCTGCTGTAACCAGCCTGTGTGCATTGGACTGACTTTGCTCCAGCATTCTTTACTCCATAAATATACAAATGCCGTGGGGTGCCAGTAGGTCCAGCTTTGAATATCCAGTGAAATTGCACTATAGGGTCTGTGGATGATGAGGTATCGTAGGCACAGACATCACTGGACCTTATGTATCCAAGTTAGATGAAAATCCAACTGCAGCACCAAGCTCATGTCTCCTGCTCCTGATTTGAATGTTTGGGTATAGAGGCTATAGCAACACCTAGCTAAAAACAACATGAAACTATAGAGAAACTGCAGTAGCACAATTGTCAGTGGCTGTGGCTGCAGATCTGCAGTGGGAAGTGGAATGGGACAGGTGCCCTACAAAAGCCCAATTACTTCTTTCAATGTTCTATTGTAAGGTAGTCAGAATAATAAAGGGTATGCAAATAATTCTGGGATTGGAACACCTTGGAGTTCCTTTAGCATACAACTGCTCTTCTAGGGAATTATTTGGGTGCAATAGCGTGGATTCTGCTGCACCAAGGTAAGGCAGGTTTACTGATGAGAAGCAACTGGAGGACTCTTGATAAGTAAGTACATCTGTCTGTACTACGTAGGCAGTGAAGGCAAGGGTTAAAAACATCCCACCAGTTCTCAGCAGACCTGAAGTCATTCCAGAGTGAGTAGCTGCCTACTGCTTCTTGCATTCCATCTTTTCTTTATTGGCAGATGGAGAGTATGGGAAATATAGTGATTGCATGAAATAAACTCAGGTGTAGCAAACAGACCATGTGGCAGCTTGTTTGAGAGGTCAGGAAGGGGTCACATCTTGTCTGGTGTCATTGGCTGGCACGGGGCCGCGTGTCCTGCGAGCGATCCTGGAGTGTTACATTGACAGAGGTGATGCCAGGAGGGCTCAGGCAGCTGAAGGCTGGAGGGTGAAGGGGATGTGAGTCAGCCATGAGCCAGCCGCCCTCCAAACGGCCAAAGCTGCTTCAGTGCTGCTGCCAAGACACTTGAGGAGTGCACACAGCTCTACAGGGACACTGGTTACTGCATGGGAGGGGATGCTGGAGGAGCTCTTACACCTTGCTCCCTGGAATCTGCTGGTGCCACAGCTCTGCTCAACTCTCTCAAACTGTGCTTCAACCCATTTAAGTCCTTTGTGTCTTACGGTGGTACAGGCACTGTGAAGTGAGGGATGCTCAGAGGAATGTCTGAGTTGCCCCAGCTGGGCCAGCAGACTGAGATGTGGGGCATCAGTTTCTTCATAGGAGTGGAACCATTGCCCTCCTGAAATTACAAAAAGCTTGGTGGTCTTAGTGTGTTTACATAAATTTAAAATAGAATGAATCAAATGGAAGTAAAAGATAAAGAGAACAAATGTGGACTTCATGAAGATTTATAACATGTCAAAACTAGGGAGAAAAATTTGCAGTAATGATCTTGCAGATGAAAATAAGTTACTTTGCATTACTAATGGACAGTTTATATTGCAAAGCCATTGTCCCATATTGCACACATTATAGAAACTCCTTGCTATCTCAAATAGATAAATAACATTAGCACAAAGCCAAGAAGATTTATAGCATGCATGAATCTCTCTCCATTACTCTTTTCCGACCAAGTTTCTGTAACTCTTTCTGTTGCATATGAATCACTTCACTGACCAAGCTAATTCATGGATTAACTCCTTTGGCTCCAGTGGAAGTACTGATGATTTTGAGGTGTACACTAAAACAGATCATACAGTGGGTAAATAGATGTTATAAAACAAAGTACTCATGCTAATTGCCAATGGCATCATCCCATCAACCCCAGAGCAAGTGGATTGTTCCTGGCCTCTGTTACAGATTTCTATTACAGACAAGTCATTTCTTTCTTTTCTTTTTCTATTGCTTGTGTTCTAAAGCAATTAGTTCCTTGGAAACTATTTTTCCTTTCATCTGGAGACAAATGCTATTTCTGCTTATGTTTTTATAGTTACTACCTAATATGACTTTGGTCATTCTGGTAGAAATGTACTGTTGTACTTAGACTGTCTGTCACCTTCCCACTAAAGATCCCAAAGCACATGCCCCATCTTATGCCTCCCAACACTCAGAAAGTATACAGGTAATTTTATAGATATTTAATAGACAAGAGGATTTCAAATTGTGGCTTGTCTAGAAAATTCTAGTGGGTTTAGAGTGCTTGCCTTTTGGGAATGATCCTTGCATATTCACATCCCAGATGTTCCTTCTGGTGGAAACCTGAGCATTGCTTGGTGGACTGTGCATCTTAAATGGCCTTTCTGTTGTGAGTGGAGGTTACATCAGTGCACTGATGGCTTGGTATGGGCCTGGGTCTGCTGCAACAAGCTGTTATGTTTCTCCCTAACATGTGTTTCACATCAATGCAGAATTAGCACATCATCACACAATTTATCAATGCTGGGTTCAGTCCAGAAAGGAACCAAATTTAAAAGGAAACTGCATATGCATGATTTCAGATTTTTAAATGGGAGCTGCTGCTAAAAGGCTCATAGAAAATCCTGGCACATACTGAGGTAAGAAAAATGTCTTTGCAGTTTTAAAATTTCAGATCAAAATTTTCCAGAGTTTTTAGCAGCATTAATCAAGATTTTTTTTAAAAAAAAGGCCTAAGTTGTGTTAATTATGCATGTGTAATGGTCTGGGAAATGTGAAAAATCTTAAAGTGATGAGAAAAGGGTTTGATGTCCTATTTAAGTTCATTGACACCTCCTTCCCCCAAAATTAACAGAAAGCTAAACTGTGCCTGAGCTTTTTAAAATGCATATGGACTGACACTACGTATGAACATTTTCAGTCTTAAAGGAATAAAACTGAGAAAATGGCAAGCAATCAGAAAAAAAAGTTATATTACATGCCTAACTATTGTATCTATAGTGGCCACTACTACTGCCATTATAATACACAAGAGAATTTGAAAGCATTTAGATTTGCCTTTTCAGCTGACAATCTGCCGCAGGTGCTGTGCCATTATAAATAACTATTCAGCTGTTATGTGTTATTGTCTAAATCACCATTTTGAACCTGAAGTATAAGCTGCACAACCCATAGATCAAATCTAAGAAATTGGCTCTTGTTTGCAATGCAGTTATTTTAAAGGAAGAAAATACCCAGTAAATCAAACTCACAAAGAATTTTAATTATGCTACTTGTTCCTAGGAGCAGTATAACAGTTTTACATTCCAATACTGTGTGCATGGGAAATGTAATACACAACACCTGTTAACAATACATACTCTGATGAATGCTTGGCTAAAAATTGGTGTCTGATTTTTTTTTAATTATATAGGGTGGAGAGAAAGAAGATTGAGTCAATTTTTTTCTGTAAGCAGACAAAAAGTATCTATTTAGTATAATGATTTATGTTTTACCATCAGATGAAATCATACAGGGAATTTTTTTGGTCTAATACAGAAATAATTATGGTTGTTCTATCATTATTACATGAGTGTTAACAGGATTTATGCATAGCAGCAAAAGGTGTAGGTAACACTGGAAAAATTGTTTCCATTATAATCCCCTACTTGCAGCCTCTGATTTTAATTCTTATTTGGCACCACAAATTTACATGGTTGAGTTCAACATAAAAAATGCTTTATTTGGATTGCTTTTAATTTCTCTGTATTTTCAACAAAACTTTTCACTGTGGCTGTGAGAAAAATATTTCTCTGGTATGTGTATAACACATCCAGTTACAGTTAATATTTTGAAATGCAGCAGAGGCAGTGAAAATTTAAATAGTCATTTATCAAGAGTAATGTCTGGCTTGGGTAACATGCAAAAGGTAGTTACCAAGAAGGAATGTGTGATCCATATGCTAGTGTAAAAGCAAGAGGTAGAAGAAAAATTACATTGCGTGTGATAAACCCAGGAAATAAAACTTTGGGTCAGTTTTGTGTAGGAAAGCCTATAATCATCTTTTGAAGCTTAGTCTGGTTTTGGAGCTTGATCTTTTCACCAAAGGGAGTTGGAAAATTTTCATCAGAGGAAGTGAAGATGCAGAAATCAGAGCTGAAAGAGCATCCCGATCCTCCATTTTGGGGACTTTTCACTTTTACTGCAGTTGAGTCTAACTGCTAATTTTATAAATAAGTAATGGCTCAGTCCTCCCATCCTCACTGTGGCTGAACTCCTGTAGCTTTGCCTGTGGATTGCTGAGCTGCTGCCCTGCTCAGGTGCCTGCAGTGCTGAGGTAGGGGAGCCCTGACAGGGATGGCAGTGGGCAGTGCATCGCTGCTTCTGAGCACACGAAAATGTTGAACAGAACAACTGGAAATATTACCCAGGCAGCCTAACAAAGCCGTGTGCTTCTGAAGACAAATGTTTCCACTGCAGGGTGCCCAGGGAACAAAGGGAGTCATGGCCTTTACAAAGTACACAAGTGGTAGAAATACTTATATACAAAGTCTGACTCACAGCTCATGTAAAAAATATGACAAACTTCTTAGTCTAATTCATTAACTCTAAATAATGTCCTTTCAAATGCCATCCCCAGAAGCAGTTTCTATTGGAGCTATTTTTTATCCTTTTGCCACAGATTGTTTTAAAAGAATTATGGGAAATGACAGCTGTAGAACTAAAGTTCAATTTTTCACAGATGAAACTACAAAATGCATGGAGTAATGTAATCCAGTCAGACAAGTGAGTAAATTATATCTTGGTTGCAACAACGCACCACTTGCTGAATATCAATAAGGATATGTTTCCTTCTTTAGAGTAAAAATATTTGCTGTTAATGTAAATGGTTCTGCATGTCCCTGGCAGTATAGGCACAGATGCCAAACAGCATTAAAACTGAGCAGAATCTCATATGTTTTGTTTGTGAGGAAGAGGAAGACAGCATTCACAGATGTTAAAACAAGGAAGATGATTCCTTTTTACATTGCTTTACCATAATGAAACTCCATTAACTTCTATCATCTTCTTTCAAATTTCAAGTAAATGAGAAAAGCATAAGCTCCAGTTCAAGGAACACTGTCAAACCATGCACTCAGTTTTTTCATTCTACTTCTAAATTTCCTAGGATAAGCATGTGGGCAACTCTGCTCCCTGTGTACCAAAATACCCCTATTCTCCATAACCCAAGTCACAAGTGTCAGCAGAGTGAGTATGTGTGAGCTGTGCCCCATCTTTCTCTTCCTTTGAATTTTGAGTTCCAAGATACTGAGGAACTCAAGGATGGGTTAGACTAATCAGATTTCAACTCTAAAACAGGCTAATTCTGCCTCAGCTAAATCAATAAATTACATTAATAAATACCTTATGGAAGTATTTGACCCCTGTTCTAGAAGAAACCCATAATGTTCCATATGACATCACATGTGGAGCTCATATGCAGTTAAAGTGATATTCTTAGCACAAATATATGTGCTGGCCTTGGGTCCTCTGCTCAATGAGTTTTTATTTTTACAAGAAGTAATATACTTAAGCTCTCTAGAGCTCTGCAAATTCATTTTTTACATGCAACTACATAATCTTTTTGGAGTGACTATGGACATTAACTCCTCCTTGCAGCTCTCTATAAACATATGCTTGCACAGCAGATATTTCAAATTCAGAATCCAGGAAGGAAAGTGCTCCCAGGACTGACTACTGAGTTATCCACCCTTTTATTTTAATGTACTTTGCCAAGATGACTCCATAACCTCTAATGAGTCAGGGAAGAAAAGGGGAAGGGCAATAACAAGCAGCTTCATTGTAATTTTAACCCTATTGCCTAGTGATCACAAAATAACCATTGTGCTTACATATTTAAGGAGACTACGTGGACACGTTCTTCCTGAGTGTGCTCATCCACTCCTTGGGATTTGTACTCTGTGGTTCCAAGTACACAAGTAGAAGACACGTGACACCAAACCAAATTTATTACTTGGATCTGGTGGCAGGGACACTTAGGATGTATTGCCAAACTGCAGAGTGACACATTTCACTTTCTTGGATAGACCTCTCTGTAAAATGGAGATACATTTGCCATACTGACTCTCCAGGTGTTGCTGCTGTGGTTGGGATTCTATTCCAAGACATCACTTAAACATGATGTTATTATGTCCCAGTAATTCAGGATTTAGTTAGTCCTTATTAAATAACTAAAGAAATATTGAGACATCTTGGAAGCTGTTTGTGTAGTCCAACAAACAATTCACAAATAAACAAAAAATACAGTCAGCTTTAGTATACAAGACAACTTTTGTCTGGAGTAACTATAGTCTCTCTTTTAAAATCCCCCTGTTATTTCAGCTGGATGTATTTTTTCACTTGCTGCCCTAAATTGTTACATGTTATTCTAAAAGCTGGTTAACATCACATGGAGAAGGTGGCAAAAAATCAATAGAGCTTCATAACAAAGGCATGAAAGGAGTAAAATATAAAACTTATGAAAGAAATTATGTTCCCATTTGGGGGCAAAAGTGCAAGAACAATGGAATCAGTGAATTTATACTTTTCTGTAGACTTTGCTGTGTTACTAAGATGTAATACTTCATGCAGTTGTGTCTTTCTATCTTCTTTGGTCTGCCAACAGAATGAAACAGTAGTTCAAACAGGAAAGTCAAGTTTTGTCTATCAAAAAGAAATTTCAAGAGAGTTTTCCCAGAAGATTAATGTCTCATCTTTCTCATGGAGTGAAATACATTCCAGTTCCTGTAAACTTGCCAAGATTAACAGTAGTTTATATCTTTAGAAAAGATACAGAGTAGATGGGAATCTGAGCTCAAGTGGCTGTCTGAAGAGAGAATATATACATATGTATTACATAGAATCAATACCTAAGTATGTGTTTAATATATAACATTTTATATAGAATATGAATATACGTACTCCTGTATTTTACAAGCTTTATTTCTATTTGCAATTATAACTTGTTAAAATTTTCTTTCTGGTGATTTTCATTACTACATTAATTGGCAAATTCTGTACTGCACAGCATGTCCTCCTGAAGAATGCAGCTCTGTCAATGAAACAGTTCTCTCAACAAACCCAAAACCCTACACTATCCTTATGTTAAATTATTTGTCCATTGTCACCTGTGTACTCATGGTTGTATAAGACTTAGGGGGCTTAGAGTCACTCAATGGTCAGTGCTCTTCTTTTTCTAGCTCATCTTGAATTTGGGACTTCTGAGTGGATTGCTCTGGTATGAATAATAACTATGAGGAGTCCTTGAGTTCTGTAGAGATTTTGGGTGTTGTTTTATCAATTGGTGACCTTGAGGGTAGGTAGTTTGAAACAGCTGTGCTCTAAATTATCCATATTGCTTTATATTATGCATCAGGTCTCATAGTTTAGGTTTTTGTACTAAAAGGTATTTAGAGTGGAGAAAAACCTAAGCTTTCTTAGTTCATTTTGTTGGTGTACTGCAATGTTATACACACATTTACATTATTCCTACAATTTAATACACAGTAAGGGGCTGTCTTGAACTACTGGATTAAATAAATTCCTATTTCTGCTTGAAGTTCTTGTTGGCAAGAAAAAGTACAGGTCCCCTGGAGATGGGTTACATGTTCTTTTAAGTCTTTTCTATCTAATTTTTAGGATTTCTATGAACCTCAATTCAATTTCTTGGCAATAGATATAGCAGTCTTCTGGCTATGATCAAGAAGAGAATCAATCTAAAATTTGCTTTTATCCTACATTGAGCCACTTCTCTTTATGGTGAGAAGATATTAGAATCATTGATAGAATACACATTTTACTACTTCCATTTCTTCGCACGCATATTGTTTTGAATAATTGAAAAGTTATGATTTGCTACATTTAACTTGGACTTTGTTATTGTTGGGCAGAGTACTAACATTACAAGTCTCTCAAAATCACTGTCAAGTCACATGGAAACTTTGCCTACCTATTCATTAAACAGGCAGGAAGAGATACTGAGCTGGATTGTGTTGACAGTGAGCAAAATAGAAGCAGCATCTCTCCCTAAGTAACTCAGAACTCTGTCCATCCTGCTGCTGATACACCAAAGCAGTTTTCCTCTCATACCTGTATCTCATTTTAATTGGATACTGCCTGAGAAATGGCAGAATTATCTTTTTGTTTTAAAAACAAGTTTCCCTGACAACTTGCGATTTATGTTTTTTCTTTTCCTAGTGCATAATCATGCCCAGCATTTTTGTGAAGGTGTGTATCTATATATGTAAAACAGAAGAACGTTACCTAGAGGAAATGCTGTTCCCTGGATAGAGTATCTGCAAAGATTGTTATAAAGGAGCCAGGAGGGGATGATTAATTACTGTGTTAATGCACTCATGTACAGTAAAGCAGGGCTCTTTATTAAGAGTCACGTAGCACTAATGTCCTGTTGCTTTCACAAATTACCCATTTGTTACTAGGAGGGTCAAACCCAAATACTGTGTGCAAGTCCTCCACATATGCCCGTGGTTTTTTCTCAATCCTTGTACCACAGGGCACGAGTATAAGCAATTTGTTGTCATGAGGGCTGGCAGTCAGGAGAGCTATACGTCCATCTGATGTTGATGTAACAAGCAAGGCTCTGCTAGGAATTTCCGTCTGCTTTTCATCCTGAATTTGCCTACGGCTAATTACTGTGCTTGGTGATGCTTAACTAAAAGTGACTGGAAATGTGTTTGCAATTGAACATTTTTATAGGATCTCTGTCAATAGGAGGTTGTTTCTGTGGGCCTGTTTTGTGTTACAAAACCTTTGCTTTGTAAAAGGTAACTTCTGAAAATTCATTCCTTTTCTTAAATTAATAAGTTTAATTTATTCCTGAAATGCCAAAATCTCTGCAATGAGTAACAAAATCAGACTGAACCACCTTGGTTATTAAAACTTTGGAAGACTTGTTGGAATATTTTGGAGCACTTCCAGCTGCTGGATGTGTTCCAGTTGCAGGTGGCCTGCACTATCAAAGCTTTGCTTGCAGCTGTGACCTTTATTCCCCTTTTGACATGGACTTGTGTGATGCAGGAGAACCTGCTCCCTGCCCAAAAGACGGAGTATTGTGACGAAGAGGAAAGTATTTCTACAAAGACAGCCGTGTAGCTCATTGTGCAGAGAGCAGTGTGGAATTGCTATAGCAGTGCATAATTAGCAAAATGAAAATGTGGCAACTTGAAGAAAATTAAGGGGAACAACCAGCAGTTTGCCCAGCCCCTGCCAGGGCTGAGTGTTAGTGGGCTGTGGTGGTTATCTTGCACAGGCTAGAGATGGCCCAGGCACCATGAGCTAAAGAGCTTTAATCAAAGAGAGATGATAAAGAAGTGTTCCTTCCATGATCCTCATGCGCTGAGTGATACCAGTCTTGGCAGAGCATCTCGCAAACCTTAGCTCTGGCTGCTTCTCAGACAAATAGAAGAGCACTTATGGTGTAAAGCCAGACTTTCAAATATGTTCTGCTTAAATGACATATTTTAAATATTAAATAACAGATACTTTCAGGAAACCTTTGCATCTAACAGAACTGCATCAGCGGAGAAAGAGCTCTGATGTTCTCTAACCTAGAGTCTCTTTGATGATTAGAAATCATAGGAAATCTATCATGGTTACCTGTAGTAGGAAAGGACTACATCAGTGTTTTAAGTTTAGTATTTCTGTGTTGCACTTAGAAGTTTTGCATTTGAAGGAAATCAAAAAGCCACCTTAAATATGCACATATACATGAATATGGTTTTGTAAACATGAAGGATCCACATGAAATTAGATGGCATGGCTTGATGCAACACTTGAATCCTTTTTTTTTTCTATTTCTAAGCCTTCTGACACCAACTATCCAAAAATCTAAATTGAAAAGTAGGAAGTTTAGGAGCTCACAACTGGAAATGTGGTTTGAGCTTCAATCACTGCTCAGCTTCAATCACCTGCTCAGTTCAGGTTTTGTGTAAGAGAGAATTCAGCCCTTTTATATTGAGCAAGAGAAACAGAATTAGCTCTTTCTAAAGGCTTTAAGCCCCCAAGTCTTTTACATTGAAAATGTTCATGGAAGTCAATGGGCATTTTCAGTTCCAGAGGAATCCAGGGTTAAGTCTAGGATCTACCTGTTACCAACTAGATAATAATGAATATACACAATGTTACATTGCATACAAATATCACACTTAATTCCCCAGTTTTAGCACCTTACTACGTGTAGTGCTTGCAGCTGTGAATAATGTTCTTATTTGGTTAGATTTATATACACTGTAAAAGGGGCAGTAACACAGCTGTGCAGCTATCAGCCACAGAGCACAGTACAAATTGTCGGAATTCACAGTTTGGGCTCTATTTCTTTAAAATTCACAGTGTGGGCTCTATTTCTTTAAAATACTATGAATAATTCTACAAAACACTGCAGGATCCAGCTCTCTGAACCTCAAAGATTTCTGACTCGTTTTGGAAGTGCGATTGGTCTACCTATGTCAGCGAGGGTCAGGGTGTTTGAGCAGGAACAGGAGCTGCAGACGTGTTGAATCTCACACTATACATCACAGTCTTAGTGGGTAATGGGCATGTTCTTGTCTCTTGTGCCCCAGCTAGGACACAGGTACTGTACTTTGTGGTTTGCACATTTTAAGAAACTGAGGATGACAACCTTCTGAAGGTGGCAAACTGCTCCGAAGCAGCGGCACAGCCTGAAACAGCTGCAGAAAATCCCGGGAGGCCTTTGCTTTATGTGGGGCACTGCAAAGAAGCTGTTTTGCCATACCAGCTCCCTCAGCACACCCACAAACTTTGCAAAGTAAGTTACCTCTTTCTTTGTTCTCATTACTGTTCACCTACCAAATGCTTGCATTTTATTTGATATTGCGGGTAACTGCTGTTACTGCTGCTGCATGCAATACAAAGCTGACAGAGAAAATGTTTCGACGTAGTTTTAGTTCACTACTGTTCCGAGTTCATTAAATAAAGCAGCAAGCGCTGGGCCGGGCCGCGGTGGCAGCGCGGCCGTGAGGGGCGGGCCGGGCTCTGAGGGGAGCGCGGTGAGGGGCGGGGCGCGGTGAGGGGCGGGCCGGCGGCCATGGCGGACAGCGTGCAGGTACCGCCGGGACGGGAGCTGTTTGTGTTAAATTGTCCGTGCTGAGCTGCAGCCGAGGGCCACAAGGATGGTGAGGGGTCTGCAGCATCTCGCTGGTGACGAGAGACTGCGGCAGCTGGGCTTGTTTAGTCTGGAGGAGATTGAGAGGGGTCTTGTCAATATATTTAAATGTCTCAGAGGTCAGGAGGATGGTGCCAGTCTCTCTTCAGTAGTGTCCTGTGACAGGAGGAACAGTGGCCATAAATCACATCACAGAAATCTCCACCTCAATATGAGGAAGACTTCACGTGGAGGGTGGTAGAGCACTGGAACGGGCTGCCCAAGGAGGTTGTGGAGTCTCCATCTCTGGAGAGAGACATTTGGAGACATTGCAAACCCCCCTGGACGCGTTCCTCTGTCACCAGCTCTGGGTGACCCTATCTCGGCAGGGAAATGGACTGTATTACCTTCACAGGTCCCTGCCAACCCTAACTATTTCGTGTAGAAAAAGCTGTGGTGTTAAAAATGCTGTGTGTATGTGTAAATACACGTATGTACATATAAAAATACACCCGTGTCACTGTCGTCGCCCCAGCAGTTCAGTGGGGACGCTGCCTGCCCCGGCAGCTCCTCCAGCAGAGCCTGCGGACCTGGGCTAGCACAGCCCGGGCGGGCCTGTCCCTCACCCCTCTCACCTCACCCGGAGCTGCTGCTGGTGTGCGCCTCCTCCACCTGTGACCTCCCACCGCCTCGCCAGGTTTCACCCGCCTACGGACTCCCCTTTGTAAATGTATGGTTATTTCTTGGTGTGTTGGGTTTGTGTGGCCTTGGTCGTAGGGAGCTACAGGAGTGGTTTCTGTGAGAAGCTGCTGGAAGCTTTCCCATGTCCACTAGAGCCAATGCCAGCCAGCTCCAGGACACACCCACGGCCAGCCAAGGCTGACCTCACCAGAGACAGAGATCTGGTTATTTCTTGGTGTGTTGGGTTTGTGTGGCCTTGGTCGTAGGGAGCTACAGGAGTGGTTTCTGTGAGAAGCTGCTGGAAGCTTTCCCATGTCCACTAGAGCCAATGCCAGCCAGCTCCAGGACACACCCACGGCCAGCCAAGAGACAGAGATGGTGGGATAACAGATTTTGGAGGGGAAAGAAGGAAGCCATACAACAGCAGCTAGATAAGAGGGGTGAGAGTATAGGAGATGACAGTCCTGCAAACACCAAGGCCAGCAGAGAAGGAGAGGCAGGAGGTGCTCCAGGTGCCAGAGCAGATTCCCCTGCAGCCCGTGGTGATGTAGCTGTGCCCCTGGGGCCCATGGAGGTCATGGCGGTGGAGACGTCCATGTTGGAGCAGTTCCTGGAAGACTCCCTGGTGCAGGGCACCCCATGCTGGTGCAGGGTTAGAATGTCTTCCCAATGAGGAGGCAGCAGGGTCAGATGCAACATGTGATGAAATGACTGCAAGTAATCTACCCCATCCCCCTGCAATCCTGGGGGGAGGTGGTAAGAGAAAATTGGGAGTGAAGTTGAGCCTGGGAAGAGAGGACGGGTGTTTTGAAATGTAGTTTTTATTTTGTGTTATTCTACTCTGATTTCATTGGTAATGAATTCTTTTTCTGCCCAAGCTGAGACCCTTTTGCTCATGACAGTAATTGGTCAGTGACCTTTCCCTGTCCTCATCTTTTCCCACAAGCCGTTTGTTATGTTTCTTCTCTCCTGTTCAGCTGAGGAGGGGGCTGACAGAGAGGCTGTGGTCAGCTCCTGGGCATCCAGCCTGGGTCAAACCACCATAGTGGGCTTTTTTGTGGTGGAAGGAGTCTCCTAATTTTTGGTTGTTGAGGGAAAGGCTTGTGGTTTCCTTTTAAAGAGCACTGGGGGAATGGAAGCAAGCTTACACTTTCCTTCCAGCAATATCACAGTTGTATTTCTCACCTTTCATTGCTTTAGGTAGCTGAAGTGCTTTGGACGATTTTACAAATCTACAGTGTTTGCATTAATATTTGCTTTATTTGCTTGTCTGGCCTCCTCCCTGTTTTTTTCCTGTTTCCTTTTTTGACTTCGTTGACAGAGGTGTGGTTTCTGACAGGCAACTCATTTCATGCTGCTTGTCAGGAGATATAAGAATAAAATTCATTCCTCCCAAGAATGTATGAGGTGATGCATCAACTCAGAATTTCTCCCTCAAGCCTGTCTATGTAGTTGTAGCTACTACAAGATAATTTTCTTCTGCTTGAACTGCTTTGTTGTCTCCACTTGGCAAGAAGTTGCTGTGACTGTTGTGGGAGTGATTAAGCACCTTCAGCCAGTGTCACGGTTGTGTCTTTGTCAGTACAAAAGTTTACCAGTTAGGTTTCCTTAAATAAATAAACCCTCTTCCAAGTGAAATGTGTTGCTAAGTATTCTGAATGCTTTATGAAAAATAGATGCATCTTTCACAGTGCGCTCCGTTGGCGCTCCCTGTAAATGTTTTGGCAGTTGGAGCAGCGTAACACTGGGGTAATGCAGTCAGATCAGAGTAAAAGGATACAGGCTGTGCTCTATGGGACACGACAGGCTGTCAAAAATATATTGTACATCTGTTTGAAATGTACTATTGAAATTTTTGTAGTTTTTATTTCATGGCTTTATAAAAAGAATCTTTAGAGGAATTCAGTGAACTTTTTTTTTCATGTGTTTTCTGTTCCTTATGTATTGAAGTTTGTTCTACACATAGTAGCTTACCTTTGTGATATTTATGTCTATCCTTTATGATTTATTTTTTATTGGAAACCATGTGGAATTGTGTGTTTTTATGAATGGCATTCTTTAGTCTCTAGTTTTGGCTGAAGGTAGCTTAGCATGGTCCAGATATAAGGTGTAAGAAACACTGTATTCTGGTACTGTTTCTTTATATAATTTCTTATATTTTGAGACAATTCCTTTTTATTTAAATTGAATACTTTTATAATTGTTATGACTTGTAATGACTTTCAGCAGAAGGTCTTTCAGAAAATCTGAATACTGATCTTATCAAGTCTTGCTGCTGCTTTATTTTTAACCACATTTTTCTCATAAGTGGTCTGCAGCTGTGAAAACATCAGTAAAATTTACTGTCATCATACATTTAGTCAACCATAAATCATGATATATGGACTGTGACATTTTTGAAACATATTTTTTTATTAAAAGGACACTATCATGTTGATAGTGTTCCTTAAAAGCTTTCTTTGCCTATAGGTTTTGTCTTTTGCATTTGACACATCTGCATATTTTCCTTTTGAAGATAGTTGAAATGAGTGCTGCTATTTTTATTTCCTCATTTGTTTGGTGACAAAAGAAATGTTTATGACTAAAAATAGCAACTATTGATCTTAACTTCCCATTGTGGGAGCGGGCAAGTGGGGCCTTTTAAAAACAAACAGGAACAGTGAATGTGTTTCTGTTTCTGCCTTAACTATTTGTGTAGAAAGCTTCAGGATTTTCTGCTGCTACTGAAGCATTTGACAGCTTGATAACAAAATGTGTATAATAATACAAATAACAGCCTGTGTTGCCGGTGTAGTTTGGTTGGGTTTTTTCCGTTCCCATTTTGATTAAAGTTGTAACTGATACACAGTGCTCTTCCAGGGTACATCTGCTCTGCTGTCAGCCCGGGCAGAGCAGCTGAGCTTGCTTTACATGAGCTACTGGAAAGTGGAGTCCAGTCTGATTTCCCTGGTAGGGCGAGGACAGCAGGATCTTGGCTTCCTTATGCTTTGAGTATTTGCTGCAGTTAATGAGATGTGCTGTTCCCTTGTGTGTATGTTTTTGGAAGCCATGATTTTGCAAAGCGTGATGGTGTATTGTCAAACAAATGCAAATGCTATCTTCAGCCGCTGCAGAAGGCTCATCCCAAAGGAGGAGTTTATTTTAATTCAGGAATGCTGGTGCTCGTTTCATTTGCTGTGTTTCAGGGTTTGGCCACTCTGGAAAGTCCCTCGCCAAAACTGCAGGTAGTGGGGTATTTTTCCTAGCCAGAGGTGACTCAGTACAGGTTTGGGGTTTTGAGATTCTTCCCCACCCCTGTAAACACTGAGGATTTTTGCAATTTGCTGTTTAACTTTATCACTCTGCTGCTGCTGATTCCTGATTCGTGGTAGTTTGTGAAAATTGACTGAGAGATTTAGAAGGATCTTACTTTTTAGTTTTAGAGTGCCTGGTTTGGTATTTTGATTTGATGCTGTTAGCAAGGGATGCCCACAGCATTTGGAGTAATGTATTGAACAGCCAGAAACATATTATGCATTCAGAACAGCTAAAAATCCTTCAAAGGAAAATAAAACTGTGACAAATAATTCTCCAGTAGCGGCCTGTATTTAAATAGGCAGTCTGCTGCTGGGAATGGGCATTGGTAGGATTGGTTTCAGGAGTTTTTTTCCTGACACATGAAGACAGCATTACTAGAACTGACTCACCTTGGATTACCTCAGTCAGTCCCTGCAGTTAACACTAAAATGAACAGTAAATTCTTTGACACCAGTGAACGCATATAAAAATAATCTCCCGGTGTTTTCAGTAGTGGGTAAAGAGACGAAAGCAATCAATCAAAATAATTGTAAGCTTTTAGTCAGGTGTGTGTGTGTAGGTTCAGTCCAGACAGAAACTGTCTATAAACACAGGATTGTTTAAATTATTTATGGACCTTCAATATTTTCTTAAACTACAGAAAGATTGCTGATTTTTAAAAAAAAATTAAATGATGTGCTTTCTCTCCCATAGTTCCTCATCTGTCATTTGTAACAGTATTTCTTCTTATCTGATACCTGTGCTTGTTATAGTGGACAGTGGTGCCCATCCTTATCATGAGCATTAACAAAACCAGTAATACATTGGTGGGAATGTTGCTGCTGGGAATGTTGTTCCAGCCTCCCGGTGATGAAATGGTTTTTGGGAAGCATTCCCCTTGCCCTGTAAACTGTTGTGGTTTCATGTGCAGATTAGGGAGCCTTATCTGCAGCACTGAGTTAGTTACAGCAGCTGCCTATCTCTTCCGTTTAAAGTGCAGCTTGTAAAATATTAGCGTTTCACTAACAATTACGCTCAGTACGATCTTGACTGGCTGACCAGTAATTTATATAGTGCTGGTCACTGTAAATACTAAAGTGTTCTATGTATTGAACATCCTAACAGAAAGTGAGGGAGGAGCAGTTTCCAAAACATTAATATCAGTTATTCATTTAATTCAGCCCCTACAGCTTCTAAAGAATCTCACGTTCAACAGGTGTCTAACACCACTTCAGGAAAGCATTTACATTTTTTTCTTATTTAAATATGTCTCTCAATAATTGTATATTAGCAGGTTGTGCTATTAGTTTTTCCCTGCAGCTTCAATTATAGCAGCATTACTGACTGTAGGAGTATTTTTTATGCTGTTTAAATTACTTCTAATAAAAGCAAGCTAGCATCATGCTTTTAACTATGTGAAGGAAGCCTTCGTTTATTTCATTCATGTTCTTATGAGATATTTTATCTGAGATTGACTTGTTTACAGTTGGGAACAATATTTTTTTCTTATTGAAGTGTATGTGAAAGCACTCTGGTAATTAATTATAGAGAAGAAGAATAGTCTGTCCACGGAATGAATGTTCTTTGTTGCTCTCAGTCTTGTTTGTCCCTCCTGTCTGTGGTGGCTCTTCAGCTAGTCCCAGGATTTCAGTACAACTTGTAGCTCTGCAGCAGCAGGGGGAGTAGTGTAGCTTTATTTGGGGGCTCGCCTTGACCGGCGCTGCAGTGCCTTGGTATCAGCTCAGAGCAGTGCTGGTCAGGCTCAAAAATCAGGAATTCTGCTTCGCTGTCCCTGTGTGAGCTGGAAGCAGGGTTCTGCAGGCTTTGCCTTGCTGCACTTCTCTAAACCCCAGGTCCTGCAGATGTACAAGTGTACCTGCTGCAAGCAATTTTTGTGGTTAAGCCGGGCAGACTCCCAGCAGGAGGCTGGAAGGCATTTTGGGACTGGATCAGCTACTTGATCAGAGCTGGGCCAGCACTCAGTGCCCAGCAGGGCTTTGTCCAGTTTGGTCTGAAAAGCCTGCAAGGATGGAGACTCCTCTGCCTTTCTGGGTTATCTATTTAATGCTTAAGTATTTTCATGCTGAAATATTTTTCCTTATGCTGCCCCATTGTGGATCCCTTTCAGCTGGAGCACAGTCCTATGACCGTTGTCCCTTTTTCCCCTGCAGTGCCCCTCTCTGAAGGGGCTGCTTCATCTCACACCTCACTTTGTTATCTACATATTCTATTGTGAAACAGTGTTAGGGGATTTTTTTTTCTACTGTTATTTGCATTTTCTGAAATTTCATTTTTTGTCAATGACAACGCAAAATATCATCAAATATTCCATTTTTTTCAAAGACCATTGCATTGTTAGTTCATGCTCACTTTGTTATTCCCTAAAACATCTACATCCTTCCTAGGAACAGTTGTGTCAGATCCTTGTGTAATATTCTGTTGCAGCAAACATCTTGGACTTTTGTTTGGCTAGGGGAAGGAGAGAGTGTAGACAGTAAATTTGAAAATGCAATCAGGTACATGGTGGAGAGCAAATAGCATAGTAATATTTGTGTATTCTTACAATATGTTTAGGAGAAAGTTAATTTTAAAATTTAATTATTGTGCAATCCAGTATCATGTTGGTCAAATTTAGATTCATGGATTCTTTTGCACCTTTAAATCTCTGTTGTTTTTACTTGCAAGTTAATTTAATCTTGTGCAACACATAATATGTCAGTGTGTTCCAATATGGATTTATGACAAAAATACTGTGTTCCATGTATCTGCCTAGCTTTTCTCTAGCGAGAATGTGTTAAGGTATTGTGTTACTGCTGTATAATTACAGCTGTCTTGCATTTTTGACATTTGTTGAATTAATCCCTTGCATACCTCCTCAATATAAAAATGTTATTTAGGTAAGTTACTGACATAATAAAATAAACATTTTTAAAATTACATTCCTATGTACATGTATGCAGGATGAAGTCCAAGATCAGAATGAAGACAAAGATCAGGGTGATGTAGGTGGAGAAAAGATTCCTAATAGGAGATTTTTTTCTCTTTCCCAAATAACTGCCTTGTTAGAAGAAGATCTGGAAGGAGTTGAAAAGTAAGTAGCAGCAACAGCAATAATAACAAAATAAATATAATAACAAAATAAAAATTGCAGACTGTTTGTTAGATTTCTTTTGTGATGGTTATATCGTTAGTCTTTAATTGTTCAGTTAAATCATTGATATTTAACATTATTCACAAAAGATGGCAGAAAGACTTTTGATCTCAGATCCAGTCTGGTTTACTGTTTTTCCTATATCTTTTAATTTTGCTTAGACTCCTTTATTTCCAATTGTATTTCACCTTGTTGTGGTTTCTGAATTTACAGTAGCTTTAAATACGCTGTAAACAAAATACTAAGATGTAAGTAAGAACAGACCAATACTGAGCTTTTTTTGGTAAGTCTTACTTTTTTTGCTAAAACATTCAAGATTCTGTACTGTAACATGAGTTACCAAAAAAATCAAAAAGGTCTTAAAAGTTCAGCAAGGGATGGAAAGCTTAAGAAGGCATTAGTAGGTCACCATTATGGTGCTCTGGGGAAGTAGGAGGCAGCCAAAGACTTCTGATGTCAGGCTGCCTTTGTCTTTCCTGTACCAACACTCTCCCTTGTTATTAGTGTTTAATAGCAGCTAAATTTAGGAGGCCAGGAGTTCAACCTGAGACTCCAGATTTATATTTGAAAAATTGGACTTTTTAGAAGTGCAAGAATTATTTAGGAGTGCTGTGTCTGCTAGCAGGTTCTTAGGGAATTGAAAGCCAAAGGGTTGGGCCGCTGGTCTAGTTTGGGAAGGAAGAGGTGGGGGGTATATAAAATCCAGCTTTGTTCCTCTGAATAGGTAACCGTTTAATAGAGATTAAAATATTCCTGAAACATATTCTGTTCTTCCTATTTGTCACTATTCTAGGGAGAAAAGGTTTTTCTGGGATTTTTTTAAAAGAAAACTGGAAAGAAAATTCGCCACCATCAAATAATAATAGAAAAAAATCTTTCCTTTCCTGTTTTCTCTTGCACAATAGGTCTCTTTAAATTTAGAGGAGACTGAAGTGTACAACTCATGGAGACTAAAATGTGCTTAATGTGCACAATTCTTTGTGCAACTTTCCCATCAAAATTAAAAAGAAAAGCACTGAAAGATCGTATGCTCTTTTAGTCTCAGCTGATCACACGTGTATTTATATATACATGCTGTACAAGGGAAATGTAAAGTATATGCTGTATCTGACTGGAAGGAGCATAGTTAAAGGGTATTTTATGCCCACTAAGCAGTTTAGCAGCAGCATTAAAATTTTGTTTACCACAGTGCGTTGTGTCTATTTACAAGAGCAGTTTGAAGGCCACAGCTAAGGTTAGAAAATCAGAATAGATCTGACTGAGTCTGAGAGTTTTGATGTCCTGCATTCCCATCTATCAGGGAGTTTTGTACTGCTGTCCATCTTGGTAAGACTTGAGCCCTATGAAGAAAGAAAAAGCAGGGAGGGTAACTATGGACTGTAACTGCCCCATCATTTCGCAAGCATGTACAGATCCTGTTGTCAGTGACATGCCTTACAGAATATTGGAAAGATGAGCACTGACATTGTTAGCAGAATCAGAGAAAATCTAAATCCCTGAGAAGCTCTGATTATGAAAACACAGAGTTGGCAGAAGCTTCAGAGAGAGAGGATATGGACTGTTTCAAACCTTGGAAAGTTCAGCTGGCCATGTTCCACTTCTATTCCAGGACACAAGTTAAGTGTTTTTAACCGACTTGCATGTGTGCAGCCATACAAATTTGTCATGCAGAACAAAGGAATACATGTTTTAAACAAAACTGATTGGATTATATGCTTTACTCTGTTAGCTGTTGAGGCTTTAATTAAAGAAATAAACTGATCTCTTTTGACAGCGTATCTGTACTGTGTTGGGTAAAGCCCTGAAAATCGAATGGCTGCTATCGGTAGGTTCGGGATTAATGTCCTTAGGAAGGAATGAGAAGGCAGTAGGGCTTGGGAAGAGCTTGCTTTTGCACAGGCGTCTAGAAACTCTGATCACTGGCACCTGTGTCCTCAGCTGTAGTTAAGAAGCCAAGGATTGCTTTAATGTAAAAATTAACTACCTGAGACATGGCCAAAGTTATACTGGAAGAATTGAAACCAAGTCCTAGCACAAATCCCCTCTCTTCATGTGGAAAAAAGCACGCAGTTATTATAAAAGATGTAACTAATTCTGTGTTTGGATAGAGTAGACATAAATGTGTCAGCAACAGTATGGCCTCCTACAAGGGAGTGTATTTTTTCATAAATTTTTCAAGTTAAAGTAAGTGGAAAAATTTTCATCGTGTGCCAGTAAAATGGGATAAGGCTCTTTTTAAATGTTTTGACCCTTATGCAAGTGCAATTTAAACTTCTAAATATTTTAGCTACTTTCCATAATTATGTGTTATATTGTTTGCATTAATTTTCAAATGTAATTTTTCATCATGAAAAATAATCTTAAAATGTAAACAAGACCTTATTACTACTGTAAAGGTATCTAAATCAGAGTGAAAGCATGATAGTGGAAAGTGGAGACTAATTGTCTCATTTCATCCCACAAACCAATTCCTGATGAAACACTTTTTTTCCTCTGGAATTTTCAGTGTATTTCTCTTTGGTTTTGTAATGCTCTAATTTTTGTTCTTTTGTTAGTCATATCTTAACACTTCAGTAGTTTTTGCTGAAACCTGCAGGCAATTGTTTACTTTTTGCTATGTCCTCTGATCAAAAATGCAATCTAGGAATTGATGTAGCTAAATTCAAGAAATTATGTACATATGCACATATGAATAATATAGCAACTAAACAAATGTTATGGATACAATTGCATGCAGACCAAGTAAGACCTTGGAATCTGTAATTTATTTTTTTAATTTCATTATTTTACTCTGCAATTTTTTTAGGAAGCTGGAAGAATTTCTGAATCTTACACAACGAAAGACATCTTTAAAAGAAACTATTTTACTAGAGTATTATGCTGCAGGATTTTGGTGGGGTAAAGAAATGAACTTCAGTCTTATCCAGCTCTCACGATTCTTGGATCTATTAAATTTCTCCTTGGAGAATGTCAGCAGTAAGTATAATGAAGATGTGTAAAATAAATATCTGAAGTGGAAGACAAGAATGTTTCCCAGTCATTTTATTAAAGTGATATTTAATTACAGGTAATTGTGAAATGATTTATTTTCCTCTCAAATGTTGGTATGTTAGACTTTGTGCCTGAAAATAATTCTTACTGGCAGATCTCAAGTCTTTTGAGTAGAATATTCCTCATTCTTTGTTTGTACAATATGTTGTACAAATGGTCCAGGTCCTGAAGAGACCTTTTCTTTGCTATGGTAAAATAAATAATAATTACAGTAGAGTGAGAGCAAGGAGCTCCTAAATTCCAATTCCAGCTTTCTCAGTGACTGACTCACTGTAGCCTTGGGCACATTTCTCTGCTGTTTGAGATATTCAGTACATCCTGTAGCATTACAGCAGGTGAATTACTTTTTTTTTATTCTTGGAGGTCAGCTCTCAGCTTCCTATATGGCAAATGCTGCACTTGTGGCACAGAATATATGTTAACTAAGGACTGGTGAGGGAAGTAAACTGGCATTGCTGCTGAAGATGAAAAATGACAATGAAAGGACTGTAGCTCCTGTGGCTATGAGGAAATTGGCCACAAAGCATGAAGCTTGGTCTAGTGGGAATGAAATAACCAGAAAAAAAATTGTATCATTGTCCTCTAAAACCTTCTTTGTCAGGGATTCTAATGCTTGTTTAACATTCACTTTGAAGGTGATTATGTTGAGAAAAGTCCATCCCAGAGGAAGAGTGAAAGGACTCAGCAGTTTCATTCAAAAGGCGAATATTTTAAAATCAAACTCAAACAGTCATTGTACTCTTTCACTGTAATTTAGTTCAAGGGCCTTTCTGACTTGGAATTTTGACAGAATATGTACGTGCTTTATGATCATTGGAATTCCAGTTGTCCTTCCTGTCTCCAATGAGAAAGTATCTTAACATATGCTAACTATATTACTATAACAATGGAGCAGGATGGAAACCCGTCACAAATTAGTTTTATGAGACCATGTAATGCATGTGTACACAACAGGCTGGTAGCACAACCACTTATTAAAACTGACTGACATTTTTCAGGAATGTCATCTTAGTTGCATTAAGCTTTACCAAACTTTTAACTCTTTAAGCTTAAGATATTTTCCATGGCTCTGTCTGCTTTTAGTGAATTTTTATATATAAAATTGCAACTGAACCAGTTCAGTGGGCTTGCAGACAGAGGCTGTGGAAAAAAACCCTCTATTTTGTCTCTTTTTTTTTTTTTTTTTTTTGTTAACAGGTCTGATGCCCTGTTGCTTTGAAGTAAAGATTTGGCAAGAAAATGTTGTGAATTTGCTTTTTGTTGGCCTGTGAAGATCCATTTAGATTTGGCTAAGATATACGTGGTTTTTAGAGAAAGAAAATGTAGTTTTTAAATGCTTGCAGGAACCTTGTATTTGCTTCACAGCCCAGGGCTGAGATGAATTTTCTTGTAATTACCAAACATTTCAACTAAAAGCAAAATTCTAATGTCTTCTATATTAATGACCCTTTCTTTTCCTTTCCCTGCACTGCACCCAGTCAGCCTGGAGAAATTAAGCTGACTTGGCCATAATAGCAAGAGTAGCATTTAGCAGGAAGAATGGGTTTAGAGAAGGAGAGTAGTGGAAATGTGTTTAAGGCAGGTAAAGCAGCAAGGAAAACTGGGGGTCTTGCTTGATGAGGAGGAAAAATGAGTTACATTATTTGATTCTCTTCTATCCATTGAGGGTAAAGTATTCCTTACCTCACAGATGTTCTGCATGAGTGTTCCTGAGACAGGTGGTTGGGACTGAAAATCAGGTGTGCAGAGGAAGGAAAGAGAAAATTTGAATGAGTTGGCAACAGACTCAGGGCCTGGGTGATCCTGTCAGGTGCCTTCACTTCCCTACAAAGGGTGATATTTCTGATTCTGTTGCTTTTCCTCATTTCCTCTGGCTTCTATTTCCTTTGCATTCTCTGTGTTTCTTTCTTGTCCCTTCCCATATGGTTATTTATATTGTGCTGCCTCTCTTACTGAAAAGTGGGGTAGAATTTTCAAGCCTTTGATTACTGTACCACTAAAGAGCAAAACTATAAAAGAAAAGAAGTCTTCTAAGTATTTTAATTTGTTTTCTGTACAAAAAACCCCAAGGAGTGTATCAGTAGAGACATAAAACAATGAGGAAAATAAATCTATTTCACCACTGGTGGATATTTCCCCCTTTTTTTCCTGTAGATTTTTTTAGACATAAAAGGAAAAGATAAATTGTATTTGAAGCTTTTTTTTTTATTTTTATTTCCAATGGTTCTAGTGATGGCAAAATCTGTGTGCAAATCAAAAAGATGAATCCTTTATTTTTATAGGTTCAGCAAGCACTGATACATTTCAGATTGTCCTCTTTGTCAGGACAGTTATCAAACAGAATTTAAATTCTAATTCCAACCTGTTGTGGCATTAGGTTTTGATTTCCAGGGTAAAAATGTAAAGTAATTATCTGGTTTGGAAGGATGCAAAAATGTCTCCAAGTTTGATGATACGTGCAGGGTCTTATGCATATTCATATTTAATCTATTACGACTGCAAGCATTTTAAAATACTCTTCTCCCTTTTTAATATCTGTTCCTGTATTAACGGCTTATGTTGCAAGGGGCATGGTCAGAAGAATAATCTTTTACAATTCATAAGCAGTAGGCTATTTTAAAGAAAAACATACTCTGCCTCTCAAATTTTCATATTTTTCTGCCTGTGGTTCTCTCAGCATAGGTAAGAGGTGAAGCTGTAGTATCTTGAACACCTATTATTGTGATCTTTCCATTGTGGAGGCAGAGTGGTGGTTTTGTAATGGAATTTTAATGGACACTTTATTGATGAGAATAATGGCAAGATGGGCTGCTGTTTGGCTTTTAAGTTTTGGCTGCTGTTGGCTTTTAAGTTTTTATGTGGTGGGTCATAACTAAAACTTCAAGAAATCTTATAATTAAAATGGGCCAAAAACCCCCATCCCACCTTGTCATGTTTATACATGGTTTTGTTCTTTGGGATTACTTTGCAGGCAAACGTATGACCTTGGGAGAAAATTTAAAAGAACTTGAAAGAGCAATGACTGGAATAGGAGAAACTGAGGCAGAAGATGGAGGTTACCTGAATTTATTCAGCATTGAGCAATCCAAAGCAATCATTGATTTCTTGGTTGTCAGGTATTTATTTCTACAGAATCTGTTTTTTATTTCATTAATCTAATATAGTGGGAAAATGACTGATAAAATAACAGCAACAATAAGAACAACAGCACCAACAATTTTTAAAATACTATTTTTACACTACTACTGCTATTACTAGTATTTTGCTGTTATTTTACTGGACACCTTCCTACTGTGCTAACATACTGCCAACACCAAACTTTAAATCATGAAAAAGAAGAGACAATATGCAAGGAGAAGTAAACACCTGGCCTCAGATGTCAAAGCCCAAAAAATAAATTTAGACTGGAGGTTTATAAAAAGGTAAGATTATGCTAAAAATATTCCTTTTGGGTTTTGTTTGAAGTGATAAAAGAAAACAGAGTAATGCATGGGCAATAATCTTGTTTTGCTTTTAAAAGCTACTTTTAGATTCCATCTGAATAAAATTGTAGATCTTATTTATCTTATTTAGATCTTATCTTGACTCTGTTACTGTAAGTATTTGTATGGCCTTGACAGTTATTGTGGACTGAAGTGATTTAAAGTTTTGTACTTACAGAATTAAGATTCTGATCATATAGGAGTCATAAAAATATTGTATTTCAAAATCAGCAAAAATCCAGTATGTACGTGAAAAGGTTTCATGAGAGGTGTCAGCTTTTAAACAGAGACACAGAAAGAGATGCAAACAGCAGTACATTCATTATTTATTTGAGGAAAAATCCTGAGTCTGATAGCAGCAGTAATGCCCCTGTATGAAGTTGTTACTGTGATGTGTACACCCCATTTCCACTGGAGCGCCGTGGTTAAGGCAGTGGCTGGACTGCCATACCCCTGTTTGCAGTACATGATGGACAGAATGGTTCTCAAGCGGTTTAACCACCCGTGAATGTCAGGGGCAAGGAGATGGAAAATTGCTAAGTTACTCCTGTAGTGTATGCTCAGCCACTGTACTGCAGCTGTAGCCCTTCAACCCATGTTCTGACCCAAATGGGGGTGGGAGGACTTGTGGCAGTTGGGCATAAAAATTGAGTAAGGTCATGGCTGATCCATATGTAGATTTGCTGGGAATTTTCTGACTGTTCTGTAGGAAAAATGTAACGCAGCAAAGAAGGGGTTTTTAGAGTGTTTCCCTGAGTGCAGAAAATATTTTCTCTTGAGGAAAGGCAAAATACTAGGGTAGCTATTAGACTTCAGTTTAGAGTACTTGGATTCAGGTGGAGATTTAAACCCATTGCAGGCAATTTCTCTTACGATTGGGCTATAAAATGTGTCTCTTTCTCCTACTCTCTGATTTTTTTCTTTTGTTTCTTTTTCATGGAAAATATAAAACACTTAAGATTCTTCCCATAAGAAATGGGAACATCACTTTAAATCTCAAATTTCTGTAGTCAAGGCAAAATAATGTCCTGCCAAGTACTAGCCCTAAACTAAAAGGAAACTTGGCATTTAAGATGTCTCAACTCCTTTTACTTCTGCCTTCCTGTCTGTCTTTTGTATATTTATATGGAACAAACGTTCTTTCCAAATAGCATGTCTGTAACTCTTGTGTAAATTATCCTTTGAGAGATATCTTGTCCATGAAGTAATTCCTTCACAAGTCAGAAGAATTTCATCCAAGAGATTAGGTGCTCCATCCTTCTTTGAACCAAAGTATTAGCTGGGCAGGAATAGAATGAAGCTGCAAAGCTGTTGCAGCAGAATGGTATTTTGGCCACCAGATTGTGGTTGTATGTCCAAACTGCTCAATTTATTAGAAATGGGTGCTGTGGCGATGTCGTGGAAGTGCACACACACACTGAAATGTATCATATGTGTCCAGTTTATGCAATCCATTATTTCAGTCACTGGAATATTTTTTTCTAAATAACAATGGAATTGGCACACTTAAATGGGTGTATTTTAAACTTTATGAACTCAGAAATAGTTTTGAGTTTTATTACAATTCAAATTAATGTATTAGTTCAATATATTTTTTCTTGTTTAATTTTAAATGATAAGCCTGTAGCTTTTTTTCTACTCAAGACAGTATGACATGTTGTAGTTCAGATCACATTTTTATAGATGAGCTGTAAACCCATGGGATTTATAATGGAAACAGGGACAAATGCTTAACCACATTGGCACAAACTGTGCAGCAAGTATAATGATACCTTCAGGTTTGGTGGAAGGTGACAGTTATCATCTTTTTATCTTGTCTCCTTGGGCAAACACACATCAACATAGCTCCTGACATTTTCTTTTCAGGAAGCAGTAGAGCTGGGGAAATATGTCATTCTTAATCACCTTCAGATTCTCATATGACATCATAAGAGGGCCTATTATTAACAATATTACTTACACAAGTAGAATTATTTCTGTCTAATTGCTAGAAACACTGGTATGGAATTTTTAAATTGTTCACATCAAATTGAAACAAAAAGGGGCATTTTGTATAATGCCTGATAGAAGAAAGAAAACCACACTCTTTTTTTCTAAATAAAAAAATGTTGATATCTGATTTATGTAATTTGATTTCAAGAGGATTTAATGGAGAATTTTTTTCCTTCATACAGGATTAGGTGTGCCAGGTTGAACAGAGATATTTTTAAAATAAAGACATAAAATTCAGAAATGCCAAAAATAATTACTTATATTTTTGGCTATATATTTCAAATTATACATACCTGTAGCATAATCCGTGGAGAATATCATAACACCTTTGGAGGGGAGGGGAAGGAAAAGACCTGACCTTTAGGTGCTGTAAATCTGGCTTATTTCCAAAGCACTAGGATAAGAGAACAAATTTGAAATATTAATTTCTGCCAGTCCAGTTGGAAGGATATATGACTTATTTCCTGTGTGTCTGTGATGCTCATAAAATATTTTTTGTCTTTTTTCAAATAATCCCTGTTAGAATTTTACCAAATTACAGGTGTGTATGAAAGGGGACATTTATTTACATGAATCAGTGTGAGTCATTTCCAGGTTAAGTCCTGAACTTTCTTTAAACATAATTTCTGTGTCTCCACTGAAACATGTCAGGAATTCTTTGGTGAAGTGCTGCAATAAAAATGTACTTAAATGAAATTGCAAATACTGTAAGAATTTAATTAATTGCCTGTGTGCGTTGGTTAGGGGTTTGGGGGAAGGCAGCCTCTAGCTGATGGCAGCCAGACTTCTTAAGTGGGCCTTGCCAGTACCAGTCTAAAGGTGTTGCTGACCCAGCTGATGGGTCTCCCAAGAAAAGAGCCTGGGTCCTGTCCCTAGGTAGGAAGCTTAGGAACTGGTTACAGATGTTCCCTGCAAATATTGCTGTACTTTTCACAGATACAGCAGGCAGGATGGCAAACAATTCTTGGAATCATTCTTCAGCCTGGACTTGCTATGAAATCACAGAGCAGTGTTTTAAATCATATGTCAAAATGATGTGAAAGAAGCCAGGAGTTCTGTATCATGATTGTAAGAGAAGAACTAATTGTAACGGACTGTGACAGACAAAACTTTTGGTTAAACAAATACTATATCATTGATCATTAGAAAAGGGAACAAAAAAATTATTTGACACATGTAAAATGGAAAGGTGTACATGTTTAAGGAAGATAAATATTTTAGTCCATTGACAAAGTCTATTTAAAGTTACTTTTGTTATAGTACACAAAACTGCTGTGTGTTAATCTATTTTTTTAGTTTTTCTTTGAGGAAATACTACACTGATTTTGCAAAGTGACCTTGAGAGAATAAATACTTCTATTCTTTATTGTTTTGGTGTTCCAAGATCAAACTTTCTCCCCGTACTGGCAGCCCATCCCAGAATCTGAAAAGCTGATTTGGCTTTGTTTCCTTCTTGTCTGCTATTGCTGATAATAAAGGCATAAGTATCCTGGTGATAAGTGTTTCAGGAATTACTTTTTTCAGAGGAGAACTTTGTCTTCTTGGAGTTCAATTTCATAAGGACTAAGTGGATGTATTTTTAAGTATCGCACTGTATTTTCCACAGACATCTGATAATAAATCTTGCAAACTAAATATGCTGCTTGTTGTATCTGAAGTTAAACAACTGTTTCTTTTTAAAATTTGGAATGTTACCATGCTGGAGGGTAACTCTTAGTTTAACAAAACTCATAATATTGTTACCTTTCCAAAAACTTACAGCTGTAATAGTCTATGTTATGTTGTCTTTCAGCTTATTTAAACACTATAAAGCGTATGAATACCTCTTCCACGGTCGTAGAGAGGAACCTGTGATAAGTAATGAGGTGAGTCATTTATATAGATGGAACTCATTATGCAGAGTTCCTTAACGAGTGCACCATGGCATATGTTTTATATTGCTCAAAGCGACTTCATGTCAACATCCCTGCATTACTAACGTAAAACGGCTGATTAAAGAGCGCAAGTTAAGATGTTTTGATCCTCATATTCAAAATTAATTTGGGATCTCAAAAAAGTGTAAATGCATTGCTTGGTTAAGTTGTTAGTTGTGTTAAATCAGGAACACTTTTGTGTAGGTATTTGTTAGTTGATGCATGTAATTTGAATTAGCAAAGTGAGTCTACTCTGCTTTAAAATCAGCAATCAAAATCAAAAAATGTTCTGTGCCGTGCCTAGTCTGACCACAGCCCTAATAGACATGTATGCATGTGCATGTACAGAGTTCTGTTTCTACTGTAGCCACCAAGAGTTAATTATACTGGCTATAAAGAAAGAAGCAAGCTAGAAACTGAGCATTTTGAAAGAATTCAATTAACAATAGTGAGTTGGCATCACTGTGAGCTTTGTCATGTGTTCAAACTTACACGTGAAAAAATACATAAGAACATGTGGTGATGCAAAACATGGCCTTTAATCAAATGGACAGGTTCAATTAATCAAATAAACCTTCCTTTAGCCTGGCTGTGCTTTTTGAGGGTATTTGTTATTATACATTAAAAAATATTTGCATTTTAAATTTGTATTAGTAGTCAACTGATTGCCCAGAGGGGCACAGTAGTGTATTATTTTTGATGATGCTTATATTTTAGCTTATCAGTACACAATGAAGTTAAAATTAGCACGCTGGAAAAATTCCTTTACAATTTCAGCGGTATTTTGACTCTGGTGATGTGGGATAATTGCTTTCCATGTTGCTTTTAAGTAGCCATATTATAAAATGACTTCTCTTGACATGGATGCAAATATTTGGAAATTATTCTTGTCATTTACAAGGTGGGTTAAAATTCCAACTATGATGAAATAGGTGTAAAAACTGTCAGTACAAAGGTAGAGCAGAACTTCAGCATTACTATGTTAGGGTGGGGGTTTTGTGTTAGGTAATCAGATCAATGGGTGGTTAGCACTTCTTAATTGCTAAAATCGATTTTAATGAGGCTTTGATTAAGTAATTCTTGTGTAAACTTGAATCATGAATCTTAGAAGGTTTCAGACTAGCTTAAAGGAAAGGTGTTTGTGTTTCCTGAAGACTCCTTTCTGGGTGGGTGAGATCATCATGCACTGTCCCAGCCGCAGGGCGGGGGTTGCCCTGGCAGGCTCTGAGGCAGCACCATCTCTGCTGAGGGTACCAGCACCTCTGGGCAATGGTAGGAGTGGATTTCAGGGAATGAATTTGGTGATGATCCATCCAAGCAACAAGTGCCATCTGCAGCTACAACTGTCACAAAACCCTGCACGACAATCTTTAACTCCTCTATGGCCTTTTCTTACCTATGATGCCACTTCACTTTAATCCATCTGTTTTGTATTCTCAGCTACATGGCAGAGAGCTTTTAATTTGTCCAGCTACACTCCAACACCCAAGAAAATCAATACTTATATTCTGTTAGAGTTCATTTTTGATAGGGTGATGCATTGTTCTTCAATAAGTAAAAGTTTAAGGTATTGAAGCTGCACATACAAATTTATGGCATTATTTGCACTTATTTTATCTGTTAAAATGTGAGGAGAGGTGAACTCAGCAGAGTCTTCAAGTTCTTTTGCTGTAACTTTGTATTATTTAGTAATTCTTATGCATAAAAGAGATCATTACTTCTATTTTGCAGTCCCTTACATGAACAGTTTTTTGGGCTGCCATGGTTTGGTGTGTGTGGCTGTGGCAGGAGCACACCTGGGATCACTTGCTCTGCAGTGCATCTGCTCAGGGAATGGGAGATAACTGGGAAATCCATGTGCTGAAAATAGAGAGTAAATTTGTGCTGAAAGTTTGGCTGCTGTCCTGTTATGTAGACTGGTGTCTTACAGGGAAAAAAAAAAAAAAGAAAGGCCACTGCAGGCACACCACAGCCCAAAGCTGGATCTGATCCTGACTCTGAGCTGAGTGCAACTAATGTCTAAGAAGTTTTCCTTTACCTCCAGGAATAAAAGCCTGTTCTTTTGGAACAGGACACTCTAAATTGTAATGGCCAGATTTGCCCAAATAACAAGAACTACGGTGTTCCAAGAGCTTAATTACAGCATTATCTCCTTTTGCAAATGAACGCTTTGAAAGAAGTCAGTGAAATGACTTGCTTCAACAGAATTGATTTGCTTCCACTGAAATGGCTTTAGCTCAGCGAGTATGTGTGCCGAAAAAATTACCTACAGAATAAAAGCCCAGCACCCCCAGGAGAAGATCTGATTCTTTAAAAGAGATACAGCTACAACAAATAAAATCAGTGCTGTAATGGATATCCTTTTAGGGAAACCACAGTGTGTGTTTTCCAGAGAAATCTTATAGCGATGGGTTGTAAAGTCATTGGAATTTTTTTTCTCTAGCACAGGCAATTATACAGTGTTCTCAATCAAGTTTCCTTTTTGATCTTTAACTGCAGTTATTTCCAAATGACCCTGTCATTTCCTGTGTAGAATAAAATCAGACAAGAAAAGGGAAATGACTCAAAACTCAGATTATGCATACAATATCTGTGGTCGTGCCACTTAACAAAATCTAAGTTATTTAAATATAGCACATAATTAGTGGAGCTTCACAGTCTGATTAATATTCTGCATTTGATGCAGCTAGCATAATAAAGCCACCTCTGTAAAACACAGACAGTGTTCAACTCTTAAAAAAAAGGTAACAAATGCTAGGCTAATTTAAATATATATTTTTTTTTTGCACTGGCTAAAGCCTTTAAACCTCAAACTGCCTAAGGTGATCATATTGCCTAGGAAAAAAAAAAAGTTAAAACAGAAAGACATGAATGCTTGGTTAGATGATAAAACACACATCACACTTCTAACCTACTTTGACAGTATTTAAAATTTAAAACTTGCCTTTCTAGCTATCAAATCCCTTACTTCTCCTTCATTCCAGATCTACAAAGACCTATATATTATGTATGCATGAATACCTGTTAGAAAACATGATGGTACAAGGAATTGCTGAGAAGTGTTAAGATTGCCAAGTAAATTCATTGCTTTTTTTTCCTGTTACTATTATGAGCAGTTCCCCCCATTTAGAATGATT
This sequence comes from Onychostruthus taczanowskii, assembly GCF_017590055.1. Taxonomy (NCBI): domain Eukaryota; kingdom Metazoa; phylum Chordata; class Aves; order Passeriformes; family Passeridae; genus Onychostruthus; species Onychostruthus taczanowskii. The sequence goes on along the minus strand of NW_024499462.1, from coordinate 3,542,152 downwards.
ACAGAAGAAGCTGTGCTTTAGCTGTTCTGTGGCTGTGATCCAAAATGAAATGCAAGCAGTGCTACCATACCAGAGTTCTTCAGGAATATTGCTGCTAAAGATACTGGTTTTTTCCCCTTCTGCCTGTTTTGGACATTTTGCTCTCTAGCTGTGATTTAGTGCACCTATATTAGCTCGCAATTTCAAGGAAAGCAAAAGGAGTACAGACTAAATATTGATGTTCAGGGAGTCAATGGAGCAATTCCTATTAACACGTCAGATCTTAGAACAAAGGTTTAAATTGTTAATACATGAATTGTGTAGAAGTTTTTATTCTTTTCTATTTCTACATTTAGTTAATTTATTTTGCTTTGATAGGATGACATATTACACAATATCTTGCAATTTTTTTTCTCTCATTTACCAATTGTACCTTATACTGCAGTTCATGGTTTTTGCTGCTCTCTGTTGTGTATTTTTGGATAGTATGAGGCTAAGGTCTTTTGGGATTATGTCTGCTTTGAAACATTTCCTAATAAAAATAATGTGGTTGGTAAATCTAGTTTTATTCCTAGTTGCTTTAGCCAGCCTGATGGAGTAATCTACTATTTTATGGCCCAGATGACTAGCTAAGTTTGACTTCTTGAAATAGTAGTGTACAATGTAATTTTCTTTAGAGATGTCATAGTGGGTCAGGTTGCAATAAAAATATCAAAGATTAAATTTAATGGCAGTGCAGATTCAGTATTATAGCAGTCACTAGATATCATCCTCTGTACTTAGAGTTCCAAACTAGTTTCCATTAATGCTTTCATTCTATGTACTCCCTACTTTCTGAAGCATTAAGGATTTGGACTGTGTCTGGTCCTTATCCAGTTATGGGTTGGGTTGGGATTTTTTTTTAAGTTTGAACAAAATCCCTTCTTTGTTTGAATTTAAGGAGGTGGATAGGAAGAATATGCTTTTTGAAAGCTAATAAAGCTTTTTTTTCTTCTGATGGCAAAAGCCCTAAAATCTGGGACTTGACTTTGATTCGTAATCCTCATTAGGTGTTGCATATTTAGGTTGGTTAATCAGTCATTGTTCAAACGATTTTTCTCCATGACTTCTTGAGAACTGCGTTTTAGAGATGTATGAAACCAGAACATTTCCATAAGCATATCAGTTCACACTACAGAAACTCATTCCCCAGCTAATGGAGTGCTTTTCAAAGCCTGGAGGTTTCAGATATTTTTAGTGCCTAAAAACCAGTGATTTGATGTTTTGTAGCTTTGTTTTCTAAATATCACCATGGCAAAGACATCAAGAAGAGCATAGGACTGGAAGGGATGTCTTCAATTGTCAGCTCTCATGCTGCTTTCTCTTAGGGAAACATTCATAATCCTCTTCAGAAACCTATCAAGCTCCAGTTTAAAAAGTTAATTTTTTTTTTTTTTTTTTTTTTTTTTTTTTTTTTTTTGTCTTTGCTCCTTCAGTTAGGAAGTACCCTAATGCCTGGTTTCTGTAATTGTTACAAAACTCCAATTTCTGGTCTGCGTGTGTTCATGACAAGCTTATGTGCATTTGTCCTTGTGACAATTTGTGCCAGTATTGACCTTTAGCTCTTGTTCCATCCCCAGTGTTTATAGTGCATAAAGAGACAGCAATCTTGTTGTCAGCCTTCATTCAGCTAGACTAGAAAAACCAGCCTTCTCTAATCTTTGCTGTAAAGGTGGACTTTGATACACCTGTGCTTACATCCATACCCGCTTCTTGTCATTCTGTTGGCCTTCTTCTATAATTGTTCCACTTTAAATCGGTTTTGTTAGAACATAAGTGACCAAAACTGACTTTATATTGTTGCTGAGATAAAGCAAGGCCTTGTAAAATATCAATAGTGCTTTCTTTTCGTCTGCTGGGAGTAGCCTACATGATAGGTCCTAGAAGCATTTCATACCTGTATCGTGTGGCTATCTCATTGTGCATCTGCTATTCTAGTTCTCCTTTGTTATTGTATTTTCTAGCTGAGGTACTCCCAGTGCACTATAGGCTTTAAAAAAAATATGTCCCCACAATGTCACCTCCCAATTTGTCATTGAATACAAGAGTGAATAGACTTCAAGGGTGTTCAGTCCCATCTGTGTGGTATTCCTGCGCACTCATAAATTGATCATGTCTATCACTTTGCTTTTGTCTAGAAAATTATTTATTTAATAAACTATGAAATTAGTCTGGCATCATGTATCTTTGATAAGTTGATGTTGTGTTAGATTCCATTTCTCTTTCATTTCCATGGTCTTATTTAGTTTTTCCTTCAAAACATGTTCCTCAAGCCTTTGCTGCTATGAAGATCAAAACCACAGCTTCAGGAGTAGGTTCATTATTTTCTGATTGTGGATGTTTAAGACTGGTACTTGGTCTTTTGATGTCTGAGAGGAAATTTTTGATGCCCGTTACAGCAGTATACATACCCAAGTCCAGGTTAGTGAAGTAAGCAGCTGGAGAGCCAGTGGGTTTTGGACAAAATTCACAGATAACCAGCCCTTTGATCTTGAGGCTTGCTATGGCTGTAACCAAAGATCTTGAAGGACTTGTGATTAGTCTGAATGAAAAGTGGAGTCTGTTGGACTTGTATGCAGTGCTACTTCAAATATTTAAGCATCCGTTGTCTAGTAGAAACAGCCTTTGTTTTCCAAAGATTGTGTTGGTATACTCATTTATCGGTAGGGCAGCTACAATGATGTTTAGCAGTACATGTAGGTCACATGCTGATGGTCTTCTAATGAACTTTTAACATTCCTGAGTTTTGGTAGCTGAACTGCTCTGCCCTAAGAGCTGGTGAGAGCTCCAGAGAGCTGGTGGAATTCATAAGCCAGTGCTGAGTACTTTTACAATGCTTTAGAGAATGATTAACAAAACGTTTTTTGAATTATTTTCTTAGGAAACATGAAATACAAAACAAGCCTGCTTTTTAACTCAGTAACATGCGTGAAGTCACGAAAGAAAAGAATTCAGGCAGGACAAGTGCCAAATAGCTGACATGGGCTGTGCCTTCAGTGTGCTGAGCATCATGGTTCTGACCCAGCCAGAGCTTCAACAAGCGCCTCTTCTTAACATTTTGGGAGCTTTAATTTCAATGGACCTGTTCACACACACAGAATTAAACTGAGAAGTGACTGGGGTCACATTGCTCAGCACCCTGGAGGATGAAAAACTAAAGATACTAGAGAAAAAAAAATGAGGCTCATGATCACTTTTTAGTTCAGTTGTACAACTGACAAAGCATCGCATTTTTTGACTGTATGATGTTAGAGAGAAGGAAAAAAAAGCTTGAATTCTTGGCAGGAAAACAATTCTGGAACTATGCAGGAATTAATATATACACAGATGTGCTCTATGAGGTTTTTAATAATTTGTTTAGAAAGTGACTTGATTTCCATATGTATGGAATCGTGTGTGTGTTTGTATGTATGTGTTTGAATGTATGTAAGCATACATAGTTGTGATAAGAGCAGTGATGACTTGTTTATTTACTGCAATGCAGGTCAGGTAGGAACTGTAGGCTTTGACTGGAAGGATAGTCAGTACATTAATGACAGCTTGTTTCTGCTATTCATCAGAATGTTCTATGACCCAAATGATGAAGTGCTCTATCAGAAGACTACAGCACATTTAAAAATGGTTATCAATCAAGATGTAAATTTTAATAGAAGACATTGAGATTGGCAGAAATGTATTGACTTGGAGAAATTTTTAGGTGGTTAAACAAAGTAGCTGAAGACAGACTATTAGGATATGAATTTTGTTTTACTTTTCTAGTATTCCAGAATAGCTCACTCTGTTAATGCCTTTTATGAATTCTACTTGTTTAACTTGACCAGCATGAAAAAAAAGTACTTGGAGCTGAGCAAAGATCAGTAATTTTGTTTCATAGGAGAATCTGATAATTTTGCAGTTTGATTTAATTCCAGTTTAAAACGAAAAAATAAACACTTAACAGAATTGCTATTCTTACATGTCTGTGTTTAAACTCCCTGACACAAAAGCAGTGCTTTTGAAGATAATTTCAGAGCCCCAGCTCCATCATGGTGCCCTACAGCGTAGTTGGCTCTGCTGGAGCATGACCAAAATGATCTAGGGGTCCTCAGCTTGTCATAGGGCATGTTGCTGGGGGGACAGGAATTTAGAAAATAGGATTCTTTATCAGCCAGTGTGGCAAACCATTGGAAGGGCTTTGTACGTAAGCTGGTGAGAGCCAGGTAGGTCGCTGCTGGCACACTGGCAGAAAGTTATTTGCACAATAACTCAACTTTAGAAAGTTCAAAGAACGTAACTTGAAAGGAATCTACTTAAAAAATAGAGGTACATTTTATTTTGAGTCCAATGCATTATGTCTGCTGCAGTACAGTGCTGTTTTCAGTGTTAGTCTTCCATGTAATGTAGCAGGGATCAAGGAGTTATTCAAGAATGTGCCACATTTTGTTTATATTTTGGTGGTTCAAATTTAGCTGCCTTTTTTAAAGTTGTTTGCCAGCAGGTACCATTTTGGTGCCTCTACAGTTTGACTTAGTGGAGGCTGGTTTTCCGGAGCAGATGCCTTATTTCCAAGATTTCCTGCATTATTTTTGGTAATTGGCAGACAGAAATCCATGACCTTAAAGTACAATTAACAACTGTTTTGTACCCATTACCTTTATCTGCAGCTTTTCATCATCTTGAAAATCAAATTGTATTCAGAAAAGTATTGGTGGAATGGGCAAGTGATGTGATATTTCATGGGCATGTATCCCCACGGGTGAATATTTAAGTATCAAATTCATACATCTTGTGACCTTATGTTATGAATAACATGTTGACCTTATTCATATAAATAAATAGCATGACATTTCTTTACCATGATGATTTATAATCAATATACATTTTAATAAATTTTCTTCTGTTTAGTTGATGTTATGAGGACAAATGTAATCCAAGTCTAAATAACAGACAAGTTTTGCAATCCTTTAAAGTTCCTTTTTAAAATTCACCAGAAAGTCTGTGTCTTCTAATACAACCTTGAATTTTACAACTTGTCATGAGATACAACATAAAGTATTTTTACTGAACATTGAATCTGATGTATTTGAATATTAATTCATAAAACATTATTTTGATTTCCTGTAAATATGCTAACCTCAGCAAAATATAGTGTTACTCATCAGAAAGCTAAGTTTTATAGGATGTCTGGTTGGTATTTGAGGTAACTTATATTGCTACTTAGGTTTACATTTAATAAACCTTAGCTAAGAAAATTGTTTAAATTTCAAAGGAAAGATAATAAATAAAATGAGGGCATCGAATATTAATGTGAACTGTGCCTTTATTTTGTTAAAGCATTCAAAGTTAAATAGTGGTGGTCTGTTAACAATCTAGGGCTATTTGGCAAGTCTCTAAACTTACTCAATAATCAAAACATAAAAGGACAATGGAAACTTTTCACAATAAAAGAAAAAGGAGTTGAGTACAGAAACCAAACAAATTATTCTCTGCTTTTTCTTGGTAAGGAGGTGAACTTTATAGGAAGGGCAGCAAGCTCTGTGTTAGGGTTGCCTTTTCCTGCCTTTGTTATAAATTACATCTGTCTGTGAAGAATCCTCTCCAGTTACTTCGTGGTTCATGGCTACGGGGGAGGTGTGCATGTCTATTTGGAATGGGGCAGAGAGAGACAGATTGTGGGGGAGTCTTTTCATTTTACTGGTTTGTTTTTCACTGAGGAAATGGTAATTCTAAGCATTAACTTGCCTTGCTTACTAAATATACAGATGGATAAAATTCCTAAGGATCCAGCTGTGTAAATAGAATATTAACAAAACAACTGTTTTCTTCAGCATTTGTATTATTTGTTCTTTGAAGCTTGTTAGACTTTTGGAAGACTTCAGCACCATTTAGGTTCAGTGTAATCATTCAAAATGTTTTTATTAGGGCTTAAATGAGGAAAACATTTGGCAAAGGGATGGAGTTTATCCAAAGCATAATGCTTGATTCTTTCATGAGAGTCTGAATACACTGCAACAATATTGTAAGGCACCAGAAATATGGGAATAAGCTGCCAAATGGTACTGGAAGGAGAGCCATAAACATACCCAATATGTTGGGTGTAGTGTGCTCTCCATGCCCTCCTTCCCCTGCCCCTGGTGGGCATCCAAAGAGATCAGGCTGAGGTAGCCCAGGTGTGGCAGTGCAGGGTTCTGGCCCCTTTCTCTCCTGTCTGCACAGTTTCTTTCACCATTTGATCCTAAGGCTGGAGTCATTTGCAGGCTGCTAGCGACAGAGCAAGGTGGAAATTCTGTCCTTCTAATTCTGTCCTTCTGTCCCCTACTTCAGCGTGGGCTGATGGCCAGCTCCCACCAGCTCCAGCCCACTGAGCCTCATTCTCTCCTCTTCTGATTTGGGAAATAGGCTCCCATCTGCCTCTTTCATCAGTCTTAGCTAACCTTGTGCTGCCTGAGTCTCCCACAAATCCACTGTGTTTCTGTGGAAGCTGAGACTTCATTATGTGTTTTGAGCACTCAGAAAACATCAAATAGGTAGAATATCTCCTCAGGGCAAGCTTGAAAACACAGCAGCTGTAGCCTTTTGCTGTTCTTCACAGTTAAGATTATTATCTAAAGTATTTTTTGGTTTGGCTTACCACGTGCACTGTTGAAAATTTGGTAGTGAACTCATCCTGAATCTCCTCTTGGCCAACTTAAAGCAAAGAGAAGAAATACTTAATTGTTTACACTTAATGTTTGCTTTTTCCTACTTGTTGGAGTGGGCAGACTGTTTGGCTGACCTTAGGATGCTTATATGGTGAATGTTCAGGTTTTTGGTTTTTGGGGGTTTTTTTAGGCTGATTTTATCGTCATATTTTGTCCTCTGACTGCAAAGCCTATGTCAGAGCCCGTGTAGGTTCTGCAGGGTTACATTGCAGATAGTGTTGTGTCCAGGATAATACCTAAACAAATATAGATGTTTTTGGCTGAAGTACCTCAACATTCTGCTTTCCAATTTTATGAGAAATGGTCCTTTTGACTTTTCGGTTGGTTCTACAAGAATCCCACAGTATTGTAAATATAGCAGAAAATATTGTTACTATTCCCACAGAACAGGTCATTCTGCATGAATTGTATGCTGATACACGTATGACTATTTCTTTAGTATTAGAATTCCTGTGCTTGATGTGTTGTTTCATCATTCAAATAATACTAGGTAAGGAAAAATATCTCCTGTGCACTTGCACTGTCGTTTATTTTCACTGTGCATATCAAATTTGGCTTGTGAACACAATCTAAGGAAATGGCATAGATTGTAAGTGATGAAGATGAATGTTGCATGCTTCATTTATAGGAAGGGCATCCAAATATGGTCTCAGAGTTGTGAGAGCATCCTGTGCTTGAAACGTCTTGAATTTTGCATCGATCAAGGCTGTGGACAAGTTTCAGCATTAACAGGCTGGAATTCAGGTCTCTTTCTAGATTTACTGGATATTGTGTTTTGTGAAAAGATTGCAATACATTGCAACCAATGCATATAGTACTCTTATATAATAAAATGGAAGAGTGCTATGGATGTTCCTTAGAGATCATTCTACTTTGAATATCTGCTTTACGTTCTCTCAGCATTTTTCTTAGCACTCATTTTATATTCATGGTGTCCATTTATCATTTTTGTCTCTATCTGTTATACATTTAGGATCTTACTGATTTTCTTTTGTTCTAAGAAAGATATTGTGCCAGCTTTTTGTATTCCTTAGGAATTAGGATGTAGTTAAAGACTTACATTTGGAGAAATGTTAAATTACCTGTAATGGTCAGATTTCCAATGAAGTATTGAAAAGTTTTACTCTCACAATAGACTATTTTCAGATTTTAGTGTTACTGTTGTCTTGGCAGGTCTAGATTAAAAGAAAGTGAGGGCTAGAGCCTAGGTAGCTGACTTTGGGGAGGGGAGGGGGTGGGAGGGGATGGTTGGTTTTTTGTGTGGCTTTTTTTTTCCTCTCTTTTTTTTTTTTTAAATAATCCTACCATTGGTCCCTGCGGTGGAATTTCTAAAAATGTCATTATGTTCTGTCGATTTTGAGAATGACCCCTTGAGTTTATTGATACTGCATGCATAGAACTGTGCACTGAACTGTTCATTTCTGTTTAATAATCATTTTGTTTGAGAAATCAAGAAATTGTCAAGGTGGAAATAAGGAGCCAAATGTTACTTAGTTTGCCATGACACAGATTTTATCTTTTGTCCTTCCTCCTTGCTTGCAAATAGAGCTATCTGAATTACTGAATGTAAAGTTAATATCCTTTTCTTTGCAACCCTAACACGGCCAAACACAATAGGAGTAGTTAAAGACAGGATTTCAGTCTTATCTCTGTGTTTCTGAACTACTGCTGGTTTGTCTTCAGTTCCTACTCTTGTTATTCATACTGGTTTTATTGCAGTATATTTAATTGTCTCTTTGTTCTGATCAATCCTCAGTTAAATGGGTAAATAATAAAAGAAAGAAGGTACATAATCAAATTACCAGCAGTAATTGGTCAGTCCAAGCATTACTGGAACTTTACAGTGGGTGGAAAAAACAGGGCTTTGGTATCAGAGTCAAGAAGGCCAAGCCTTTAAAACTGACAACATAAATACATTGCTACATTGGCACATCTTTGTGAATTTAAATTACAAATTATTGTGCATAATCAGAATCAGAGCAACTGGAAAATCATACAGCATGGATAGACTTTATTAATTTTGGATACAAATGGAAGACATTAGACAAGCTTAGAAATCTGACAGACTAGGAGAATCTTAATATTTGACAAGTATAAGATAAAATGAGAATTTGTCTCCTGGATTGCTGGGGTTTTTTCTTTCTTTCATAGTAGTGGAAACATTACAAAAACTAATAAGCAGCAAACCATATGCATTAGAATAAAATGTAGTAGTCTGTGGTAAGGAAGCTTATTTGGGTAATGGAAAAGTTTAAAGGTTATACATTAAATCGTCAGCAGAGCATTGGATGTTACACAGGGGACTGAGTTGCTCTGGGAATTGGGAATTAAGGCCTAAAGTTTTTCAGAGCTTGATTGCCATTTTAGTACATTTACAGCTTTGCAGACCATAACGTGAGTTGCTTTTGTTTCATTTTGTAGTGAACCAATGCAATTAAGAAGACAAATCTGCTTTCTTCCTTAACATTTATCTGTTAACATACTAGCAATTTTAGTAGCAAAATAAATTGCTTAATCAGATAGGTACCAATAACTCTAACCTATACAGACATACAGAATTTGATTTTTTTAAATTTTCATTTTCTCCTTCCACCGAATCAATTGGAGAAGAATGGACAAAGAGCAAAGAAAGGGTAGCATGACTTAACAAACTAAACCCTGCTCTGTGGAATTCAGTTACATAAAAGGTCATTTTTATAGATTTGTGCTACTTAGAGGATTCTGCCTGTCAAATCTGATAAGATCAGTATGGTGGGGAAAAATTAAAGCTGCTCATGAAGAGTACACTAAACTTGACCAATGCTACAATAAATAGTTGTGTTTCAGCAGGGTATTGCAGCTTCATGTTTACCTGGCTTTCGGGTTGACTTTGTCAACTACTTCTCAATTAAGATCCAATTTACTCAGGCTGCATAAAATCTTCGATGTGACACTAGTGTGCTCCGGAACTCTGTCTTCAGGGAACAGTAATTTCTATTCATCAAAGACATCTTGAATTTGAAAATTAAAGAATTTGGGATGGTGACTTTTAGACAAATTTTTCATGCGATCGTGCATGAGAAGGCTTGTAATGTCTGTCCTTCTGTTGCTGTTGTCAGGTATAAATTTTGAGTGAGCTGCTAAGATTTACTGTTTAATTCGTGTTTTCTCAATCCACTGTGCCCCAAGTAATTTCAGGGGAACTGCCAGCACTGCATAGAACGTAAACACTACATTACCATGGTGTGTAATGTGGGCCTCAGACTGAAAACTATTACATTGAAAATACTCTCTCTAAAATGCAAACATCCCATATTTACAGCTGTAGAAAATACTGCTACAACTTTGTGATGTGTGGGTGTGTATGTGTATGTGTAAGTAGAGTAGAAAGTGCTGTATTGGTTCATCCTCTAGGTCATTCCCAAATAAGACTTCATTTGAAAACATTTTAACTAATTGTGCTTTGTATTTTCTGTAGTGACTTAAGGAGCCTAGTTAGTTTTCAGCATTAAGAGGAGGTTGCTGCAGTATATCTGCAATATAACGGGAATTATATTTGTTAATGTACTTTGGGAGCATTTAAATTCTAATCACGCAGACGAAAGGAAATTTCAAGTGATGGCAAGTAAATTTAAATTACACAACAGTAAAGACTTTCATACCTTTGAAAATATTTCAGCACTGGCTTTTTTTTTCACTTGCTTTGATTATCCATGATCACAGCAGCAGAATTCTATTGCTGTTGCCATAATTTCTGAAGCATAACTGTGCTAACATGAAATATGTATATATAGGTACATTTGCCAACTTGTTTTAATTTTGTCGTTGGCTTTCCACCTCATATGTTGGGAGGGGCTGCTGATCAGTGCAGTGGCTGAAGGAGAATGCAGAATTGTTGCAGGAGAAAATGAAGATAAGCAGGCAACATTTGCAGAAAAAGTAGGCACTTTTGCTGTGGTTTCAGGATCAAGAAAATAAAACCTGTCTCTGTGACCTCTGGGAGCCCTTTGTGGCCATGCAGGTGTTAGTGGCGCACAAGCACTGTGTAAAGCAGGATTTTTATGCCACATAAAATAGTCAGCTTTGTCCTTGTTGAACAATCCTCTGGATCAGATCTCACAAGCTATGTATGTCCAGTAATCTAATGGATATAGCTTGGCTTCTCCTGCAAGCTGGATCTTGGCTAAGGTAGGAAAATGCTATACAAGATATGTAGTGACTGTGGAAGGGGAGGACAATTCTTTCCAAGGAAGTATTTTCCTATCCTTCTCAAGCTCAATGTCCTCCTACCATGAGTCTTTTCACCTCTTCAGCAACACCTGCTTATTGTAAAAAAGAGAGGAAAGAACTAAGCACCACTATGACCAAAAATAGAATTCACCAATTTTTTTTCTGTGTTTAACCTCTGTTTTTTTAATCATATGCACAGCAAGAAAAAGGGGATCTTCTCTAGCAACTTGTGAACTATGAAGCTGTGCAATTTTTTAGCTAGAATCATGCTATCATTTGGAAGTAAACACTAGACCTGTAGATATTTAATTATTTACTAAATTTTGAGTTATGCTATTCTTTTAATTATGTTAATCAGGCAGGCTCCAACATTGCAAGCCTTAGGGCTTGAAGTGCAATTTCAATGCTTTGTAATAAATTTGCTGAAGTTTGGAAAAAGATTAAATGGCTCAGTATTAAACATTTGCTTGATTTAAATTTTACTAACCCATGCACTTTATAACTCATATTCTTTCAGTGCAATGTACAGCCCCAGCAGAACAACCATAATAGTAATTGTGAGTAAGTGTTCCTTTTGTACACAGGTTTTGCTCATAGACTTGATGAGTAAAGGCCTGGCTACTGAGGGAATGGTAAAGATGTATTGTGCCTTGCACTTCAAGGTCATTGGTTCAAGCACACATCATTAAAGGCAGAAACTTAACATCTGACAGGTACTTCAAAACATACATTAAATGACTTAGTGGTGTCAGTGGAGACCAGGAAAGGAAACAACCAGTTCAGTTACAAGAAAAAGGGTAGGAATAATGCACACCTCCAAAAAGGGGGAGGAATCAGGAGATTCCCAATATACCCCTGTCTTCTCCTGCATGCAGTCCCAAGGGCTTTAGTCTTTCTTCAGTCTGGAAAGGTTGTAGCCACCCTGCTTGTTCTCATTTGATGGCATGAACTTAATTGAGTTGAGCTGGGTAAATACTTAGGTGGAAAAGGATCCAAGGAAAATGCAGGTAGAAGATGGTTTGATGATGAATAGTGAACCTGGTTTGGTGCTGCACAACAGGCTCTTTGAAGGGAGCTGCCACACTGATATTCTGGCCACTGGTCATTACCTCAGGCATATAAATCACAGGCAGAGAACTGTTGGGCATGGTGTCCTCATGACTGCCTTCAAGTGGGTAATTACAGCCTGCCAATGGTAATTCCCCAGAAAAGTTAATCGCATGAGGTGCTCTTTCTTTTGATCAGTTGTGCGGTGTGATTGTTGCTTAAGGCTTATTTAAAGAAGTAGCTGCTTTTCAGTGATGTGATTCCTTTATGTGAGACCTTTATGAACGTTAGGTGTGTTTAGAGGAAAGAGTTTGTGGAACATGGCAGTGACTTTTTTATTAGCCATTTAATATTTAGTTGTCAAAAGGAAGTAAATTGTTTCTGTCTGCTCTAAAATGTGCATTCTTTTCCCTGCAGCTTTCCCCCTTCCTTTGGTCTTGTTGTTGTTATTGTTTGCTTTGAAATCTGGGTTGACACTGGACCCAGGATGTCTTTACTTAATGTATACATAGGACTTAGTGAAAGAAATTGTTTCAGCCTTTATAGAAGAGCCCTGTGACATTTCCTCTGTGGTACCTTTATTCAGGAACAGACCAAAGAGGGAGGGGGGATCAAAAAAAAAACTTCACCTAAGTAGTTCCTTTATTAATAAGCCCCCTTCAGAACATTTTGTGAGTAAGAAGGAAAATAAGGTGAGAAAAACTAGAGAAGGAGAAACTCAAGCTCCTAGACAAATGAATTTCCAGAAAAAAAAAATGGAGATATGCAACCCTGGCTTGGTTTGGTTTGTTTCTCTTGCCCTTTAGCTCTTGTTACTTGTAGAACATAAAGTTTTTATACCTTTGGAAGATGTTTTAGTCACAGGTTTTTTATAGTTTTAATATGAGTATACATTGAAAATACCTAGTAATATTTTACATTTAATGTGGGACTTTCTTTTTATTCTTAACACTTCACTGAAGCAGAAAGCATTTTGGAAGAGCTCTTACTCATCTGAGCCACTGAATTAGTCTAATGTCGCAGTTGTTAATTGATGGGTGGTTTCACTTAGTTGTAATGGGGAAAAGCCAGTGGAAGATTTTGCAATGGAATTTTATGAATGAAATTGTAGTTTACTGTTAAGTAAGTATGCAATGCTCAATGAAATGATCTCTGAAACTTTGGTAAATATTTTATTCAATAACCTTAGCCTATGGTTTGTTGGTTTTTTTGGTTTTTTTTGTTGTTTTGTTGTTGTTTTTTGGTTTGTTTGTTTGTTTGTTTTTTAATGAGGAGAGTGAAGTTCTAACTGTCTTTTTAAAATTTAAAATGTCAAAAGCTTCTGTATAAAAAATATATTTTGACCTCTAGGTATTCAAGCATTGCAAGAGTAGTATTTCTTTTCATAAAGGATTCTATCTAAATCCACATAATAACTTTTTTTTTTTTGTAAGTAGACCAGGGGGAAAACATGCATAGGATATGTCAGTTCTTTTCTGAAAGAAAACAAGATAATTAATCCCTCACTTGCACCCTGTTTATTTTTACTCCAAACTCGAATAGAAAACTTTTTTGACATAAAAAGTAGTTAGGTCTAAACTTGTTGTCGTCTCTGTTAGAAAATTACATCACTTCTAAGTAATTTTTAAAAAAAATTCTTCAATCTCAAGTTATGGCAACCTGTGATATTTAGTTGGAGGATCTTTAGGATTTAAAAGAAAAACAACAGAACTTTTATATTTCAAAATATTAGTGCATCAGCTTTATTGGAAAAAGCTGAAATTGTTCAAATGATCTCAGTAAAATAATTTGGACTACGATTCCCGGAATGCTCATGAAGCTGACATATCTACATGTTCTCAAAAAGTCATAATCCATCATTCTGATGCTAGATCGATGGATTATGACTTTCTGATGTCAGATCTGTGAATTAAGGCTTTTTTGAGTACAGCCTGCTATCCAATTATTGCCCCTATTCATATATTATAAATCATTATTCCTTCACCAGGTAGTCAGCAGTTTCTATTTCCTGAAGTTTCAGAGCCTTCTTTTTTTAGCCATTGTGGCACTGCCATTGAGCAATCAAAAATGGAGAGCGCTGACCTGAAAAATAAAGCTTCTATCACAGCAAATTGTTGAGGGAGCAACAGTCGTTTCTAATTCTTCTAGTTTCTGTTGAAACAAATCTTATCCCCTTCCTGCACAAACAAGCAATATAATAAATTAGTACAAAAGTCTGTAGTTGGCACATATTGACTTCATTTTTAAGTGCTCATGCTTGAGTTTCTTGAAACTGATGCTTTCTTCTCAGAAGTTGCCATTTTTTAATGTGAAGAAAAATCAGCTTCTAATTTAAAGCTGAAATTTGCCAGCGTGCTACCTTAAGTGACTGCGTCTATTAGGTGCTGTTAAACTGAAACTCCTTTGAATGAATTATTAATAGAGTTAATAAACTTACCTCTGATGTAACGAAATGTATGATAAAAATAAAAAATGCTTTACTGCAACCAGTTTAGGTGTCAAATCAAAACACATTTAGAACAACTTTATTAAAAGATGTTCAGAAAAACAGGAGGAGTTGTTTTAGGACCTATCGTGCACTTCAGAAAAGTCATTAAATGAAATGTAATCATGCGATGTTGGAGAGGTATCTCAACAGATTTCTCAAGCTAAGGGAATTTAGGTCTGGTCTGTGTGGATGGAGAAAATCAATAGCATGATCTTGTTGGTTTTTATTTCATTTTGCTGTACTGATATTCTTCATTAGGATGCAGTTTTCACAGTAGATGGCTGTGCATAAAATATACCCAGTCAGTACATTGCTGGTGGAGTAGTTGTCAAAAAGGATGGTAATCGATGAAAAGGAGCGTGGTGTAATGAGCAGAGTAGAATTCACCTTTATACTATTTGTTCTCGTCCTGTGACTGTTGTGAGAGAGCTGTCACAGCGCTGGCTTGTACCTCAGTTTCTCCTTTGGGTGGCCACATGGATTCTAAAATCTTTGTTCCAAGGACTGTTTCCTTGGCACTCTCTGATAAACAGGTTTGTGTATCTTGTGTTACCCCTGTTGCTCTTCAGTCAAGGATGTTATCAGAAACTACATGAGAGCGTTAACAGACATTTTGCATGTCCTGCCATTAAGTAGTTGGGGGAGCAGTTTGTAATATTTTAATATAAGGGGAAACTCTGTCTCGGCATATTCATCTCATTCCTTATTGTTTATTTCAGGAGTTCTGGTCACTAATGGCAACCTTGCTCTCACCTTCCTTTTCCTGTTACCTCTTTTACATTTCAAATTTTGGCCGCCAAGACTTCCAGGGTGCTGCAGAGCACTGGAAAGAGGTGGTTTGTTGTGAGAACAGAAATAGTTGTTCTATGAATGCCTCTGCAGAAAACATCATTTCAAAGACAAGTGCCAGCACAGGGATGGAACTGGGGTGGGGCTCCAGAGCCTTCCTTGTTTCAGATAGCCCAGTTCTGCTGGTGGCGAGTCGAGTGAAGCTCCTTCTGCCACCCACTCAAGTCTGCTCCAACCCATTTTCAAATTTCCTGTAAACTGCAGATGCCACTAGATGGAGACATAATATTTTATACACTAGTGGCTATACAGATGGTAATCAAACCCACCAGCTGCTGCCTGCGCATTCCGGGCACCTCGCCAATTTACTGGCAGTATGTTGACTGGGAAGCAGACAGTGACACACTTTGATCGAAAAGCTTGTATGATGATTTTTTTTTTGTTGTAATATTATTGTTTTTTTAAAAAATGATAAAAGAGATCAAGATGTGTATCTTGATCAAAGGGTACTGCTGTCTGCTTTCCCATCAGCAACTTCTAATTTATAGAAATCAGATTGCATGGAAGGCAATCAGCAAAGGTTTGAGGTCTTTCTTGTTCTCACTGCCAAGTCATGCTGACAAGTGAGAAAATTAAAATCAGAGAAGGTAGGGAGAGAACTAGTAAAACACTGGTTGAAATATAATTATTTATAGTTCACAATTTTAATAATTTTAAGGCTGTTAAAAAATCCAGTTAAAGTGCTCCATTTGTCATTCACTTGTATTATAAAAGCACCTTAAGGTCTTTCTCTGATGGAGAGTGTTGCTTTGTGACTAATTTCCCATGGAGAAAGAAATATATCTATTACTTGTTGTCATGGAAGTATAACCTGTCTCTGGTTCTGGGGCCAAGTTTTCAAAGGTACCTCCTATCAGCTCTGTTTCTTCCATATGGAGCTGTGCATCCAGTATGATTTATAAGGGTGTATACATAATACAATGGACACCTGTAAAGAACTCTTATAAACGTGAAGATACTTTGTACAGAGGGACTTTACTGAAAATTTGTCTATTATACTTGGTAAGGTCTTTTCTCTTTAGGGTCTCTAGTTGAGTCATTTTTGGTTTCAGCTCTTGGTATTGACTCCTTCTTTAAAAGCCTATTTGTAATTTTATTTTTCAGTCCTTTCAGGCTTAAAAAACAGTTAGCAGTTGCATATGTATATACGTGTGTGTGTGTGTGTGTGTGTATTGACCGTGTTTCCATGCAGGGGTAAATATTTCTGGCCACCATAAAAGCATAAACCCAGTGGCAGTGGTGAGAATTGCTTGACCTAATTTTTAAAACCAAAATGGAAAATGACATGATAGAAGGACCTGGGATATGTGACATTTTGTCTTGATGGACCAAGGGACTATTGGAGGGAAGAAGCTTGATGTAGGTGAGGAAGGGGATAGGGCCCATCTCCAGGAGTCTTCAGAGTGTGACCTTTGATCTGATCTCTGAGTTATGCTCAGCCTTACTGCCTCTCCTCCACCCATGAGATGTGGTTGCTGCTTCCCATCACTCTTGCTCTTTTCCTCCACAGCACCAAATGAAGTCCTGTGTCCTCATCCAGCCTGCCTTTCTCTCTGCTGCCAGCTAAGCTTCCCAGCAATTAGTGATTTTCCTATCTTCTCCTCCATTTCTCTCCTTGGCAATCCAGACACATTGGATTTTCCTGCTGAATGCTTTCTTCTAAGGGTTAGATCAAAAGACAGCAACTTCAGAGTAGGCGATGTTGTGTTTCTGGGTATGGCTCTGCATTCTCAAGGGAAGATGCTGCCATCGGGTGCTTGCTCCCTCTAGGTATTTATGACATTGCTATTTAGGAAAGCTGCCAAGGAAAAGGTGCTGCTGAAAGGAATAAATAAAACCCTTTGGCATCATTGCTTCATTTTTTCCCATCAAAAGCTGACACATTGTCTTTATCTCATCAGGCAAACTGCGTGCAAACTTTGTGTTCACGTGTTCTTTGCCTATTTTTGTAGAACAGAGTTTCTCAGAGAGACAAAGCACAAGGGGAGGAGAGGAAAGGCTGCAGTGTACAACTCAATGCAGTACCCTTTAGCTTCACTTATTCTATGGCTGGCTCAAGATTTTCACTCCAGAGGTGGATGTGTTTGCTCTCTGTTCTGAGTTGTGATAGAATTCTGTATCACAGATACAGAATTCTGAGTTGTGATAGAATTTCTGATTGTGGAAATATTTGAGCAAATGTTAGATTTTTGTTGGTTGTGCTACTTGTGCGTATGGTAATTTTCTGTAAGATGTAGTTAAGAGAGTTTGTAAGGGATGAGGAGTTAAGAGACTCTTTTAGGTTGTTTTTTAATTGGAGAGAAATTATTCAGTAGAAATGTTTGTTTCTTCTCATGCATTGTTGAAACAAATTCTAAAAATCCACATTGGATTATGTGATTTGTCATGAGCTTCCTAACAAGTCAAAGCAGAATGAGATTTATGCTATTTTTCAGCAGAAACCATTTCATGCCCCAACAGAAATGGAAATGACTGTTCTCATAAACCTTCCAAGTTGAAGTGGGAGGAGATAATCTGCAAGGAGATGTTACCTTCTCAAAAACAACCTCACATCATCCAAGGTGTGGTTGGCTTTGGCAGTTTACCAGGAGGAAGCTTTACTAGATTTCAAATCACCCACCTAGGCAAGCTGTGCTGAGGCAAGGCTTTGTTTAACTCCTGCATTCACCAGACCAACCCTGCCCCTACCCACAGCTGCATTTCTATCTAACGTGAATGACAGGATTATAAGGGAGAGTTAAAACAAACACAGGCACTCACACTGAGATGCAGCATAAACAATTTTATGAACACACACGTAATCAGAGAGACTCTTTACATTGGGGCACGAAATCCAAGTGTCACGTAAGGGAGGGGGGGTTTCTTTACACTAAGGGGCCATGGTTACAACTCTGCAGATTGAAATTCCATAGAAATGGAGTTGTAAAGAAGCACTGATACCTTAGACTTATGTGAAGGGTTTGTGTGTGCTGATCAAATATTCTGGTGTTAAAATAGACTAGTTTCACATAGAGAGGTGACTGAAAACTGTAACTCTGAAATTTCAGAGAGCTGGCTTGCTTCTGCATTCCCATACTGGGAAATGTATGCTAATGGCTTAATTTTTATGATAAAAACATGAAAAATAAGTCCTTAAAATAGTGTTGAATCCATTTTCTGATAAAACAAATTTGTTTTCCCATTTGTGATTAAAATGACCTACAGTAAGATTTTTTTTTTAACTAGGTGTTAATTAAAAATATGGAAATTGATTTAAAAAACCTTGCAGTTCACAGTGGAAGAATTACCATAACTGATCTGTTCTCAGAGCCATGCCTATTCTGAGATGTTTTTAAGATGTCTAAGTTACTGGTTGTTTTTCTGCATGATTGTTTCCAAAGCAAAATGTGATTCCAATAAAAACAGTAATTGAATTTACAGTCCACAGGACAAATTGTTGTTTTAACAGAAACTTACACACTCAGGCAAAGACCTTATGTTTTAGGTCTAATAACAAAGAACACAAGCTCCCCATTTTTATGTGGCCATATATTGTGCAGTTTTCTAATGTGGCATTTTTTCTTTTAAAAAAATCTATATTGTATTTTTTAAATTATGTGAGCAGTTTTTTCCCCCTTTTAGCTCTGGATCAATATTCCTTAGGTTGTGTTGGTTTGGGGTTTTTTTAAAGCAACCTTTTAAATGTTAGTGCAGCTATTTTCTGTAGCATCAGCTGGGGATGAATCAATACAGACAAGCCTGTCCACATCTAATGCACCTAATGACTGAGAGGAGTTTGGAGAGAGTTTGTTCGTCTGGCATTTGGTGCTGAGAGAACGTGCAGAGCACAGGGCAGTTGTGTGAGGGGCTTGTCCATGACCAGCCTTGTGTGGAGAAAACGCTGATTTCAGAGGAAGTGGGTAGGAAGGGAAGGCTGTCCAAGAGCAGTGGCAGACAAAGGCAGGAGGTGGGACCTCTTTCCAGCATCAGGCAGTGACTGCTCTTTATTGTACCAACAGCAAAATGCTATTTTTCTGTGGTCAGACTTTCTCTGCAGGTGCCCCTGGGCTCTACTCGAGCCCTTTTTGTTCTGAAAGGTGGAAGGATTAAGTTTTCTTAGGTTTTTGGAATCTTGGTCCTTTTTTCCTGTTTAGGTAAAGCCTGAAGTCTGTGCTTGCTGAACGAAGAGAAGTTTGGTGGGGCCCAGCTCCAGGGGCACATAGGCTGCTCTGAACTGGTGTGTGCAGAGCATGAGACACACTGGAGATTCACACATGCTGGAAACAGCCGTGCCCACATTAGCGGGCTTTTTTTGGAAGTCTTAGAGCTGACCTGAAGCCCTGTGGAACAGTAAGAGTTGGTGAGATACTGCTGTATCTCGGATGTAACACCTGGAAATAACAGTCCGGGATAGTGCCAACAGCTGTGTGACTCTTCCCCTAGACACTCAGGAGTGCAGGAGGAGCACGTGGCGCTGGTAATAATCTCTGAGTTCCTACAGTGACCATTTGAATAAAAAAGGAAGTATTTCATACTCCTCAGCACCAGGCAAACCAGGGACCCTGGGTGAGGAAGCCAGATTTCCTAGGTTCCCCTTGGGAAAAGAAAGAGCAGACTGTGCTTGCTGCAGTCCAGGGCAGGTACATTAAGGAATTTTTAGGTTCTTAATTCATCTTAGTTGACTTCGTTGACTGTCTCTCAGGAGAGGCAATTGTTTTTGCACTTCCTGCAAGCAGGGGTTTAGGGGGTTGACAGAGCCCCTAAAGCAGGTGTGATGAATACCAGCCCCCCAAGCAATTTAATTCTTATAGGCTATTTTGTTGCCAAAGGCACATGCTCTCATGCAAATTGGTTTTCTGAGAGTATGGAATTGCAGCAAGTATTTACAAAATGTTTGAAGCCTGGTCCCAGATAGAGGTACAAAAATGCACCTGGCCGAGTTTTGTTTCACATTTTTATCATAATGTATTCAGCATTCATATTGGTTCTTTACTGATAAAATGTGGTAGAAAAGATGCACAAGTGTAAAGCTTCAACCTGATAAAGGTGGATGCCACTGCCTGTTGTTCATTGGGTTCAACAGAACTTACTGTTATGGTTTTCAGATGTGATCATATGAGTAATAAAAGGGCCTTCATTTTTTAAAAACATCTGTAGCTCTAGATAGGTGTTTCCTGTGGGAAAGGTGCTTGTGGGTTTTTTTGGTTTTTTAAAATGGCTTTAGATCCCTGTTGATTATGACTGTATGGCCAGAATAGGAGCTGGCTGTTCTTTGCTTGTTCCATGGCTTATTCCATGGCCCCTTGAAGTAGAAAGTGGGGGGGTTGATACTTTGGAGAGTCCAGACATGCAAGAGTTGCACTTTCAAGAACAAAAAAACCAAAATCGTTCACCCCTCCTGAAAATCTGTGTATTTTTTTAAATGTACTTTAAGGTTACATTAGCCTTGAGTATTTAAAATTATGAGACATATCCCAAAAAATAATGAGTTGCTTAAAAATAATTGTTTGGTTCTTTTTTCTTGTAGTCTAGTTTTTGAGCTTTCAAGATTCATGTTTTCAATATTTTCTCTGCAACCATAAGAGCTAACTTTATTTTTAAATGAAAGCTGAGATTCTCTTGTAATCCCATAACTCTAGGAGATTCGGCAATGCTAAATGCAGTGTGAATTTAGAGTGACCATTCCAAGGTGAATCATTTTGTGATGTGTTCTCAGCATTAAAGCCAACTGGGGATTTTTTTTTGTCTTGTATTTTGTCTTTCTAAATAATCTGCAAATTGGCAGCAATAATTGGAAGCTTGGTAAAAGCAGTAGAAAACAACTGCAGCCTAGTAAAATCAGGGGGTTTTGTTGTTGGCTTTTTTTCCTGTATGTTAAGATAGATTCTTACAGAATCTAGGTATTAAGGGCACTCTGCATTAAGATATCTCTAGAGAGGAAGGCTTTGGTTGTTTTTGCAGAAGCACCCTTTTCTACTCAGTCAAGCATTAAAATTGGCAGCAGTTCCTGGAGTAGCAAGAAAATCCTGGTTGTCCTCATGTAGTTACTGAAAACAGTAAGAGGATATGTAAAAGCTTTAACTCCAAGTAAAAATATTTATAACTGTGACATTGTATTTCCTTACAGTAATTTATGGGCAAAATGTAGGAAAGGAGGAACACAAGCTATAAATAACATTTCTTATGTAAACATAATGGCAGTAGAAAATTCCTTTTATTTAAAAATTAATATTGATGTTCATTAATATAAATTACCACATTTCAGATGACTCTGATGTCCTTGAGGCCAGATGTCACTGACTGATTTACAGCTTCCTGGGGGGAGGAGGAGATCCTGTTTTGTCAATGTAGGCACCAAATTGCTTCGAATAGCTATTTTAGACTAGATTGTTAGCAAAGTCAATTCACAGATCAGAAACATGGAAAACTCTTTTAGAACATATTGACTTGGATTTTGAAATGCAGGAAAAAGAGCATAAAGCCTACCTTTGACTCACTGAACTTCTGTCTCTTTTAGGAGTAGTGGTTTGAAAACTCTTGCCCAGGAACATGCGCACAGAATTTCCATGTGCTTCATTAGCAACCAGGGAATATCCTTCAGAGGCAGAGTTTTAGGCCTTCATTGATCTTAATTCTACTTTTAATATTAATACAAGTGTGTGTAGCGAGGGTGTACAGAAGGAAGCTCTGCCACCTCAGTCACACCACAGAGATCAGGTATCTGGATTAAATTTTTGAGTGCTTCATAAAATCCTTAAGTCCTTTGGACCTCGTGAATTAAATTGCTGCAAAAGAGGATGGCAGAGGCATTTGTAGAGCTGTCAGGAACCTCCTGTGGGAATGCTCGTGGGCGATGCCTCTGCAGGCAGGTGGAGTAGATTTGTTGTGTTTGCATATGCTGGCAGGTAAAAGGGGGAGGGATTAAAAAAAGCAGGCTGGTTTGAGTCAGTGCATCTCTGTCCATTAGGTATTCATTCATATTCAACCACATGAAATACAGGCATCCAACAAACCACCTCTTGTAAGTGTCTTTTATTGCAGCAGCTGAAATTCGGCACGTTTGTAGGTGTGTGGCCCTCCATGCTTAGTGTGAATAGCAAACTAATGTAAAGCCTGTATTACAGAGTTTGTTTGATAGCAAAGCTCACATATATATGAGAGAAATCTGTGCAGGCCTCTGGTAGGATAAGGTCCCATGGCATACAAGTAAAATGTGCACAGGTGATATGAATATAGAGAATAATGCACAAAGAACTCTCTTTTTGAAACTCATCTGCCGTTCGTGTAAATCAAACCTATATCCATTGAAAGGCTTGGAAAGATACTACAAGGCTTTAGAAGGGGTCCATGTTGAATGTGGGATCTTTTTTCCAATCCTTATAAATAAATTATTTTCCTGTGTTTGGTAAGTTTAGCTGCAGAGAATTTATGTTAAGACTGTAGAAGGGAGTACAGAATTTCAGGTAATGTCAAGCTGAGAAGGTGGTTTTAAAGTATTTCTGTGATACAAAAGCCATCTATCAAAGAGGCAAATCACCCCCTCAGTCTTTTTTCTCATTTATGAAATAAGTAAACATAAACTCTGAATTCTCATTTTCAGCAAGTACGTTAGTAAAGCCAAACTGACCTTGACCTTAGCTTCGCTAATTCCCAAACTCTGATATTTATTCCTGGAGTAGATTGTTTCCCTTCATACCACATACATAAATACTGCAAACCTTTCCAGTGCCTTGAATTAGAGTGTAAGTAAATAGCTAGTTTTAATCTACATAATGTTTTGAGAGCAGACATTCTGTGCTATGACTATTAAGATATTCCCAGCAGCCATTTCTGTAATACTAAAACCTCTTATATCTATTATTAAAAGTAACACTATCAGCCAGGGCTTGTTATGTGCCACAGAAACTTTAAATAATAAAATACAGCATGGATAAAATCTGCAATAATAGTAACTTAAGCAAAATTAATTTAAGTAACAGATAACATCTGGGAGAAAATGCAGTGGTATATTGGTAAGTTATACAAAGCTAATTTTATAATAACTACCACATCTGTGGAACTCACTTTTAGAATGCTTTACCAATCTTCTTTCCTGTTATTATTCTGTTTTAGAAATTTCCCTGTGTACTATTTTTCTGTCTTTTCTCTGCCTACTTGTAAAACGGCAATTTGCTACCTCTCAGCAACAAGAAAAGTGTGTGAGTTTATCTGTGGAACAACACACTTTTTATACAAACCTGTCTTTATACACACTTGTACCAGTAAGAATTGCAGAGCAGGGCTGTGGCACGGGGCTGTGCTCTGAGAGCAGTGTCTGCACCAGCTGCAGTTCTCAGCTGGGCTGGTGCCACTGGGCTGGGAGGTGGTGCTGACCCATCAGTCCCAAGTCAA
Organism: Onychostruthus taczanowskii; assembly: GCF_017590055.1. NCBI lineage: Eukaryota > Metazoa > Chordata > Aves > Passeriformes > Passeridae > Onychostruthus > Onychostruthus taczanowskii. The sequence continues at coordinate 3,518,491 of NW_024499462.1, read as the reverse complement.
GCTGTGCTCACTTCTGCAGCCAAGCGGCCTCCTGGCACCCCACCTCACCTCAGAACTGATAGGAATAGTGCACCTAATTGTCCCTTCAGTCTCTCTCAGAGCAGCTGACACTGATATGCCAGCTACATTTGTGCAACTGCCTCACAATGTCTTTATGTTTGAATTCCTGTGGACCCGCTGGACCGCAGTGTGCAGGAAAATATTGCCAATTAATTTTTAAGGCATTATCGTCTTGCCAAACTGTTTCTCACATTTCGATAGTTATATTGATTCAAGAGGACACTTTGAGTAATACATCTTTGTCATAGTGAATAATGCTCACATAATGGCAAATCTTCAGGAATTCAAAAAAGGAGAGTGAAGTTTTTAATGTAGGTCAGTGGAAGTAATTCACCATAAATTTACTCAGTCTTCAGAAACTAGCAACATTTTTTTAAAGCTTCTGTGACTGTATAAAACTTACTGTGTCTCCTTCTCTGTTTTTAAATAGATTTTACTACAGAGCCATTGGTGCTATTAAACATGAGGTTTTGTTCAAAGGAAACACAAAGACTTAATTGTATTTTTAAAGGAAAGTATTGCATCAGAAGGATTCATTTAAATACGTTTGTTGGCTTCGGGCTCTCACCACAATTCATTCGTTCTAATTTTCCCCTGGACTTGTTAAGGACACAATGTATAGAAAGGAGCAATGCAGAATGGCATTTTTAGGTCACTATATTTTGGCTGTAAACTGTAGTCCTGCTCATAAACTTGTTATTACTAAACAAAAAGCTTCATATTCTACATTGAAGTTTCACAGTCTTTAAAAACAACTTTTGGCTGAATGTTGGGACTATTATGGCTCATTAAAGAGACTAGTTCTGCTGTAATTTAGTTATTTCTTAATGATCCAAGGGTTATTATTAGACATGGAACAGATGAGTAAAGAATGGCTCTCTGTAAAAAGACGCAGTGAAGTAAAAATATTATTCAGAAAAACAGAACCTCTGAAAATCTTATGCATGCAACAAAAGTGTATTTGATTGGTTTGGAATTGATTCTAAAAACATGGTCTATTTTTATTACATAATTTGACCTTTTTTTCAATTTGGACTGGAGAAAATAAATGGAATTATAATTTAATCTAAATAAAATATATATATATTTAGTTAACAGGTAACTAAGCAAAAAATATTATTTTAAGGAAGTAGAAAGTAATTTTGAATTGTCATCCACTTCAACTAATATTTTTTAATAAGAAAATATAAGGTAAGAAAATTGAGATAGTTGCTAAATTAAAAAAGCTCTAGTTTTTTTAAGAAATAGAATTTGAAAACAAAGTATCTTTATTTCTGATAAAAATACAATTTGAGCAAGTTTTTTCATTTTGATTCCAAAAGCAAACTTTCTGACTATTTCTTTTGTGACTATGTAGGCACTGACAAAGTGCTGAAAATTTAAATTACAAGTGATAAAAGAAAATGCTTCTATAACTCTGTTTTTCTCCTCAGTTATAATCTGCAAATCTTTCTGTCAGTCTGTTAGGTTCTTATAAACATGAGCTAATGCTATCTACCTACTTTACTGAGCTCACACATAACAGAGAACCTCGGAGGTAGTGACAGAGTCCAAACAGAAGTTGTGAATAGATTTAGGACTACAAAAGAGATTTTTATTGTAATGAAGTGGCTAGGTCTGACTTTGTATTTTCAGTTGTTGCTGTCATTTCTGCAGATGTATAGAAGCTTTAATATTTTCAGCTTGTTAACTGCAGCAAGTAACTAAATGACCCAAATATCAACCTAGCTAGAATTTCAGAAGTATGAGGGAATTAATTTATGGGAATTGCAATTACCCTGATGTGAATTAATGTCGTTTACTTACACCATCCAAGCAAAATCCTGTTTGTAATCGCTGACTCAGAACTGGAACATCTGCCTCGTATTCTCGACGGGCACTTTCCCTGTAGAGGCCCCAGCACACCATTTCAGTGCTGTACCCTGCTCCTTGCTTGGTCACAAATGCCTTTTTTCGCCCTATTTGGCACATGTGTTTTCTGTCATCCATTTTTTTTAAGTAGGACACAAAGCCTTGTCCCTTTAGAGGAAACAGGGCTGCTTTTGCATCACTCCTGAGAACCTGAGCATGGACTTGGTGCTTCATCCAGCTGCTCCAAGTGGGAAAAGCCATGCCCTTGTCAGGGCATTCCTGGAGCTGCAGCTCCCATGGTCCCCCTCTCTGCAGTGAGGTTCCCGTGGTCACAGCAAAGGAACAAGAAGCAGCAAAACTTGGACCATTAGCAACTCTTAAATTATAGTTACATATTAAAATAGTTTCCTTATTTGATTTAGTGTCACTGCAACTTCACTCCAACTGACTCCTTTGATACTCCCCTGCAATTCCAGACTGCAACAACGTCCCTGTTCAGAAGTGACAAATTTGCAGTGGGAAGACAGAATGTTACCTAAGCACTGTGTTTTCTAAACGTAATTATCCACATGAGTAAGAAGCTGTAGTGTTATGAAATTATGAAAATCATCTGTTCTTTCCAAGCATTATAAAGAGGGCCCCTTGAGATGCAACTAGAAATTAAAGCTGATCTATAATCATTTTCAGAATGCTTTCCAATTCTGAGCACCTGGATAGTAACAGAAAGAAAAGGTATTGTTTTTTGCTGTTTGCCAACCATTTCATTTCCATAAAAAAAAAACCAAAAAAAAACCCAAAAAAACCCAAAAAAAACTGCAAGAAATCTCTGAGCAATAATTAAACATAAATTACTTTCTTCTCTTTCCTTTTTTTTCCTATTTAATACTACCAGAATGAGATTGAACTTGACCAACCTGCAGTTTCCCCCTCGGCTTCAGCAACAGAATCTCAGGTACAGTTTTGTTCCTTTTCTTTTTTTTAGGGGGGTGGGGGGGTGTTAAGCTGTTTTTCTATCAATTTCCATTGGATCCCAGTCACTGATGGTATTTATTCTCTAGAACATAGCATGCATTCTCTTCTAAGATGGAATGAAAGGCTTTTAATGCATTAATCAGTCAGCAGAGGACATTTATTTGAGTGGGCCCATCTGGGCTCTCGCCCTGTGGGAGGATATGTCTGCCTGGCCTGGGCAGCGTGAGACAGCCACGATGGGCTCTGTCAAGGCAGTGCTTCCCAAAAGCAGCTCTGTGTGTTGTTGCCTCTCCTTGTGCTGGTGCTGCTGGGTCTCAGAGAGGGCAGGAGGATGTTCTAACTCAGTGTTTCCTCTGGCTGGTTGCTGCTAGGGGTCTGACCGGGGGGATTACCTGCAAGAGCCCTGTCCGGAGGCAGCATCTTCTGGGGCGGATGCTGTAGCTGGAGTCACTGCTGAAGATGAGAAGTCTGCAGTGTGTGAAATCCCAAATGAAATTATTGGCAACCTTGAGGTACTATTACTAGAAAGCTATTCACTAATTCTGTCTATGGTTAATTAGCTAGCTCAGTCTTAATGAATATAAACTGTGTTTGTGCTAAAGCTGGCAAAAAGCACATCCATATGCTGTAAAAATGTGAATTAGCCTCTATAAATAACTCCTAGTTTAGTCAGCTTACATATGATAAGATAAAAAAATACTCAGTAATATGACAACATATATCTTCAGCCTTACTATGTGTCAAAAACACAGTCCAAATCCTGCTCTCAGTGATGTCAGTGATAAAATTCCTTCTTGGGGGTTCAGGACCAGCTGCTGTGCTGGAGTATATGCAATGTGTGCTTAATATAAATTGTTAGATGCATCTATGTCACACATCCTTCAATTTGTGTAAGAAATGACTCACTTATGCCAATTTTAGTCTTTGTCTGATAGGTGTGTGACTACACAAGAGCTGTCCTAATGAAACAGATCAGCTGTCAGTGTGTGGTCTTCAGACTCTGAGGGGTCCATGATTTCTTTCTGTGAGGTTCATGGAAGGGAAGGAAGCTACTGTCACTGGAATTAACAAGAAATTATTGAAAGCCAGAGAACATATTTACTAGAATAGATTTGCACCAGGAAGCTGCTGGAATTTGGTCTTACTGGCAACAGCCAGGAGGCATTAGGCACTTTGAACTTCAGATACAGCACATTAGACACTATTGACTAAGCAACAGTTTAATAAATACCTAATATTATCTGAAAATACTGTGATATTGGTAAATTGCTTTACTTGGACTATGCATCAATGGGGAATATGAATTAGAATTATTATATGAATTATTATGTGAATTAGAGTAGATCAGATCGACCTATTTGAGTTCATATTCCATTTCAACATGTCTTTAGAAATGGGAGGGAATCTCTGGCCTGTGTTATCTCATTCCTGTCCCTATCAATAGAAAAGAGTAAATACCTGGTTTTCACTTGACCTTCATGCCATTAACATCAGTGCGAAGAGTTTTTTTCTTTACACGATTGCATAGATGAGAAAAATGTTTGTTTTGTTTGGGTTTTTTTTGGGTTTTTTTTTTTTTTTTTTTTTTTTTGCAACTCTGGCTCTGGTTTTTTTTTTTTTTTTTTTTTTTTTTTTTTTTTTTTTTTTTTTTTTTTTTTTTTTTTTTTTTTTTTTTTTTTTTTTGTTGCAACTCTGGTGGTATACAAAGAAAATAATTTCCCTTCAGGTTTTAATTCTTTCGCTAGTGTATCATTCTCACCTGTTTTCTCAGTTTCTTGACCTCCCAAGAAATCTTATAATTAGATTTTTACCTGATTCATGATCAAACTCCTACCATTTTTTGTTATGTGTGAAATATGGTTTCACAATCTGCATTATGTCTCACCATATGCATTAACAAGCCAGCTGTTGCTCTAATTGAGTCTAGAAAATAACTTTTAGTTGGATATCACAGTGCACACTCAGTGGTCTCAGCAACAGCCATAGGAAGTGTGCTGGCAGACGATTTTCAGTGGAGGTAGGACCAGAGACAGAGGTGTGTAAAAACTGGAGAAGAAAAGGCATCTGGAGTGGCTGGGAGTTGATTAGCTTAGAGAGTCACTGTTCCAGCAACCAAGTATACACATCACATAAAGGGATGAAGACATATTTGTTGATTCTTGAATTGAATATGGTGAAGGCCATTTCCAAAGATTAAAAGTTGAGAATGAAATTCCAGCCTTTTTGTTCTAATCTGAGCTACTGAAAACTTTGAAAACATTCCAGCTGCGGTTACCCATTGATATATTGCAGGATAGCACTAATAGGTATTTCTAGGACTGACAAGCCACAAAGTTCCTAAAATGTCAAGTTACTGCAAGTGCTTCTGGTACAAATCCATTTGCTTTATCAAAATTACCTGAATTCCATTAAGAGTGTAACTCTGAGTTTTGGAACAGTTTATGCAGAGTTTGTAAAGGACATGTGAGCCTGTCCCAGTTGTTTAAACACAACTTTATGACTCTTAGAAATACTGTCATTGCACTCCTTCCATTTCTCTTGTATTTTTGCAGTGATCAATGCTCATACTGAAAAATATACGTAAATTACCCCTAAAACACCAGTGTTTGTGGCCTTTTTTCCAGTGATCCCACATTTCCAAATGCCATACAATCAGAGATTGCTATGCATTATCACTGCCAAAGATTTCATTAGAATACATCACAACCCCTGTACCTTCCCCACAAATGTTACATTGCAAATCAAACACTCAATGTCTACAGCAGTTTGGATTTCCAGAATGAGATGCATATTCATAATTGTGTTTGTAATTAAGACAGACAAGCAGCATCACAGAAATACGTTTTTTTATTGTTCATTTTCAGTAATGCTTTTTAATTCCAGCACTGTTTCAATAAAACACATTACACTAGAGAACAAACATCTGCAGCAAAGGCAAACAGTAGCAACAACCAGGTCCCAAAGCAATTTTTCTGATTTGGTGTCTATTGGTAAAGGCTGTCTGAGAATACAGGAAAATTAGCCTATCTCCCAAGACAAGGTTACGTGAGGAATGGCTGTCCCAGATCACTTCCTGCTCATGGCAGCCATGCCATCCATGGGAATTGTGCACGGCAGCGTGATAACGTGTTATCATGTAAGGACAGACGGGAGCACCGTTCTGTCTGCAAAACAGGAAGGTGTGGAGGATAATGTCTGCCTTGCTGCTCCACGCTGTGTCAAAACCACAAAGACAATGTGCAGCCTAAGATAGCTCCATCATAACCACTTCTTTCTCTGATTTTCTTTACAGGCAGACTTAAATGAAAAGCTGCAAATGCATGAAGAAGCTTAGACTTGGAGAACAGAAAAATCGAAAATTCCTAAATAGCCAGATAAGAAAGGTGATGCTGGGTTTTGCAGGAATTGGGCAGTAGGGGATGGCACATTGAGAGGCTGGCTCACTACCTGAACCAAATTATTTTTGTGTAGAGGAAAATGGTTCTGTTAACATTTACCTGGAAGTATTTCATCCCAGTTCCTCAAATTTACGGTGTTCTGACGGCGTTGTTGCTTAGTTTAGACTTAAGTTGGAGATTATAAACAGAAGGACACATAATTAAAACATGTTGAAGTTCAGTTTATTTCTGAATACAAATTCTAACTTAAAAAAAAAAAAAAAGCTGCAGTTTCACTCTCCCAGTTGTGAAATACTTAACAGTTTCTGCTTTACACCTATGGTTTTTTTCAGGAAATGTTGCTACAAGGAAAATACATAGAGGGAAAACATTATTTTGAGGCACTGTAGATATAATAGGGAGAGAATTTAATTAACATGTAATTACGCACCTTGCACTGTAGCTATTCATTAATAATATGTATGTTATTTTATTTTAATTTTCTTCCTAAGCTTTAAAAAAAATTTAATAGCTTACACTTTCTTTCAACCATATTAAAATTGCATAACTGAAGAGTTTGCACTTAAGATTCCAAGAAGAGTTTCTTTAGATTTCAGTGGATTTTTTTCTGGAATGCATGTATCCTTTCATCTGAGAATGTTTCCATATTTTGTCAGACATTATAGAAATGTTTCATGCTCAAAAGGAATCCAATCAAATAAATGACCTCAGAAGAACCGGTTGAGCATCTCTGTTTCAAACTTGCAGCCTGTATTTGTTGTGTCACAGAACTCTGTGCCCTAGCAAGCATGTGAAATACAAGTCACACTTTGAAGCATAAAGGCTGGATTGGATTGCATGTTTAGTGGAATACATGAGAAACAGAGTATTTTATTCATTGCATTTTCATATTTATTTACCACTAAGTAAAAAGTTAGATTTTGTTTAATTTCATCCTCATTTTTTGGTGTTGGCAAATGAAAAATTCAGCTATTAAAAGGTGACTGTTCTGCTTTGAACAATGAAGGAATTATTGAGGCATTATTAGTTTTACCTTTAAAAAAATATTTTGATTCCTGGTTATATTCTTTGTTGTTTTATTCCTGTGAAGTATGATTTTTTTTTGTTAACGAAACTTTCTGAAATCAGAATGTCCTTTATTTTGATAACATAAATCCATCTCCCAAGACATTATGCTAATGTCACCATTTCCCTAGTTTTGAACTCAAAGGTGAGAACAGAACTTTTGAAGAGAGCTGTCCATATGACAAAGAGTATTTAAAATACTTTTTAGTGAAAATGTGTTATTGGCAATTTAGCATTGTTTAGCACTTCAGACCTAAATCTGAGGGCTGCAACATTCCTGCTGTAGTGCTAAACAGAAAGGGACTAACTATGGTTTATATTAAGACCAATGCTAAACAAAGACTTTTGCCCGTAGCTCGCTCTCCCTCTCCTAGATTTTGTCGAACCTCTGGGAAATTTTAAAATGCTTTGAAGATGAGAAATAGTGTATGAACCTCAAGTATTACTGTGATGATTTGTTAGCAGTCAATCTTAGTACATATGCATAACAGCTGAAGTAGTGCAGAAATCCAGAGTGAAGTCCAAATCCCACAAACCGTTTTCGTAACCAACTTTCTGCTGAACTAAATAATGCTACCAATAAAGAATAGACGCTGGGATTTTTGGGGAGTGGGAAGGAGGATGGTTAGGAGCCTGAGGGAGGGAAGATGAGTAAAAGGTAGACATAGCATCTCTCTAAGCAGTCAGAGTGTGAGTTCTGACACAGCATATGAACATTGAATTGAAGAATTCTTTAATGTCTTCAGAATGTTAATATGAAATGCAAAACATCATGCTTTGGATAGATGGGTAGGAACAAAATGTTCAGATGCAATATGGTGCATTAGGAACAGTCTCCATTCTGTATTCCTGGCTTTCCCATTGGTTTAAATCAAGCTTGCTGTTTCTCCAGTCTCTCATGTCATGTTGAGTTACTGCTGTAGTCATCTCTAAAAATAATTATGCTGTCATTCCTTGGACCTACACTTGAGGCTTTGGTCTTACTATCTTTGAGTTTTTTTGGGGTTTTTTTTGCCACGCTGTTGATCTAACAAAGTTCTTTACAATGCACATACATAGCATAGTTCTTAACAGGTTCCCACCCTACAAAGCTCTCAATTTAAAGCAGATAGGTCTTGTAGAAATGAAGGGAGGAGATGTTGTGTTCTACCTTGTCTGCCAGAGAGGTGGTGGTTTTCCAGGGGTAGAGGACAGATGAAACAGTATAGTTTCCCCTATATAAGGTATAGTTTCTCCTATATAATATTAATGCTTTTTAGCATCTTCATGGCAAAATCCTGGTCTGTACTAGCATTTTATAATGAGACAGCGCACAACTAGTAATTATCCTCTGGTAAAAGAAAGGGTCTATTTTCAGGCAGTGCTTTTCTGCATTACACTGACAGTGTGATGGAAGTTTAGATGGAAAGCAGCTTTTCTAGTAAGAAGCTGGCTTGAAAGTGATGGGAAAGGAGACAAAAAGAGAAGACAGTTTTTTACCTGTTTTATAGTATTTTTTCATGACCTTTTCTTCTCAAGCATTTCTTCTCTTCTTTTGCACTGAATTTTGATTTGAATTTGAAAATTGCCACACTGTTTCCTTCCTAAAATTGTAACTGGCATTCCTAGAAAAATTGTTTTCCTAGAAAAGCTGCTGTGCGTAGGCTTCAAATTCAGCTTTTCATAAGTGAGAATAAGGCATTTTCTTCAATAACCTACACAGCCAACCTGACCACAAAACATGGGCAAAGTCAGCACTGGCCTGCTTCAGTCGGGCTCTTCAGCACATGATCCAGCTGACACTCAAACATGTTCATCCAGATGGGCATGTTGCACTTACCTGAAAAGCCTCTGGAGCACAGGTTTGGACCTGGGCTGACCCAGAAGGGATAGAAGAGAGAACCACAAAGTTCTGTCAGCTGGTAGTCTAGGGGGGGCTGTTCAAGGTGAAATCCCCTCTGCTTTTCCACCACCTTTCACAAGGAAGTGACAGCAGTGACAAAACACTGTGCTGCTTGCCACGAGCAGCTCCAAACTGAGCATTTGGAATAAGCATTTCAGCCCATTTTGTTGTGGCACTTTGAGTGTGCAGAGCAAACTTTGGGCTCCAGCAGTTGTGGATTCAGATCACGTGTACAAAAAAAAAAAACCAAAAAAAAAAAAAAAAAAAAGAAGAATCAAAGGATAGTTGCAGTGACTCATGTAATTGTGAGTCCCATTCAGATGCAGAGCCTTAAAGAGGACATGAAATTAGTAATGCTGCAGAAAGAACAGAATGTAAAATATTTCCAGAGCAGAAACAACCTGACTTTTTGCACAGTGGACTGCTTTAAACACAGTAGTGCTACTCTAAAGGCTGTGCTGTCCTTGACTTAACAGAGGGTGCACTAAGCAGGAGGTTTGTTCATGCACAATTCTTCACTCACTGGGCCTGCTGGGAGTTGTGTTTATTTTTAATGTGTTTTTGAATGTTTCTGCAGCTGACTCAAAGAACAGAAAAGGAAAAGGTGAGTTGTTACAAGCACCCCACCCAGACAGGGTAGGGGGAACAAGAGGGGAGACCTATGGCCTTGACATCAGGAGGCTGTGAGGAAGAATGGTCCAAAAAATTGTTCTCCTAAATGAGAATGGTACTTCTGTGTTCCTGGAGAAAGGCTGGTGGAGCTGTATCACTTCAGGATGCCAACGTGCATGGTCATTCATGGTGGGAGCCTCTGGAGGTTGCTTTCAGCACCTTTTAAGGTGAGCCTGTTCCCCCGGTGACTGCAAAGGTGGCATCAGGATTTTGCCTCCCTTCACTGAGGTTGGTCTACATGAGTATCTCAAAGTTTTCATTTCTCACTTTCCAGACATTTCTAAAGATCTTTCATACAACATTTTCTTGACATTTGAACCTTACATCTTTTAAACTTGAGCCAAGACAATTTTTTTGTCTATTTTTATGATTGTATTGATTGTAGCATAAAAAATGTCTTATCTGTGTAGAGCAGGATCCAAGTATCCCAAGCTGCTACCTTTGGCATTGGCTGTGGGAGATCCTTAGCAAGGAGTATAGGAACAGGGCATCCTAAGGGCATACCCCTGCCATGGACTGGTGCTTTAGAAACTTGTGGAGCCAGAGTATGCACCCATGGATTGAAATCGAAGGAGTTGGTCTAGTCCGTTTTTGACCTCAGCTGTGCTCCTGCCCACCATACTATTCAGTGGCAATAAGTTCCTCACTGTCATTTTTGTGTTGTCAATGAACCCCAGCTGCAGTGGATACTGAAGGCTCAAATTTGCTCAGCTCAGTGTCTTTCAAGATCCTCAGCTGTATTGGTGGCTTGTATGTCTGGAGAGTGGATAACCAGGAAGACACTGACTTTTCATGTACAGCAGGAGCAGCCGAGACCCAGGTAAGAGAAAGCATCTGTCAGTCTCTACAAGACTCAGCCAGCATTTATGCCCTGTTACTGTTTGTCACTTCTTTTTGTGCCATATCTAACTTGGATTAATCCTCCTGAGCAGAGATGCATCATTCAGTCTTCTTCTGTGTGTCAAGGGACACACAAGTGGCCCTGCCTGGACAGAAGGATACTGACAAAAGGAGGAAAAATTACCATCTTTGGTCTGTCAGGCAGACAGCAAATAGTTTGCTATTCTAATCATCAGAGCAGTGAGTTTCCTTGGAGCATGTAAGTCATGAATTACCACGCAGCTCTGAGAGGAAACTTTGCCCTTTGATTGTTTTCCAAAGAAATGTTCTCAATTTCTTTACTGCCAAATTCATATTACAGATCATGCTAACAAATTTTCCCAAGCCTTCTTGACCTTCTCCCTCCTTTCCAGTAGTAGAAGAAATTTCACTCATGGCAGGGAGATGTTGAAGATTGCTAAATTTTGCTGATTTAGGAACAGAGTGAATGAAACAAGCTTAAAAATATGTAGATAGCGCATTTCAGAATGCAGTTAGCTCTGCTGGTTAGGAAAATGAAACTTGTGATAATTCTGCTGTTTGACAGTGTGTTAGAAAATTGCCTGCTAAATGGGTAGGTGGGGAGGCTGCACATGCTCCCTTATGATGATGGCACAAGTGTGTGTATGACCCTGGGGGGCCCTGCTTTGGGAGGGTATTGGTTTAGGTTTATTTTTCTCATTTTTCCTGTAAGTCTGTGCCTGTTCTCGCCGAAGTAAGACAAGGTAACAGCAATGCTTTGCTTCAAACGAGGTGTTTTACGTTGATTGGAGCTTGGGGGGCTCAGTGTTCAGTAGCACCACTTTCTCTGTTACTGACTCATTTGTAAACAGCAGAGTGAGCCTGAGAGGCCTCCAGCCTGAGTTAGGATTTTGGGGTGTTTTCTGAATGAACAAGGTGAGAGGAAGACACCCCTTTGCAGTGCTTCCCTGCTGCTGGCAGTTTCGGTATGCAGCTGTCACAGGGCAGTTTTGCCACTAACCCCAGTTTTTTATTAGAGTTTTCTTACCCGGCATCTGTCTGGATAAAAGAGGGATGCAGATTTTTGTGTTGGTTTTGCTCTGAGACCATTCCAGCCTTTTTTTGAAATGTCGCATTTCAACTTAACAAATCTCTGGATCATGCAGTTCTGATGCCCCAGAAACCATTTTCAGTGACATACTACAAAAGCAGGACTGATACAGATCTCTTGACTGCATTTCAAAGACATACCTTTGGATGACAGGGTTGCAGATGAGACTTTAATTCTGTAGAACTCAGTGGAAATATGTTCATTTGCTACTAAAGCCTCTTGCTTTAATTTTTTTATCTTCTATTCTAATTTTCTGTGAGTAATATAGATAGGGGGCTGATCTTCTATTGAAGTAGGGGGATCAATTATTCAAGTGAATTTTGTTACTATCAATGCCAATATTTCTGTGAAATTATTATTCTGTAGGGCTACATGAAGGAATGTCTTTGTTATATATGTCAGCTTTCAATACTGTCTCACTAATATAAATTATGAGGATGATTTTTAAGCCCGTGATCTGAGTTTTACTAACTCCCTACTCAGACAAAATGCTTCTTGATCTCACTAGGCATATTTACCGTGGCGTGGCTCAGGTGTGCTGGAGCTGGGCTGGGCCTGGGGCTGGGGCAGCAGCCAGTGATGAGCTGGGGGAGCTGGGCAGGAGCCAGGACAGCCAGGATGAGCCCTGCTACTCCCTCATGGTGAAAGGTGGCTGCCACACCACGGGAGAGCCTCACTTCTGCTGGGGGTTGTCTCTGAGTGAAACCAGAGAATCCATCAGGCTCAAAGCAAGAATCGGGATCTGTTTGCACATCCCTGCATTGCGTCCTGAGCAGGTTAAACACGTGTGTGTGTGTGTGTTTGTGTGATGGTATTGAGAAACAGAGTGATTTAGATGGATGCACATTATTCCTCAGCTCTGTGTCAACAATCAAAAAAGAGCTTTTGGATTTATTAGTTCCCAATCCTGCACCTATCTTAAATCATTACCATATAATAAGGACTCTATATGGTGCATTGTCAATAAAACCTAATATTGAGAAGATTACCAATCGTCTAGTGCAAATGGAGAGCACTGTAAATGATTTAGAGAATACGTGTCAAACGTTAAAGCTGTCTAATACCTTCTAAAGTAGGTTGATACTCATAAATCTAAGATAAACGACCTGTAAAACCACTTAAGAAGAAATAATACTCATTTAATCAGGCTTCCAGTGGAAAGACTGGGTAGGAGAGCAATTCATAAGGAATTATGAAATCCCTTCTAATTCAGGACTTTGTTGATACAGAAGGCATTTGAAACACATTTGATAAGCAATTGTGGTTACTTGAAACTACTGTTGTAATAGCACTAAATTATGGTCTACTGAAAAAAGAAAATATCAAAGGGCATTTCTTTTATGGTTTATTGAGCTCTTATTTTTCCAGATTCAGCACTGTGTGTATCAGATGGAGATATAAAAAGTAATCATTGGAACTACTGTTTTGCTTAATTACAGGGACGTGGTGTTGGATTGGCTTCTGTCGGTGTGGCTGTCCGTACTCACTGATAACAGTAGATTCATTATTGCATTTCCCTGGGAGGAGCAAGTTATCATTTACTGGGACAAGTGTGGTAACAAATATAGTGAAACAATCTCCATGTTTTCACAGAGCTGAGTTGCAACTTGCATGAACTTGGTCTGTTGAGTTTAGTGGTTTTTCCCTACTATTTCCACCCCGCCCCCCCAGACACCCTTGAAGGGTGGCTAAATGTGTGTGGTGGAAAAATTAGGTCATGATTTTCACTACCAAAGATCTGATCCTTCAGTTTTTGCACAGATAGAACTTCCATTCCCTTCAATATGTTTTTAAGGCCACTTGTTAATTCCTGTTCATTCTTTTGGCTCTGTGAGTGCCCAGAGCTCAGCGTCACCGCCAGCATTTATTAGAAGTTGACGCAGAGCTTTTCTTGAAGCGACTGTAGTGGTATATTTAGCCATGGAGCAATCTTTCCAAAGAGCACTGTGCTGTGACTCATGTGACTCTGCTGCTCTGCTGACCCTAGCAGACTTACTCATCGTTTACATAGTGGCAAACAAGATCAGCTTCTGGCTTGATGCCTTATTTCCCTTGATGCAATAAATGTGCTGCTTGCACATGCAATTTTACTTCAGTTCACGTTTTTTAAGATAAACTGGGAATCCAACTTCTTTTGTCTTACTGTGAAAAATAAGGGTGCTTAACTTCTTCTCTGAGTGGAATTGGTGAATGACATGCAAATGCAGCTCAACCCTACATAACCTGTTTGTACTGCAAAAATAACCATGGGATGGCATGGTTATGGTTAAAATGCATTCTCCATCACCTTCTTTCCTTGCTCTCACAGGGGGCAAAACATAGATGTGAGCACACCTATGCAACAGCTGTAGTCTCACCCAGTCATAGCAATGGTGTTTGGATTGGCTGGGTTTGTAATGAGCAGGGGTGGCAACCTTGGCAGAACATTCTCACTGGTGAATTTTTGAGATACTGAAGTCTATCTGAAAAAAAACTTGTTGATTTACTTTCTTCTCAGCTGGCATAAAGAGTCATTTTGCTAAAATACCAGTTAAACCGAGCATACATTAAAGATCATTTCAGAAATCTGTCAGTCTCAAGAATATCGCTTTTCCATTTCCTGAGAATACCTTGGAGTAACTGGCTTTGCTACTCTGAAGCAGAACAGCTGTTGCATGTATGTGTTGTATTTGCATTGTGTGGGGCAGGGTATTTGTTATTAGTTTAAAAAGAAGAAAAATCAGAGGCAACAGCTGGACTGACTTTCACCTGGTGGGTACAGGATCTGTTGTGTTTTGCTGTTGACAGAGAGCAGAGGAAAATTCACACATGATTGAGAGCTGGAGAAGCCTCTGAGAGCTGGGAGCTGAAGCCTTCCATCATGTAAAATGGCTTGTGAAGGGTGAAATTGCTTGGAGCTGATCAATTTTTATTTAGGTGTCAGTGCTTTTTAAAATCTATGGGTTTTTTAAACAAACTCTAAGGGACAATAGAAGGAGGGTGATGCTAGATAACTGGCTATTAGTTATTTTATGGCAGTCCAGTAATAGTTATTTTATGGCAGCCAGGTAACTAGTTAACCAGTTCTTCAGCGGCAGTTAACCTGGGAGATGCAGATGGCTGAGATTGGATGAGATATCAGTAGTCTGGGTTGTTGAATCATGAAGAGCACTGAGCAGGCAGTGGGGCTGGGGGCATCATGCACCAGCTACAGACCCAGCCCAAGGGGGCCTTAGCAGGGCTGGGGACCTGCCCTCCTCTGCCACGTGAGGGAGACCCCCATTCCTCACTCACAAGCAGGCAAATCACATATGCACTCCTCAGTTATAATTAAATTAAAATCTCGCTAATTTGGCTGCATACCTATCATGTTCTATCCTAGCAAGAAACTATTATTTCTTCTTTTATTCTTTTTTACTTGAATCCCAAGCCATCACTGGCTTTCAAAGAAAAAGGAGGTTTTTTTCTTTAGAAAAAAATCTATTCAAATTATTCATGATTTCTATCAAGAAGGAACCTTTCCTCTTTCAACTAGTAAAAAAAGGGGGGAGTTTGATCTTCCTAGAAATCATTTGAGAACCTTGTACATTTCTTTCCAGAACTAAAACTTTCTTACAAAGCTTTGGATATTCAGTGGAATAATGCCTATTACATAATTGAAGCTCAATACAATACCTTGGGGCTAATAAATGGTCTTCTGGTTCTATAGAAAATGTAATAAATCATAATAGTTATCACTGGCTTTCAAAGAAAAAGGAGGTTTTTTTCTTTAGAAAAAAATCTATTCAAATTATTCATGATTTCTATCAAGAAGGAACCTTTCCTCTTTCAACTAGTAAAAAAAGGGGGGAGTTTGATCTTCCTAGAAATCATCTGAGAACCTTGTACATTTCTTTCCAGAACTAAAACTTTCTTACAAAGCTTTGGATATTCAGTGGAATAATGCCTATTACATAATTGAAGCTCAATACAATACCTTGGGGCTAAATGGTCTTCTGGTTCTATATAAAATGTAATAAATCATAATAGTTCTTACTGGGACTAGGCCAGGCACAAACGACAAAGTTGCTTTTGAAATTGAGTTGTGACCAGAAATACTCTTGGACCAAAATCATTCTCTTGACTGTCAGGGGAACATTTACTTCCTTTAATTTTCAGCCTAGATTTTATGTTGATCCTGCACACTGAATAAAATCAAGCCTGATGGAGCTGCTACTGCAGCTGTTACAGCTGTAAATGTGAAGAAGGCCATTTAAGACAACTCTGTTTCACTGATTATGTTATTTGGAAAGTATGCAGATTATATTAAAAATGGCTTGATATGTCTTTATTGTGTGGCGCTTTTCTTAAGGAAGCAAAAGATTCTGCAGTATTGAGTAGTTTATTAACATTTCTGATCACAGCTCTTCTACTTAGAAAATAATTGTTCTGTTATGTGCTATGAAGCTGCCTGTAAACAACTGGCAAAGGAGTACACTGGTTTGTATTCTCCACGAAGAAAAAATCAAATTCAATTGATTTATCAAAGGGGACATTCTTTGATGGAAGGGAACCTTTTCAAACTTTATTAAAAATATTGAATAAACCATGAGTGATCAAAGTTCATAATCTGAACTCCTGCTTGAATACAGTAAGCCTTCAAAATAACTCATAAAGCAGGAGATGAGATGTCTAATAAAAAGAAATGCTCAGAGCAGCCTATTTCCAGACCTCTGTCTTGGTCTGGATCTTGGCTACACCACTGCAGTCCCACTGATTTTACTGGAGTCACCCTGTGTTTCCACTGGAGAGACTGGTAATAAGAATTGAGCCTTGAATCTTTTTTCTGTGACCAATTCAGAAGTATCTATGAAAAGACTGCCTGTCTTTTCATTGAGGGTTTTTCCCTCATTCTGAAAGAAGAAATGAGATTGCAGTCAACAAAGCTGCACAGTGATTAAAGATAATCTAGGTATGACCTGCAGGCTGAGTGACTGTCCCCTCTGTTCTAGGAGGAAAGCAATCATGTGGCCAAATGCAGGATGGCTGCTGGGAGTGAAGATGAGTGAAATGGAAATTCCCAGAGCTGCTGAGAAAACAGAACTCAAACAGGTGGGATAGTATGGCTCTGTCTTGCAATCAGCACTGAAATCATGGGCCCTGTGTAAAATACTATGTGTAAAGCTCAAGTGTGTTAGAAAACAAAATGCTCATATTTAGCAGCAAGAAAAAGTTACTGGTATTTTGATGTAAAGAATAAAACAATCGAGGATAATGAGATAACAATAACTGAAGGTATACAGGCAAAGAATGAAGGAAAGTAAGCACACACACTGATTGATCAGGGCACAGTAATGTGATGTCATTTCAGCTGGGTCAGGAGGTAGAGCACGCTCAGCATGTCCATATTCCAGGCAGAGGTGGGAGGCTGGGCTGCACCTTGCATTGGGATTTTCACAGCCACACCGGACAGGAAGGTCATGTGGGTACTTGCTGCCTGGGCTACCCTCTGGCTGGAAGGTGGGATGGAGAGCTGGGAGAAGACACGTGATGGTGCCCAGCACAGCCTGTCAAACACCTTTGCTCTGAAGGGAGCAATTCATAATTTTTTTAGAGTAGCACCCCAGGCCAAAAGAGGTGAAAAACCCAAACCAGCAAAAAACTAAAACAAACTCCTAGCCTAAGAGCAGGGAGTCTATCAGGAAAACCTCTGTCCCTTGTGGATTCTTTGCTCTGGAAATGAAGCAGAGAGATTTACAGTGAAGACCCTTTGTCAGTCCCCAGCCAGGGTAAATGTAAAACCTCTAAAACTCTGATTAGTTGTTTGGGTCAAAAGAGATCGCACGCTATAAAAAAGCTGCCCTCCTACATGTCATCCCATCCTATGCAGCACTGCTGTGGAAAGGACTTATCCTAAATACTCCATTCTGATATAGCAGCACATGAAAAAGAAATAAAGTCACTTTATTAAAAAAAGAAGCTCTTTCAAAGAGTGACAGATGAATGTAGTGACAGATTAATATACATTTTAAAACCTGAACATTATCCTCTAAGGGGAAAAAGCTCCTAAATACAGGTGCAAAACAAAAATGGCAGAGCAAAACCTCTGACAATGGCTTGCACAGAATCATTTATTAGGTCTCTGTAAGTGATCATTAGCATGAAACTTGCATTTAATCTAGTATTCAACCATTCCCTTTTATCTTCTGGCTCCGTGTATTTGTAGGAGACAGTGGTTCTTCAAGCTGCTTTTTTCTTACTGGAGTGAATGTGCAGGGGGCATAGGTCAGAGAAGGGAATTTGAATAGCCCTGTTTCAAGCTCATCTCTCTGATTCTAACTTAGACCAAAAGAGGAAAATTATCACCTCTTCTTTAGAGCTGAGCAAGTTCTTTCCAAACCAAATAAACCCTGAGCTGTCCTGTCAGCAGTACAGCCCTTGGGGTCAAAGCACAGGGGAGCAGTGTGTGAGCTGGAGTGGGCTCAGGGGTACACAGAAATATTACCTTCATTTCCCTGCATGGACGTGCTCTTTCTGGGATGTTAGCAACAGCACGTGGGCTGGCTGCAGCAATTATTACTTATGCTGCTATTGCCAAAGCACCCAAGCAAGGGATTTCTAAACTAGCCCCGTGTATCTGCTGCATGATGGTGTGTGGCCATCACTGACATGGTTGCACTGTGAACTCAGCTCAGTATCCTGGATTTCTGATGGAAACTGTTGCACACCTGGAGTAACATCTAAAGCCATCTCCTTGACTTCCTCTTAGGAGTACCTAGCTCAGGGAGGTTGGTAAGATGTGAAATTGCCTCCCCTCTCACAAGAATGTGGCTCACTGCTTCTCTTGGCCATATTGACACCTCTTGACAAATGTGGGTTGATGACACAAGTATAATATTCACTTTGGAGGTGTCCAAACCTGAGTGCTTTTTTCCCTATATACCACTTCGTGGTGCATGCCCAGCTGCCCTGCCAGTCTGCACTGCTGATTTCAGTGAGTGACAAAGGCATTTCAAACTGAAAGGAGGTATTTTAAATACAATCAGGAAGAACATATAAAATGACCTCAAACAATCCCACATAAAGTCATTTGTTATTTTCAAAGCACTTTCCCTGCTTGACACCTTTGCTGTTTTATATCCAATATAAAATTCAAAATGTTATATTACAGGGCAGTATGTCGATCTAAAATATAACTGTATTGAACCCCAAACTACCTTTTTAGTGCTACTGCTTTGAAACAGGACCTGAAGTGAACTCAGTGTAAAGATTCAGAAAATGATCCAAAAAATTCTACTTATCAAACTTTTGCTCCCTGTGGTCTTGTAAATAAAGAGCTTCCCTGAAGCAAGCATGAGGAGCTCTGACAGCAGTGAGGAGCAGCCTGGGTGTGGATGGCTGTGGGCAGCAGCTCAGGACTGCTTGGGAATGAGCATGCTGAGATGCCTCAGGTGTCCCTTGCATGGCTCAGAACAAGTCGGCTCTGCTCCTCAGGAGCAGGACAGAGAGCTGGAGAGAGGAAGCTCAGTCCCATCTCCCAGGGGAACATCCGGGTTTGCACAGTGAAGGCCAACACAAGCCTGCAGGGCCTGGCAACCCCTTCTGTTTCCTGACACCTTTTTCTACAATGCAAAAGGTCAGTGGAAATGGTCTGTTGTGGTTCTGTGCCCAAAAGGTTGATGTCTGGTTGCTGCTTTCTCTACTGCTAATTGCTGCTTTTAAATGGCTTTGAAATTACCTCACAGTAACTGAGTGTAGATTTGGGGCCTGTGTGTACACAGAATTTGAAGTGAATCAGCTCAGAGATGTTTGGAATAGGCATAGCTGGCAGCACACAGCAAAGCAAATGGCTGGGTGAATTTGCATCTTGTTACATCAAAAAAGTTTTAAACTGTGACTTGTAGAAGCCAAGCCAGGAACAATAAGCTTGTCTGGAGAATTCTGGTCTTAGAAACGAAAGGATACGGAGCCCCGTCCAAGGTAAATATTGACATGACTCAGGATGAACTAGTAAAACGTTTAATGAAGCTGAAAATAAGGCTTCTGGGATAGATGTTTATTGTTAAAAATGAAACATTCAAGCAAAAGTAGCATAGTGATGATGGAGGTTATTCATGGGGAAGCCAAGTTGGGGAAACAGCATCATCTGAAAAAAACTGACTCCAGCTATTTGTGAAACATGGAAAAATGTTAGAATTATAAGAGAGCTAAAAATGTAGGTGAATAGCAAACAGTTATTAAGGATATTCAGAGTGGATTTTGGAGACTGAATCCTACCAAGGGAGAAATTACTCAGGTGTCCAGAATAACTCTATTGGCTTTGACAGATTTCTTGGTATTTGCCTTCGTGTAATTGAGAGTTTACTCCTTTATACCATATGAGGACTGAATATTAAGAAACCTGGAGGGAAAAAAAGCACTTTCTTTCATTCCAGTGTCATTCTCTTGATGGTAGAGAATAGGTCACATTAACTTCACAAAGCGTTTCAGGAACACATTAGGAGCTTTTCCGTTTCATGCAGCAGGAAAACAAACAGCCCTTGCAGAATGCTGTGAAAATAATCAGAAAGGTTCCATTGAACTGGGCATGGGAATGAATTGGGCTGGTATTTTGGAAGTCTTACACCTGAGTCTGTGGTGTTACTGGAATACTCTGTGGAAAAATTTATGGCTGGGTGAGGCAACACTACCTTCCCATGCTCACCAGTGGTGGAGGTGCTGGGGAAGAGATGCCAGGAACTGGAATTGCCTGCTTAGGTGTGCTCTATAAACCAGCTTTTTTCTATTTTCTATCTCAGAAACAAAACCTTAACGCATAAGAACTGATCGTGTGCAAAAGGTACCTTGGATCTCCTCCCACGTACCAAGCCTGTAGTTGCAGTGGCACAAATGTCAGTTCAGAACTATGATTATGCAGATGCAGCTGTAGTCCCCAAGATGGCTTCCTAGTACAGTGCAAGGGCACACATTCTTCTAGCCCCAAGGCACAGGATAATCCACACAGCTGACCATGTGGCAGGGACACCGGAGAGGCAGGGAGGGATGCCTGGGGAAGACAGCAACTGGGAGAGACTGCAGTGCTGAGGCAGTGCAAGTGCCCTTGCTCCTTGGCTGCTTCTGATGGATTCAGGAAAACTGTAATTGTGTTTGGCTCTGCACCATCTCTCAAAGCCTTTATCCAGGGACAAAGTGAATGCTACAATCTCTCTTAGTCCTCCAAGCAGTCTTTTGGAAAGCTGGGGTCTAAAATAATTGAAAACTTAAAGCATAAGCATCAACTTCTTGGACTAGATTTAGAAAATCCACAATCAACCCATCCGCTTCCTTCATCTCCTATTCCCTGAGAAGGTTTCCTTTGGCCAGCCTTCTTGTCAAGGCCACAATCAAATAGTAGTTGATGGTAGACTTTATTACTAACATAAACAAATAGCAGGTTATTTTGTTATTGTCCCAAGCTTCAAAGCTGGAGCTGATCTTTGCATCAGTGGGCTCTACCAGTACTGACATGCAATTGGAATGCAAAGGGGATGTTGATAATGTAAAACATATGTTGCATGTGCAGATCACTGAGCATCACTTCAGTGCTCTCTGCAAAGCACCTCGGCCTGTTGATCCTCTGGCAGCCTCAGCCAAAATAACCCAAGAGCTGCACATTCTCTGAGCCACTGCACAGCAGCACAGCGGCGACCCAAAGGATGCACACGCTGGAAAAGGATGTTGGCACAAGCAGCAGATACGTAGGATCATATGCTGGCATTGCTGCTTGAAACTCAGTGCAGAAATGTCTTCTCTGGGCAGAGCAAGAAGGATTTAGTGGATATAAAAGCACATCTAAAGCAAATAAGGGATTTTTATTGTCTTTTTCCCCCACACCATTTTATTGGTTTTGTGCTCATAAAAACATTAGCTGATTAACTCACTATCAGAAAGGCAAAGCTGCTAACCAAAAGCTGTGTGCAAAACCAGATACATGCAGTGCCTTGATAGTGGTAGGGTGAGATTTTTCTTTTCCTGCTTCCTTACTTTTAAACCCTGGCCAATATAACTCTTTTTTGTCATCATAACATTTGGCACTATTCCCATATGTACAGATTGCAACATCTGCAAGTTTTAAAAATTAATATAAAGTTCCGTAATTGTATAAGCCTTGCTCATTTTAATGGTCCTGAATGAGCAGCTCTGATGCAACCGAGACGCGGGCAGCAGATGAAGTGCTCTGCCTGTACTGAGCAAGCTGCTCCCATGGGGCAGGATGTCTGTGCAGTTGGTGCTCGTGTGAGTGATCATCACAGTGTAGGATTGTGCTGTGGAGGAACACGGGATGGACTTGAGTTTCTGGCAAACAGAAATTCAGTAAATTACCAGTAAGTGCAATCATAGGTGCCAAACTGCAAAATAATCACATTTGGTAGAGCTCATTTCTGTCACCCACAGTCCATGGAGATCCAACATGAAGGTGTGAGGTTTCACTTTGTCCATTTTAAGACCACATTGTACATGGACATGTAGGTGACCTTTCATGGATCTTATTGAAAGCCATAAAATGACTTAGTCATTGCCTACTCAGGGTATGTTGGAAGTATGGTTCAGTATTTCCAGGTTTATTGAAATACAAGCACTCAGCAAGCAGTTTTTGGAATGCTTTACTTTTCCTGTGTGTATATAAAACCTTAGAGAATTCTCTGATTGTGGCATATTTCAGCATAAAGGAAGCAGAAATAAAATCAGCCCCTATAATTCATGTATTCAGTAATGGAGGACCAAAGCAGGAAGAGACAGGTGCTTTTCTGAAAAGAACGAAAGATCTGAGCAGCTGATTCATGGTGAAGTAATATGCTTTTAGCTGAGAACGTTTATTGTAGCTGAACCTCATGCCATCCCTCAAGCCAATATCTTAGATGAATCAGCAACTTGCGAGCTTTATCTCAGCTGTACCAATAGAGTTTATAATATTGTTCTGTCAGTGCTATTTATACATCATCACATGGCTGACTACTCCAGGCTGTGCTTTTTTTACACAGCCTTGGATGATGTCACTGTGAAGTAGGCAATTGTACTGAACAAAGGCTTTCTTCAGAGCAGCAACAATTAAAGCTGATGGCAGAGTACAACACCGGAGCCATGGAAATGCAGAAACAAGCTTCCCAGTTTTAAGGTAGCTCTAGAAGGACTTTCAGTCCTTCGTCCCACTGGGAAATTACTTGATGTCCTACAGCTGTCAGTGCCCACCTGGCCTTGGAAATGTGTAGGGATCAGTGTGGTCTGAAGCCTGGGGCTGCCAGGCAGAGCACTTAGTAACCATGTAATTGTTTGGGGAAGAAAGAAAGCAAGCTTCTCCAAGAAGGAAGATCTGTGGATCCATTCTGCATCATTCACTAAGTGAAACAGTGTCAGCCTGGAAGCCTGCAGCCTTGCCATGAGTGTCTTCCAAAAGCCAGGGGAATGGTATCCTTTGTAGTATGAAGCAGTGAAAGGATCTACAAATTATTTGTAAAGAAAGAATTCAGCATCCTCAGCTGATTGCCCTTTCATTTGTGATGTTCCAGTGAGCCTGAAATTCTTCACTAGATCCCTATTCCCCAGTGCATCGTGTATGTTTCCAGCTGTTTATCATCATTCCATAAGGCCAGCAACATGTCAACATCAACAGCTGTGTTCTTCTCATGTGCTACTTGTACTGGAGCTCTCAGAGTTTAACCTCCACCACTGCTGATCAGCGCTGTTCAGACACAGCGTGTGTAACTCTTCCCTTGAAGCTGCTTCTCAGGAGCTCCCTTCAGGCAAGCCGTGACAAGCACGTCACTGGGTCACAGGTGGAGGCAAGGAAAAGAGAGTGTTACCCCCCAGCCCCTGCCTGTGCTTTGCAGAATGACTGCAGTAACAAAGTGGTTTATTTCAGAAATACTTATAAATTGGACACAATTCCTGGCTACCTCAGAGACAGAGCTGCAACATGCGTGTGCTGCAGGTTCTGACTGCTTTTGCTTTGCAGACCTCTCCCTCCATTTTCCAATGCAGGTTTAGACTCTGGTGTGGAAAACTGCTGTCAGCAAGGTTGGTTTTTCCCCATTAAGTTTCACAGAGTATCCAAGTACATTCCACAAACCCTCAGAGACCTACATTTCCAGGCAGGAGAGCACTGGCCTACTCCTAGGGACTGGTCTAGTTGCCTTTTTGCAGTTACAGTGGTCACCCCTCTCTAGGGAATGGCCCTTCCCAGTGCACTGACAATTTTTTATCCTCCCCTTAAAAATTGCTTCTTTCCAAAGCCTCCTAGTAAAGTTTGGCTCTGTGCAAAACATGCCAGCATCTGATAAAGGCTCGAAACAGAAACAGAATGGCATAAATAGAAATTAAGTAAATTAGGAAGAAGTGCCAAAGCAGCAAAACTCTAATGATAGCTGTGGCTGCATGTGCTGTGCAGCTTCCAGCCCCTGTCAGAGTGCCAGGCTGCCCCTCAGTATTCCTGGGAACATATGCATCCACTGTGTCACTGGCACTGCCTGCTCCACCTTGGACTGCATCTTCTTGCAGACTCTCTGCAAAGCTGGGGTTCATGCAGAGAGTTGGTGCCAGAGCCCCAACCAAGCCAGCAGCAGCCCTCTGTGGCTGGATGATTTTTCCTCACTTGCTAAACTGTGCTTGTGCCATCTGGTCAATGCAAACAGCCTTATCCTCTCTCCAGCCACGTTTTGTGGAAATTGTGGTCTACCTGCATCGTCAGCTCAGCCATGATACTCTATGGTTTATTTCCCTCAGGAACCAGAGGAAACCTGGGCCAGATTTCCAGCTGGTAAAAATCAACATGACTAAGGTGAAGTAATTTTGGACCATCTGATAGTGTTTGTTAATGGCCAGGGTTGGAAAGGTAGAGCACATCTTTTGCTACTTACTCCTTATTGATGCTGTTTTTCCATAAGACCATTGATCACAAGTGAACAGGAGATACATATGTGAGAGTTCTCCTCACATATGTGCTGTTCTCCTAAGCAGCATAACAACTTAGGGTTCCAGGGTGAGATCCTTCCAGAAATGACTGTGTATGGTGCTGGCTCTGCTCAGGTAACCCTGAGTCCCTCAGCTGGGCTCCCACCATTCTTTCCCACAGAGCACAGTTTGGTCCCCCAGAGCTATGCTGGAGATAACCTAACCCAGCCTTATGTTGGTCTTGTTTTTGAACCGTGGTTCTCTTTATTCTACAAATTAGGACATTCTTAGTTTGAAAATACAGGCAAAGTTTTAGAAAACTTTTGGGATGAGAAGAAAATGTGGAGCCAGTTGAGAAGGGATATAATAACCTGTCACTCTTGGGTTGCTCTGCCTATGCATATGTTTTTGGCCTTGCTGAGTACTGAATTCTGGGGACCTATGCTTTTGGGGGAGAAAACCGAGAAAGGGATGTTTATTAGA
This sequence comes from Onychostruthus taczanowskii, assembly GCF_017590055.1. NCBI lineage: Eukaryota > Metazoa > Chordata > Aves > Passeriformes > Passeridae > Onychostruthus > Onychostruthus taczanowskii. Next base: position 3,493,272 of record NW_024499462.1, on the reverse strand, counting down.
TCTTGGGCAGATCTTTCTTGCCTTTTGCTGCCTCCTGATGCCCTTCCTCACCAGCTTGGCTTGCTGGTCTGTAGGAGGGGTGGTTCTGGGGCAAGGGAGAGATAAAATTTGCACTTCTGTGAACAACTGTTGGTCTGAAGCTCACAGGAACTGCCAAGTATGAGCACAGTCAAACTGGAGTTGTTCTTCTGTGACACAAAACAAATGGTGAAGATCTAGAGTGGTGTTTAGAGAAAGATAACGTCTCGTGTCAGACCAGCTGACACGTTCAGGAAAAAGGGGCAAGGTTTTCAGCACACAGGTCTGTGTAATCAAAAGGAGTGCACTGAATGAATGGGCCTGGAGTAAGGGAGGCAAAAATAGAACCAGCCATCTGTCAGTACACTCCAGGATGGCTAATTGGGAAGCCTCAATGCTCAGCTGCTGAATGTCCTGCCTGGTTTTGTCATGGAATAGAGGCGGCCGTAGCGATCTCTCCTCGCGGGTTGGACACAGCTCGGAGCGATGGGACGTCTGGGTGAGCTCCCCAGGTGCACTTCTGCAGCACGTGGGGTCCTGCTGTGTGTGCCAGAGGCTTCTCCATCCTGAGGACCATCATCTTCCTGTGGTCAGGCAACAGGAGAAGTCCTCAGGGCAGAAAAGGTAGGGAAGGACTTGAGGCAGGTTGATATCTGTTGTCTCCTCCTGCATGGGCAGGAGAATTTTCTTCACAGCCAGCAGCCAAGCTGCAAAGGCTGGAACAGAGAGGAGGCAGCCCAGTTGGGGCTGTTGCATTTATCCAGAGGAGATCCTGACATTGCTTTGAGATGTTAGCTCTGCAAATGGTAGTCAAACATTATAAATATATATGTAGTGTGTATGTATGTAATGATTGATTTCATAGTCACCACACAGGTTGGAAACATTGCTAATGTGATGCTTATAGACAGGAGTTAGCCCAAATTAAAGGCAGGAAATTCCAAGGTATTGTTCTTATGGAAGCTGCGACAGCTGAATTATATAGGCTTGTTAAGGAACTAAAAATAACCTCATTCAGAGTAGATAAAAGCATTATGTATGAGCAAGGAAGCTGAATTACAATTGCAGTGGGAGCCATAAGTCTGAATATCTTGACTGTTGTGTGCAGTTAAATGGAAACTCCACCACGCTGTTATATTAATTTGGTACTTTTTATTTAGGGACAAATCTTCAAATTCTTTACCTTAAAACCCAATGAAGGCAATGGAGAATGTCAAATACAAAAAGATTCAGACATGGGGATTCAATTCCTGGTTCATAAAGATAGGATGAACTTCCATCTTGATTGTTTCTTCTGTTGTGATTTGGTGGTGGGTGTAACTGTAGGAAGCATCCTGCATTGCCTTCAGACTCACCAGAACAAGACTGTAGAAAGTAAACAAATCTGGAATTAATTTCTTGCTGATCACAACCTTTTCTGGGACAAAAACCATGGCAGAACCTTGGAGAATAGAAGCCTGATCTGGTAACATCCATGGCACCCCTCAAGGCCACTGTACCCCTTCCCACCACAGCACGTGTCTGCTTGCCAGCAGGGCACTGCCAGGCTGTGTCCCACCTCCCACAGCTCTCCCTTGGGATGACCACTGGGATGAAGACTTGAGGTGTCTGGCTGCCATCAGCCATGCTGCTGCACCCCTGCAGATGCCAGGCAGTTGGCTTGGCCGGAGATCTTGGAGAGCCCTTTGGGCTAAGGAGAGCATCCTCAGTTCACTGCTGCCCTTTGTTTGGGGAGCACTGGAAGACACCCTGGGGTTCAGTACCTGCTGTCCCTGCTTGGTGCCCATCCTGAGGGAGCATCCTGGCAGACACTAGCCTGTGCTCTAGGCAGGCATAGGGAAAGCACTCCTCTGCTGGCAGATCTGGGATGGGATGCTCTCCATTTAGCATCAAGCTGAAATTTTACAACATGAAAATCTGATTAAAACCCGTATTTCAGCTGGCCTTTCTTCATCCAGTGTTTGAAACCTGGCATCTGTGTGCTGGCTGCACTTCTGAGACCCAGTGGAGCAGCTTTTGGAGATGGGCTGGGGCTGGACTGGGGCTCTGCCCCGGATCTGGCAGAAAACAGTGGCTGGGTTTTCCACTGTAACTATCAGAGTTTTTCTGTAATTTCATTGCAACATCTCTACCTTGCCACTAGTTTTCCTACTCTAAGACAGTAATTAGTCTACATTTTGTTGCCACAACATTATTCACCTGGAATTTGAGACATTTTGCTTCTGCTTTGCTTTGTTTTAATCAGACTTGCTTGAAATGTCATATTGAAATGAGAAAAGCAGCAAGGCTGTAGAAATCTCAGCCATAGACTGCAAGGCAGTGACTGCATACAGAGCTTGGCAGGAGGCACTGGGACTACCTGAGAGTACCTCTAATTGCCAGCTATAAATATCAAAAGTCAGTATGTGTAGAGAAGGCGAGTGCAGAGGACAGAAAATAGTTTTACTCTATGCTGTAGTATGATTCATGCTTTTAAGATCAAGATTAAAAGTCTCTGTTAGGTTCCAGACTATGATTTTATTTTCATTTACATCAAAGGATTTAAGAGCCTTCAAACCCCAGCATTTTTAAAAATAACTTTTAAGCATACTGTCTGGCAATGTGAGTCCCAGTTAGCATGGAAGAAGCCAGGTTCTCCTCATACAAAGCAAATAACTGAAAAATCTGAATTAAAGAAATACCTTGTCCTCAATTTAACTCTGACAGCTTATATTATGTTTTTGTTTCAGGAAAAAGATTTTATGAAATGTGGGCCCTTGTAGCCAGGACATAGCCCTGGCTGATTAGCCCTACAGATCAGTAGAAACCATGCACCATAAAAGCCCGTGCTTTTATGCAGGGCTCAGAGCCTTAATTTGAATTTTTGGGCTTGTTTGTATTTCAAAAGCAAAAGCTACTGAATTGCATATTGAAAACCACATTTCAGGGCAAGTATCCTCAAAACACAGCCCAGGTTTGATCAAAAGGTTCTCAAGTCTGCAAACCTTTTGACAAACCCAATGAATGTTTACACTTTCTAAATAAACTCCAAACCGTAGACTGGCATCTTGCTATTGAGTTTTTTCAGATTTTCTCTCTCTTCCTCTCCCCGCCCCCTTACCCCCCCCCCTTTCCCCCAGTTCTTACAAAAATCCAGTCTGTCCTTTGGAACTGGATTTTCAAGATGGGAATTTTAATATTTTTACTAATAAACACATGAGCAGGCACAATAAATAAATGTCTACATGCAAGCAAAATACTGAGCTGTATTTGTAAAATGCCAAATAAAAAACAGTTTTGTATTTTGGCTTTATATATTGTCCATTCCTGTGGATCAGACTGCACAGAGTTCACTTATCCAAACCACTAAGATAAACCTTACCACATATAGAAATAGATTTTAATTACAGAGCAATAAATACTGTATCTTTTTTTGCCATATGCATTTTTCTATCAGCAGACAAAAGCTGACATTTATTTTACTGATAGCCCTATATTTCCCCTCCCGCTACCACCGCAGCAGAATTTCTCTTGCCTAAGGAAATTGAGAGGATCAGAGCACATCTGATGTTCCATTAATTTAAAACGGCTGCCAGGACTTGCATATTGTAGCAGCTTTAAAGTGATTGAATTTGGATTATTTCAAACTCTGGAAAGTCCTGCCTTGCCTGACAGAGGTGTCTTGAGTGACAAAATAAAATATGAATATGTCATGTCTGTACATCCTCATCATCGCATGCAGCATTGCAACAAGCACAATAGAAGCCATGGAAAGAGCAACCCTAATTTTTTTTTCCTTTTTTTTTTTTTTTTTTTTTTTTTTTTTTGGTAGCAGGCCCCTTTTTTAAGCTGTAGCCCAGCTAAGTGGAGACACCTGGTGTTTGCTGCAGCAAGTTCACTAAAAATATGTGAAGGGGGAGGAGGAGAGTAGGGGTGTCCGGGGTGCCCTGCCTGGGGTACAGCCAAAAAATTCCTGTCCCATTGCAGGGGCTCCCCCTATGAATATCGCCCTGCCTGACCACAGAAGGGCTGCTACAGCCCAGCTCTTGTCCTGGGGGGAAGCTTCACCCTGTCAGGTGTTAAATAAAACACCAGCTTTTGGGCAAAATCTGTTTTGTAATGCTTAGTGGGTAGCTTATGCAGCATAATTCCAAAAGCAGAAAAAGTTTATGCACGGCCAAAGGAATATTAAAGTTTCACTACAAAAGAAATATTGTGGCTGCCAAGGCCTGATTACTCATAAACCCCACAGCATTATCACCATCCATCACTGCCGAGCTTTAATGACCAAACTAAAAGGAGAAACATCAAAGTGGGGGGGTGGTGTCGTTGTCGTTTTTCAAGAGTAAGATTCCCTAAATATAGGACCAATAGTAGAGCTGAACATATTTTTTGACCAAAAAACTTGAAAAATCATTCAAATGAATCACAAAACATATGTTATGTTTTGCTGTAAAAGCCATGAAGTTTGTGCAGTGCTCTATTATGGTGACTGCTTGGCTTTTCATGCATTCCTAAATTACCATGTAATCTAAAACCTTGTTTTCAGCTGCTCTATATTGGAAAGTCCCTTGCAATAATCAGGATGATTACAGGCTAGTGCAGAGAACAAAACTTGTTTGTATTATTGCAAATAAAAATGTCGTTTATCAGAAATTTTACCTTTCAAGGGAAAAATAAAAATAATAATAATAAACTTTCTCTTTTCCCTGGCTGGAAGTATTTTAAGCATGGGATTAATTTTGGCCACTCTACGACTTAAAAACACATGGATACTTGGTATAAAAATATGTTTCTTTCCTGTAGGGACTTGACTCTAATTGGTGTGCCAAAACTATCTCACAGAGATTTCATTGTCTTATCTACTTACATCATCTTAATGCGATTTTATTTTACTTTGTCAAAGTCATATTAATGTAAATGTGTTCTTGATAGCAAACAGAGTTCTTTTTTATGCTAAACAGGATTCAGCTGACTCTAATAAAACAGCTTGCAATCCATTAGGCTATAACTGTAATATAGTTATTTTGTTTCCCAAATAAAGACCGTGTCAGAAAGCTGTATAAGGATTTTTGTCTTGTTTTTCCACAATAATTGCTTGGGTGGGGTTACATTCTGATCTTTAAATGAACAGTATCGCTTGGAACAAACACTTCATATATCTTTTATCTTCCTCTTGCAATACAGTTCTGAGTTTTCTTTGAAAATGCAAAGCTACTTTTCCAGATAAGTCATCAAAATGTTTCCAAAGTATTTTAACTGCCAGATTAACTATATCTTGAATACAAAGATAGATGGCTTACATTCTTTATGCAGAAATCCTGCCAATGCATAGCAACTAGCAACAAATTAATTTCTTTTGCAACAGTGGGAAGGAAATAAAAAAAAGAAACCCTGCTTTGCTATGCAAAGCTCAAAAAGGTAAATAGATATTTAAAAAGAAAATAAGGTTACTCGTTCTGAAAGGGTAATCTGTAAGCAAAGAACAGAGGATTAAACATACATTTGCTCTCTTTACAGAATCTGTGTTTCCAGCCTTCTCTTAATGTATTCAGCTAATTAAGGACTGCGGTGACCTTGTGGCAGATTCTGAAATCTAGGAATGTCTATTTTTTATTTTATTTTTATTTCTTTTAATGCTGGCTCTCCCACAGAGCTTAATACAATCTGTTTCAGGTCAAAGTCTGTTTATGTCAGCAATGTTCATACTACACAACTAAAATGTTTTAATGCATTTATCAACTGAAAATATTGCAAACATTTCATTTCCTTTGATACAGACACAAAAAACCCTCTGCCTTCATTGCAAATTCTTGTTCATATGAATCACTCTGAGTAATATTTGCTTTAACTTTCGTGTGGTTCTACAAACAGCCTTTATATGGCTGGACTTCAAAGCTGGTAGAAATAAAGGTTAGAAATGTGATAGGAGTAATCTATTATTAGGCATGAAACATTAAACCACTTTTAGTTATAAGCCTTAAAACCTGAATAATACAGATTTTTAACTTGCTGCATATTTATTGTGTTTTCAGTTAGTTAAGTCATTTAGCATGGAGGGACTGTTTGGAAGAGAAATATTTTCCATAGGAACACAGACCACAATTGGGTTTAATTTTTCCTAATATTTAATTTAGAAAAACTGCAATATGGTAACAGACATCTCATATGTCAAAGCCGAAATACTCTGCTTGGTGTTCCTTGCAGTGTAAAATTAATCTCTCACCAGCATGCTGACCCGAAAGGCAGGTTTTAGTGAAACAGGCATGGGGTGATGGGAGGGGTGTGGGCAGGGAAGATAAAATCTCCTTCAAATAGCAGGGAAAGGGAAAAAATTAACACAGAGGAATGTCACGGAGTTTGCCGTTGACATGCAATGACATGAGCTGATCCAAACGTGTGTATGTGAGGGGTTTCTTTGATCCACATGCCTCACACCAGTCACGGTTCATCCTGTCACCCCACAGGGTTTGTGAGGTGTCAGATCTGCCGGGGGACGTTGCTGAGGAGGGATGTGCCCATGAGCCCTCTCCTTCACCCCTTCACTCCCCTTGATGAATTCACATGGTCCAAGAGGAGCTGGACAGGGAGATTGCCATGGCTTTGGGGGACTTCAGCCTGTGCAGCCAATGGAGGCTGAACAGTGTTGTTCTTGTTCTTGCTTAGGTTTGTGTACTAACACACATAGGAGCATAAAAATAAGCTGAAAACATGTAACAGTTCAAGCCAAACAGGTCAGCCAGAAATAGACTACCATTTAAAATCCAGAATTTTAAATCTTCATGAGCCTGGGAAAGAACAGGGAGGCAGCCTGGGCCCAATCCTGTTACCACTCCTAGCAGTGGGAATTTTAACATTGACAATACAAGACACATTGCCCTTTTCTAAAAATCTAATTTTGTTTCCTTAGGTCCAGCTCTGCCAGCTTGCCGTGGCTGCTGGCTGCCTTGCACAAGGTGGGATGAGGGGACTCGCTTGCCCTTTCCTGGTGCATTCAGTGACAGCACAGGGACATCGGCCACCTCTGTTCGTATCGCCAGGACCACCTCGGCAATGTGGAGAAGGAACCCACTGCATCATGAGGAGTGGGTAATACCCAGATTTACAGCATGCATCTGGGGCAGGTGGCATCTCTGAGCTGTCCTGCTCTCCCCTCAGTGTCACAGGGCGGGTTTGAGGGATTTGGTGGCTTCCCTTGCAGCTGCCTGAGGGTAGGCACAGTGGCAGAGACCAGGTCCCACCTGGGCCAGCTCTGAATGAGGGAGGGGAAACAGGAGAAGCCAAGTAAGACCCCTGCAGCGAGGAGTGGGGAACGGCTCACTCAGCGTCAGGGAATGGAAAACTCTCACTCTTTATATTTTGGTCAGTGGAAGAAAGGGTCACACCCATCCATCTCATTAGTATAAAAAAGCATTGACAACACCATAGTCCCCACCTTTCCTTCTCCCATGCTTCTCCAGAGTGCCTGGTCCTGTGCCAGAGGGTTTAATAGGTTACCCTGCAAAGCCTGGGACCGTGGTGTCACGCAAGGTTGCACATTCCCAGGAAGTGTTTGTGCACAAAGCTGTAACAGACGCAGACTAAGGAGCGATGGCCCTGGCTGGCAGTGCCAAGAGGTGCTAATATTGCTGGGGAAAGTGAAAACATAATTGAAACCGTTTATTTTGGGGGGCATGGAGGACACAATGAGGCAATAGCTTCTGAGCAACAGATACCTGTAATTCACCTATCGTGGTCTTACAGACTTTTAATTTGCTCTACAAATTTGGCTAGTTGCAGAACATGTAAACACCCAGAACTGTACACGGCAAACCATTAAACATTAACTTATTGTCGACTTTAAAAAAACCCCACTCATGATATTAAAAACATAAGGGGAAAGAGATGCCAAGCTAGTGAATGAAGCCAGCTGACTGCTGAGAAGAGGCTACGGAGTTTGCTCCTTAGCTTTGCTGTTTTCAGTAATCTGACTCACTGAGATATTTTTAGACACAGTAACAAGTTCCATTGTTAAGTAATTTTTCATTTGAATTTTTCTCAAATTATGCTGTCCTCTTGGCCTGCAAATCCCTTTCTTCGGCAAGGCAGTGCTGCTCTCCACACCCCAAGGAGGAAGGGGAGCTATGGAGGACCCTGATGATTTGGACCACATGGTGGAACAAGATAGATCTCAGCGTCAGGTTGGCAGGATATTTCCCTTTCTTCAAAGGTCTCCAAACCCAGCAAGATTTTCTTTGATATCTCTCCAAAGGGATTTATCAGCATTGGGGCATACATTTGTTTAGATTGTTCCTGTAGGGTGGGACTTTCAAAAGAGCAAAAGGATGCCAAGTGCCAAATTCTCACCAAGTTCTCCATAAAGATTTCCTTAGCTTCCTTTGAAAGTGCTAGCTGTGCTCCCCATTACTCTGTGCATCCCTGCTGGAAAGGTGCCCAACAGTACCCTCACAACGTGGGCACAAGGGATACAGGAAAGATTGTGACATTTTTAAAAACAGGAGGAAGAACTGGCCTGAGAGAGAGGAAATGCATGAAAATGTGCAGGTTGGGGAGGAAACAAGGAGGGAAATGGAGACCAAATTCCCTAGACCCATAATTGTTTGTTGTTTTTTTTTTTTATTCTTCCTCTCTGCTTATTATTTCTCTCAGGTTTTCCCTGACATGTTTTAGTTAAAACAAGAGATGAGCATCTGTTGAGATCATGGGCAGAACTCAGGCCCTGTGACCAACTTACGCTCATGCTCTGGGCTCGAGACACGTCAGGGCACACACAGGTGACCTGATGGCGCCAGGCATTAGTCTGGTCCCCCTCAGGGCTCCCATAGGAAAAGCAGAGGCTGTGCCCTAGGACAGGGCCACAGGGAAGTTAGAGGTTTGGCAACTGGTTGTCTTAGGTACTTTTCATGAAGCAGGAGTTAAGTCCTCCATGATGGTAATGCACTGCCTCAGACGTAACTGGGAGATCTACAGGGAGCTGCATAGAGACATTCAGGCCAGTAGCTCCCAAATAAAAAATGCACTGGTGTCCAGGCAAGGACTGCCAGAGCAATTTGTTCTCCTGCCCTGGGGAAAGGGCCTGATGAGGGCTGTTTGGAGAGCATGTCAGAGAAGGAATTTTTATTTTACAAGTAAGGAGATACAGAAGCTCTTTCTGATCTGTTATAGGTGCGTTAATGATTTGTGAGCTGCAGCAGAGCTTGTGGTCCTCTGGTTATTTTGCAGGCTGAGAAGATCCTTCCAAGTTCTCTAATACTGTATTTGTAGTCATGTACCTGGCTGGTTTTTTTTAATGATAAGTACCTAGAGATTGCTGAGAGCCACAACATGTCTTAAACCTAGTTTCTCCTTAGTGCTTTTTGATTTCCAGATACAATTTAAGATGCTGATTTTTCCCCCAAGCCCCCATGACTTAGTGTTGCAAAGAAAATTGTTCTGTTAAAATTTGTCCTATATCATGAGCTAAGTAAACCTCAGCACATCCCTTCTCATCCCATGTTGATCCAAGGATTAGGTGTCAGCTCCCTAACTCAGTGAGGACAGGCACAGACCTGCTGCAGTAGCTCTGCCTGGTGCTTTTGAGGAGGGTGAGGGCAGCAGGGTGCTGAGGCAGAGAGGGGGCAGGGGCCCTTGAGTCCTTGTCTCTTGCAGAGAGCTGGAAGGCAGAGGGAAGAGCCTGGAGGGACTCCCAGTTTGTCACTGGGGCACTGAACAGGCCAGCCACCAGCTTGGGAAGTCCTCGGAGCTCAGCCAGCAGTGGTTGTTGAAAGGAGCTTCATTAGGTGCTCCTGACTGTAAGTTTTGGGAAATAGAGTTTCACTTTGATTTATTTCAAACATTCAGCTACCAAGAATAAAATAAGCACTTCTCATGTGTGTTTTTGGAGGGCTAATAAAACTTATTTACGTGTCTGTGAAGACCTTTACCATGCACACTTAAATTAGCATTGCAAATCTATCTGAACGTGGTGCTCTGGCATCAGCCCCCAGATGACATGTAACATGTTTGCAGTTTGATGGCCTTCACTCAAAAGGCTGGCTACAATATTTTTATATTTAGATTTATTTTGGAGTTTATGGTTGAAAGATTTCAGCTCTGGGCAGCCTTTCCCATGGCTTTTAGCAGCGACACTTGCAGTTGTGTTTCACGTAATTAAACAGCCAACAATACTTAATGAAGAAATAAATAACATCAATAAAGTAGTAAATAATTATATGCAGGCAAACACCAAAGACATTATCCATCAGGCAACAGCTGTGAGCATTAGTTTTGATTAATCAATAATGTTGTACAATAGGAGCAGGAATGCTGGCCAGGCCTCTGGGGGAATCACCAATGCTTTTCTAAGCAGCAAGCATTGTGATTTTAAGCAGAACTTTCAGCAGAATCTTTAATTAAATGTAACAACCAAGATATCCTCCAGCAGTATTGCTGTACTTCTCAAAGCCCACTGAGCAGCTGGAGTTTAACCAAGACCCATTCAAGGAATGTTCTGTAGCTGGGAAGGTTTCTTGGTACATCTTTATTGCGGGATGCCAGTGGGGTACCACTGGTCCATCAGTGAAGGCACTGTTGGGCCAAGGGTGCTTTGGTGGGGTTTGGTGACCCTCTGGGCATTAGACCAGCAGTGCCTGGCTTGTGCCACCTGGGAGGTACTTCTCAAAGCCCACTGAGCAGCTGGAGTTTAACCAAGACCCATTCAAGGAATGTTCTGTAGCTGGGAAGGTTTCTTGGTACATCTTTATTGCGGGATGCCAGTGGGGTACCACTGGTCCATCAGTGAAGGCACTGTTGGGCCAAGGGTGCTTTGGTGGGGTTTGGGGTTCTCCCAGGTGGCACAAGCAGTGCCTGGCTTGTGCCACCTGGAGAAAATGAGGTGGAGCTTTTGGCTCTGCCTCCAGCAAGGTGGCAGAGGGCATGCCTGCCCAGGCTGCAGCTGGAGCCCTCAGGGCCTCATCCCAGTCTGGGCAGCTCTCGGAGCAAGCGCCTGTTCTGTATTTGTTTTCAAATGTAAATATGGCTGAAATTTCCCACCCATGCTGCAGCTCTGCAGGAACATGATGTGGGCATGTTCATGACAAAATCAGCAAAGTCTGTTCATCTTTATCTGTTCCTCCTGCTAGAGGAGCCTTAATGAAGCTTCCTGGAGGAACAGAGCTCCTCCCAGGCATACTCCTCTCACTGAGCATTCCTGCCACCAGCCCACTGAATTCCGTGGCACCGCTGTCTACTCGGGCAGCATCCCTGGATTGTGCTGAGAGGTTCCACTGCAATCAGCCAGCCAGAGCATTGGCTTCTTCCTTTCCTGTATACTTTTCCCCCTTATTTAGTGTATAAAAGCTTTGAAAGAAAGTAAACCATTGAGAAAGGCTGATCATGGCACCAGATCCCAACTTAGATAAAAGGCACAAGGTTTTATAGCCATTACCCCATTAAAAGAGAAAGAGCAGAAGGGACAGGAATGGTTTCTGGCATGTCAGGGACAGGTTTCCAGAGTCTGCGCTCACATCTTCATGGTTTGTTCCTCATGAAACCAATTGCTGATGACTTCTTGGCATCTGAATAAGCGACAGCACCACATTGCTTCCACCATGGTCCAATGCTGGGGACATCTCCCCACCAGTGGAAACAGGAGCATGAGGAGGGAGTGAAGCAAAGGCTGTAGCTTGGCTTGACATGAATGAAACAGATGTGCAGACCCACTTCTGAAGGGTTACTTTTAGTCTCTGAGGTGGCAGATGCACGTCGGAATTTTGCAAGCATAAGGCACTTGGGTTTGTTGAGCTAAAAATGGTAAATCTCCAGAGAAGGATGGAGAGGGAAAGCCCTTGGCTCTTGTTTGAGAAATGGAGGTTTGCAGAAGGCAATGGGGGAAACATCCACATGACTTAAAAACTCAAACAGTGCCCAAAGACCAGTCTTTAAGTCTTTTTTCCCAAGCCATCTCAGCAGGAAAACCAGGAACAGAAATCTCACATGATAATTGCTGATAGTGCAACAAACCCCAGAGGGTTTCCTTACCCACTTCTCAACATGCAGGCACTAATAAACTCCTGTGTTAACATTAATATTCCTGATAGTCTCTGTAGGCTCCTTCTCCCAGACGTGACTCTCATTAACATCTGCAAACCCAAAGTAAATTGGTGGGCATTTTAAGGTGTGTCCTGTAAACTGGGGGGCTGCTGCCTGCTCACTGCCCCTCAGAGCACCTGCCAGCCAGGTATGGTAGCACTGACTGCACTTCTGGAGTCCGGCATGGCAAATGGGTACTGCCAAATCTACACAAATCTGGTAACATCTCAGATAATGCCAAGTGAAAACCGCTCACATTTCTCCTTCAAAATCAGCAGATACAATTATGGTCTCCTCCCTCCCCTGTGAAGGATTTGTGGGGTGTTCCCAGGGGCACAGAGCGCACATTTACAATTCTCTATGGATGCTAAGGCTGGTGAGGACAAATTGACTGTGTTTCCTGCAAAATAAAATCTCAGTTTCATGTTTTTAAATAATTAATGCAGGGTAGGTAGCCTATAAAACTCCTTAGAAGACAGGAAAGCATATCAATAAGCCACAGTAAGGGCAGGGTTTGGAGGTTTTTTTAGTTCTTTGTCACATTCTTTCACAGAGTAACCCTATTGACTTCTTCAGGAACAGTATTTATGGCAGATATTATTTGGCAGTTTGTTCAATGAGATAAAGTTTAAAATTACTGATAAAGAATAAGTTTTTGGTACAATATGGATCTCTTTCCAGGAAAGCAGCATCTTAATAACAGACAGGGTAGGGACACAACTTCGGAATAAAGACTTATTCTAGGTCCAGGTGTAAAGTACCTGAAATTCTACTTTTTCCTAACTGGAATAAGGCTTCTGCAGACCTTTTCTTCCCAAGCAGACAATATTTGGCATATTATGCACTGCATCAGATAAGACAAGTGGATGATCTTCAGGTATTTCTCTGCAGTCCTGTTATTCCTGCTTAGTTTTATTGAGATGAAGCTCTGGATTCCTAAACTTGGGAAGGGCAGATCTCCTCAGGCCTTCTCCTTTCTTCTTGTCCTGAGACTGTGCTTGCCACTGACTCTGCTCAGAACGAGTTTTCCCTTGGGTTGCTGTTTTCTGGTAGTTTTGGTAGAGGTGGAAGCACTGCTGCCGGGCATGGTGCCCAGCAGCCAGCTCTGGCCTCCCTGTGACTGTCACCAAGGATCACACTGTCCTCTGGTTTTACCAAAATTCAGGGCTTGGGAGTGAGATCTTTTTGAAGGACTGCAATTTTTAGATCCCTTTTTATTGCTAAGCTAGGTAAAGCACCTCTCAAAGTCATTATTCAAATGCGGCATATGTTTTGCTGTGAATTTTCAGTAGAACTCTTTCCAGTGATTTTCAAAATAAATGAGGCTTTGCATAGTACCTTTTCCGTATTTAACATTGCCTTCCTGGCTTTGCAGCCAAGGCTTCCTTTTAAAGGCATGTGCATGAGATTATGCAATCGTAGTATTCCGGATACGCAGAGCAATTAAAATAAATCAGGCTAGGTATAATGAAGATGAGCCAAAGCATCTGTTTCCCAAGAGGATTTAAAAAAACCCCACCAAGACTATCATCCCCAGGGGCCTGAGTCCGTGGTGGTTAGACCTCAGAGATTCTTGTACTTCAGAAATGTGTCCAGCACTCACTTGGATAAGAAAAGGAGGAGCTGCAAAGGAGGAGAGGACTCTGGTATGGCAACAATTCCTGCTCCCTGGAAAGAGCGGCTGGATAACCCCGTGTGTTTGGCAAAGCTGGACTTGCACATTAATTCCATTTCCCTTCTAGTGTTTTAGTTTGATGTGTGTACCTGGATGGAGAGAAGGAGAAATTATTTCTGCATGCTCTCCAGTGTTACCACACACATCTTGTGTTTATAACCTGTAGTTATTGATGATGGTGCCTCAGCAGGAGGTGCAGAAATGTCCATCCCCCTGTGTGAGGGACCTGGGACACAGGAGCACATGCTTATTGGGCCACTTGTCCTATGAGACAAGAAGGACACTTCAGGCATAAAGCTGAGGTACCAGGAGCTATTCTGATTTGTTTCCCCCTCCACTGCCACTTGGCACCAGATGCCAAAAGCTGTTTTCAGGCAAAACCAGGAAGGGGGCAAAGTGTGGGCAGTCTGCAGCAGGTTGTCTGCTGAGCTGCCTTGCTTAGGTGAGGGCTTAGAGACAGCTTAGCCAAAGGTTAATGTTGCTAAACTCTACCAGATGACTGGCTCATCTTTGTTGTGAGATTTGTAGCTCAGGTAAAGGATGAAGACGTGGGAATAACTGCAAAAGAGACTGCTAGTGCTTACCAGGAAAAAATCTGCATGCAAAGGAAAGAGCAAGTTGTGGTGGTGGACACTCCAGCCCTGCAGGTAGTCAGGGGACCTCAGGAAGGCTTTCTCTGTGTCAGTGCATCTCATTCTAGTGCTGGCAAGAAAGATCTCAATGACTGGGAGATCAAATGTCCTTGCACAAACCAAACTGGGGAAAATGGAAAAATTCAATGCCAAAACAAATGACTAAGAATTGTCATCAGCACTTAGGCATTAGCAAGGCAGTCAAAGTCAGTAAGGAGGTGAAATCCCCTGCTTTCATATGATGGCAGGGCAGAAAAAAGCCAAATTTTAGTTTAGCTAGTGCAAATCCCACTTTGCCCTGACATGCTCCCCAGCAGCACTGACTGCTCCCTCTGAGACAACTGCTTACTGTCCTCTGGGGCCTACCAAATTTCTTTTAAAAAAGGATTTTTCTCAGAAAAAAAAATAATAAAAAAAAACCTGCAACAGCTCAGACCTGCGAAGTGGAAAGAGGTCAGTTTGTTTACTTAAACCGATTTAAATCTGGCACACTGAGAATAGCAACTTGCTTTGACCACTGACTTGGGTAAATATGGCCTGGCATTCTTACGGTTATATTTCCAGCCCCAGCTCTCCCCACCATGCAGGGATATATATATATATATATGTATACACACACACACACATAGGTATATTTTCCACTAAAAACAGTTGGGGCAAATTATTTGACAGGAGCTGCATGTGAAATGGCTGGATGGCTGGTGTGCACTTCCTGTGCATTGTTTGGAAAGTGAAGCCCATCTAAAGTCCTACCAGGCAACGTCCTCTTCCAAGCTTTATGATTATAAAAGAAATCATAAAGTCCTACCAGTCCTACCTAACGTCCTCTTCCAAGCTTTATGATTATAAAAGAAATCATTTGGTCACATTTAGGAACATTTCCAGTGGAGAAATTTTTTTCAGGATTTGGTGAGAAGGCAGCTATCTTTAGCAGATAAATTAGCATGTTTTCTGGAGAGATTCACACAGTAAAGGACAGCCAGGGATTGCTTGCTGGACAGTATCAGCATTCCAGCTTTGAAATGACGATTCAGCCCTTGTAACATGAGATGAAATGATCTCCGTGGCCTCAGCTCCCTCTTTCTTCCACAGCCATCCACGCTACCACCACACGTAACACTACATAATTTTACATAAGTAGAAGACTGTGCTCTGAGCCAATACACGAGTCGTGCCTGATTGAATATTGCCATTTCAGAGCCACCATCTAATCACATTTTTCAGGCCGTGTGAACAAAATAATGTTGTTATAATTACACAGAGTGTTTGTGTGTATGCGCGCATGTGTATTATATATGTATAATGACATTAGGATGATAATATAGCTGTTTCTATTAGCTCTGTGGTATTAATAAGGTATGACAGAAAGTTATTTGATACCATTTGAAATCCCACTTGCATTTTCATATTGCTCTCAGATGTAATTCAGGGACTTGATTTTTATGAGTTATGGCTCTGATGTCACTTGTATTTTTGCCCGTAATAGGTCCCACTGGAGCAAAATTCATCAGACTCAATTAACAGCATCTGAAAAGTGTATTTGGTTAGCAACCAATCAGGCAGAAATGGTGTGGGCTCTGTTTTAGCTGACCCATCACTCTGTGCCACTAGATGAAACCAGCTTTGCAGGCAGCAGTTAGCAGCCGCTGCAGCTCAGTTACTGTGAGAGTGAAACAACTATTTTGGGGGCTGGTCAGCTGCTGGTTCTTCCTGTCCCATGGCTTCACCCCTTGTTATGGGTCTCAATACTCTGCAACCATCTGGGCACCCTTCTCCTTTCTGCATGTGCAGGTGATCTGTCCCACCAGTCACTATTTTATTGGTGAATATCTTGATACTCAGTGATGATTATTTTCTTTAAGCAGCCTGGTCTGGGAGCCCTGGGGCAATGGGGTGCTCATTCGAAGAGAGCTGCTAGCAGTGCTATGGGGGAATTAAAAACAATGCCAGGGCAACAAAAAGAAATGCAAGGTAAATAAAAATAATTCCAAATGCACATATGAATTGAAGACCAGGGTCTGAAAGCTGATCTCACGTAGGGTTTTCTGCTCGGTTTAGTCACTTATTGGGGCTGGTGGATCTTTTGAAGGGAAGATAAATGCTCTGACTGCTGGTATTATTAATGCTTTGAGCTGGTGATTCGTACATCTGATCTAAAGGGCTCCCAAAGTGAGAGACTGATCCCAAAACCTGCTGAAGTGAACATGGGGCCTCATGGCAATTTCACAGGGCTTTGCATCCCATCCCATGTGCTGAGTTGGGAGCAGGGGCTGGCATCACCCTCACAGCCGTGCTCCCACTGTGACTCCATCTCCCACCCTGAACGCTCCTCATAAAACTCCTGTGTGTCTTAAAAGCCTGGCAGGGAAAAGCTCTGAGCAGAGAATCAGTGACCGGGAGCCCCTCAGCACTGCTGGCTGCCCCCCCGTGCAGGCACAGCCCCATCCCAGTGTGGATCAGGCTGTGTTCCCTTCCAAGCACAGAGCCGGGCTTCAAGACTCCAATTGCTTCCTGTCTCCCAACATGCCTGACCACAACTATTTTTAATTGTAAGGCATGAAAATAAGGTTATTCAATAAATTAACGCTTCAAATGCTTTTTGGTTCAACTTTGGCTGTTTATTAGGAGCAGCCTTATTTTGGCTTCTATGCAGTCATTTCCAGCTACTACTCTGTTTGATCCCCATCTTATTTCCTTCGTAATCTACTGATCTTCTGTTGTTATCGTTGCTGTGTTTTATGGTTTTGCATTACTTTATTGACTTGGTATACTGTACACTGCTTTTTTTTTTTTTTTTTGTTCCCTCTTCACTGAAAATAGCCTTTTATGAGAAGCTTAAGCAAAAGCCTGGAATGTCCAAAAGAAGGCACAGAAAAATTACAACATTTTGCACATTTCTTTTGGCCAGAGAAAGTTACAAAATATTCATATGAAGAAACTTATTCAGTGCCTGCAGGACAAAATCCAACTTTTGATAATATGTGGAATTTCAATTTCTGCTATAAACAGGCTCTGTATTTTTTGTATTTATTATTTTAAAGTATAAAGAATTTTCTGGGGGGAGGGGGAAGGCTCCTATAAAACTGATGTCAGAGCAATGATGAGTATGCATGCCCTCACTGCTGGGAATATGTACTCTTCTGCACTGCCACAGCCTCTGTTGCTATCCCATTCCAAATACTACCAACATTAAACAGGAATGCTGAGGGTCCTACCAGCCAGTAGCACCAGACGAAGTGACACCAAGGGCTGGGGGCTGGAACCATGGGGATAGAGGATGAACCCTCCTTTTGTTCATGCTGGTCCCCTTCTCCTGCCCCATGGACAATTAGCTCCTCTACAGCTGAAGGTTAGGTGGGGTCCTGCAGGAGTTCAGTGCATGGCTTGAGCCATCCTGCATAACCCCTGCCTCCCAGCACGCTGCAGGGATGGAAAATCATCCCACTGCTGAGAGGACCAAAGCATGTTCTTACCTGGTTGTTCAGCCTCGCCACCTTCTTCATAGAGGTTATAACGCCATGGCTGGGAGGGATGCTGGAGGAAGACTGTGGCTGGTGGGAAGGATGGGACCCTGCAACTATCAGAGCTGTGAGTGATGCTTCATACAGTGGGTAGGAGCTCAGGGCTGGCACAGAGGCTGCCAACAGTGCCTGAGCCCCAGCTACTGGGGTAGAAGCAGAGGGATTTGGGCACAAATGGAGATGGGAAGTTCTCTTTGCTACTTGATTATATGTTGCAGGAAAGGAGCAGCCCTACCTGCCTGAGATAAAGAAAACGAACAAACAAATACAAACCTGTTTGTGCCCAAAATATTGTAACAATCGATTGAGGACTGTTTTATCTGTGTGAGAATATAACCCTGATTAAACATGCCAAGGTCAGTGAAAACAAAGGTGAATTGCAGAAGAAATGCATGTAATTCTGGCCAGGAATTCACTGGGGGTGAAATGGAGCAGCACTCCCTGTTTTGCAGGGATGTGTCAAGGTGTGGGTCTCACTTGCGTCACCTCCCATACCTGTTCAGCCCCTGACAAACATCCTCCAGGGGACTGAGCTGCCAAGCACAAAGTGACAAGACTTTAGTGACCAAAAGGGCTGCTATTTGCAGCTCTCTTGAGCTGTTCTGCTGGGTTTGCCCATCCAAGCCATGCTGGTGCTGGGTGGAAGCCCAAGCAGCGGTACCTCCTGGTGCCCTGCTGTCCTCAGCAAGCATCCCAGCCTGCCCCCGGTGCTCACAGCGTTCTCACCACTGTATGAGCTGCGAGGCCACAGACCGGACAGGCACTCGGGGCATCTCAAAAGGGTAGGAAAGGTGAAACCTCTTACAAACTGTAAGGACTTGGTAATTTCTCCAGAGGAACCAGCAGAAAATCAGCCCGCCCCTGGAGAATCACCAAGCATCCCAGCCAGGCTTGGGCGCCAAGGCTGTCAAGGTGAATCCCTCACCTTCATGGCACCGGTGCGAACCTTGTCCAAATTCCCGTGCCTTCTCCGTTCCCCCTACCCGGGGCCAAGCGAGCCCTGGGCCTCGCGTAGGGGTTCCCGTCACCGAACATCACGGCTTGCAGCGGGGAAGGCCCCTCGGTCCCAGCGGGATCTGTGCACCGACCGTGTCTGGCAGCGCTGTCCCTCTGTCCTGCCCCGCGGCCGGGGAGCGGCACCCCGCCAGGGGGCGCCCCGCCCGCGGCGCCGCCGCCCGCACTTGTTGCTGCCCCCCGCGGCGCGCGCTGTGTCGTGATGCACGCGGCGCTGACGTCACCGCTAGCGTCATTATTAACGATCTCTTTTATTTATTTATTTATTTGCTCGTTTGTTTATTTGCTTATTTAATTATTTATTTGTTTCCGTTTCACGGCGCCCCGCCGGGGCGGCTCCGAGCCCGTGCCCGCCCTTGCCCCCCTCCCCTTGGGATCAGGGCCTGAGAAAGGGGCTTGGGAGGGGAATGAGACAAAAATTGGGAAGAAAGTGCCACTGCTGAGGAAAGCGCGGGGGACATGCTCCCCTCGGAGCCACTTTGTAGTGCTCCGTCCCGCCCTGCCCCGCGGAGCCGGGGTTGGCTGTGCTGGCGCGCAGTGATTCAACCCCGGGGAAAAGGGGGAGAAGGACAGAGCTCCCCCAGAACGGCCCGCCCGTCCCTGTCCTGGGGTGGGCGGGTGGGGGCTCCGCGGGCGCGGGGGGCTGCGCAGCCCGCCCGCCGCAGCAGCATCTACCTGCGGGGATGCAGCTCCCGGAGCCCCGATGGGAACTTTCCGTGCCGGGCGCTGCGGGGCGGCCCTTGCGCCGCTGCGGGACCAAGTGCGAATCCCCCGGTGCCGGCCGGGGCTCCCCCAGGCTGAGGCTCCCGGCGGCGCCCCGAGCCGCCCGCCTCAGGATAGCGGAGGCTGCGCGGGACGCGCAGAGCCGGCGGCTCTCCCCGACGTGGGGCGCCGCCGCAGGGGGCGGGCGGGGCGCAGGTAAGGGGCCGCCCCTCTTCGCGGGGGGCGCAGCCACCTGTCCGCCCGCCCCGCGCCCCTCCGCGCCCGCGGAGCCATCGCCCCGCGCCCCGCGGCGGCAGCCCCGGCACCGCCGCTGCGCGCCCGTGTCCGCGGGCGCAGAGAGAGCGCGCCCATCGCCGCCGCCGCGCTCCCACTCCCCCTCCCCCTGCGCTGTCTGTTCCGGCCGAGCCGCGTCCCTCCGCGCAGCGCCATGAATATTGATGTGTTTATATAATCGATAACCCACTTTCCATCCCTTCCCGGGGAACAGCGATAAATAAATTAGGGACGCGCCGCCCGCCCTCCGCTGCCGCCGGGGGGGCGGCAGGGGGGCGCAGCCCCCGCCGTGCGCTCCGCGGCTGCCGGGGGTGGGAGCGGGATCGGGCGGTGGGAGCGGGCGGTCCCGCCGGGCGCGCGCGGACGAGCAGCGCCCCTCGCGCCGCAGGAAATGGTCTTTATATTAGACATATACGGGCAGGTCCTGTCAGATCCGCAGCGCGCCCGCCCGCCCTTTCGGCCCCCCAAAAATCGCCGAGCGCGGACAGGGGCCCCCTCCCTCCCTCCCGCGCTCCCCTCCCGCCGCCCTCTTCCTCCTCCTGCCCCTGCGCGGCGCGGCGCGGCGCGGAGCCGGCGCTGATGCCGCTGCCGTGTTGTTGTTCCCCGCAGTGGGTCGGCGCCCCGTGCGGCTCGCACGGCCCCTACGTCTTCTACAGGGCGTTCCGCTTCCAGCGCCGCGGCGGCGGCCGGGCGCGGGTCCTCTCCCTCGGCGACTTCTTCTTCGTGCGGTGCCGCGCGGAGGAGCCCGCCTGCATCGCGGAGCTGCAGCTGCTCTGGGAGGAGCGCACCAGCCGGCAACTTCTCTCCAGCGCCAAACTTTATTTTCTCCCCGAGGACACCCCCCAGGGCAGGACCAGTGACCATGGCGAGGTGGTAAACGCGGCGCCGGCCCCCCCTTCCCCCGCGCCCGTCCCCACCTGCATGCCCGGGCTCGGCTCCCCCCTCTCCTGGCTCCCCCCACCCGCGTCCCCCTCCCCGCCGTGCGTGGCGGGGCAGCGCGGAGGGGCCGCGCCGTCGGGGCGCACCGGTGCGCGCTGACCGGGAACTTGAGCGGGCGGGGGGAAGGAGGGAGGGGGTCGGGGTGCGGGGCGGCCCCGGCCCGGCGGGCAGCGGAGTGTGTGCGGGGCTCGCCCTGTCCTTCTGCTTCCTTAACAAAAAAAACAACCCAGAAAACAACCCCGAAAGCAAAACACACGGAAAAGCGGGGGGGATAAAACACGTTGGGGGGATTTCGATATTGTTCGGGGCTTTTTTTAAGTATTCGATATGTTTAAGAGGGCGGAAATTACGAAATGGAGGCAGAGGGAGATCAAACGCTCTCTTGCTGGCAGGGACGTGTTGAATAAAGTGATAAATGACAGGTACGGGAATAATACATTCAAATAACTTGCAGATATGCCTGGGCGTATTTCGGAGCCGCCGCGCTCCCGGCGCAAACGCGCTGCGCGCCGGCACCCTCCGCCGGCGGCCGCGCAGCCCGGGATGGGGCCGCGCAGCCCCGCATCGCCCCGCCCCAGCCCCGAGCCCTCCCGTTATCTGCTTTTCAAATTCATCGCTTCAGTCTGTGGTCTGGGGTGGGGGACGGGTGAGGTGCCCAGGCAGGGGGCTGCGGGGATGGCGAGGGTCCCCGAGAGGGGCCGGAGAGCAGGCGGGAGGGGGACGAGATGTTTTGGGGGAACTTCTGTTGGAGATGCCGGGGGGTGGGTCCAAGGGGGGGCTGTCCGCAGGGGCTGTTTTCGGAGGCACGCGTGGCTGTAGGTGCCCGCGTAGCCGTGTACCCGCGCACACGCGTACGCAGCCCAAATGCGTCTCAGAGCCACCTTCGTTCGCTGCCACCTCTTCACTTTAATTTTCTGTGCGTGCCGCTGAGATAAGGGATCCTTTTCCTAAGAATCAGGGAGATGACAGTGAGCAATGGATGCTCTGAAATTGCCCGTGGTGACTATTTAAAACTGTGCCTCTGCGTGTCTCGTGTGTGTGTAAAATGAAAGATATTTGGAAGGGAGGGGGGTGGGGAAAGGGACACAAATCATTTTAATACGCCTTAATGATCAGCTCATGTTACTGTGGTAGGAACATCAGAGAAAATTAATCCTACCATTACGAGTAAAACACTGCTCCGGTACGAGAGTTCTCAGCTGCATGTACCTTCCTAATAATACGCACGATTTTATTTATTTTTACATGCAAACACCGCTAGTAATTAGCCGTGTGATTATACTTGTGCATTTCATTGCGGCTTTAACTGATGTCATTCTGCATTATTCAACCATATGAAAACAATTTTCAATTAAGATAATGGCACGCCTTGAAATTATGCAAATTCCGGCCGTATTGTGTAGAATAATTATGACAAATGTAAAGCAGGTAAAAAGTTTCCTAATGCAGTTGTGTTTTACACCCCGGTGATGTCATTTCCCCTCTGGCCTAAGTTAGTCATTCATTAGCAGAGTAGCAGCAACAGCAACAGCTCTGAGTGATACTTCTCTGGCAGGGAGCCTACAGAAACCGGCACTGAGAGCCAGGGCCTAGAGAGGGCAACATAACACTCCCATTAAGAAATGTACTTTGTTTTCACTTACTCCATTAACTTGTTTATAGACATAGGAATGATTTTTTATGATCGATTTTTAATAGTTTGGAACAATCCGAACAGTGCTTGGGGATGTGCAGGCAGGCAGCAGAGAGACAAAAGGCTGGGTGCTGTCTGGCTGGGGGTATCTGCTCTCACTGGGGGGCAGGGGTAGCTGTTTCCCCTTGGCACCCCGAGATCCCAGTCCCTTCGGTAAATGACATCCATCTTGGTCCCCAGAGGGGCAGCAGGGCCGCCTCTGGTGTTGTGGGGCTTCCTAACTCTGGCTTGGGCTCCTTCTGCAGGAGGAGATGTGGCTCTCGAGTCAGATGCAGCTTACAGCCGTGAGAGGGGACCTTATTTGTGGAGTGGGATTGCTGATGGGATAAAATACCTCGTTGTGCATTCAGGGGGTAGGGATGGAGTGAGCCGGTGGTTAAGCATGTATTGCAAATCTGCGGTGTCCGAGGCAAAGGGTGACGGGGCACTCGCTGTCACTGAAATTGTTGGGGAGGGGAGCAAGTGGCTGAATCATAGGCTTGTGATCGAGCCCACCAGAGATTTAGGCACGGTCTCCAGCAGCTACCTGCGCTAGTGGCGTGATTAATAGAAGCAGCTGGCTGCCTGTTTTCTGTAATAGCAGTGCTGACACTATGACAATATTCAGCTAGTGGCTGTAAGGAGGGAGGAGAAGCAAGGAGGGATGTAATGCTTCTGTTACTCAGAAATTTCTGATGGCGTATTTTATCTGATTGCCAAATGTTTGAGCTAATCAGCAATAAGTGTAAATATAAGTCTTTTTATAGCTAGCTGAATTCATCATCCAGATTTAAATATAACCCTGACTGCTGCTAAAACCGGATGTTTCCATGCACTGCCCAGATTCGGGGAAGGTTCAAGCTCAGGTGTGCTTCCGCTTCAGTACCTTTCTTTCCACCTAAGGCTCAGCATCCCCATCATCACACTGGAGAAACTCCCTTTCGATGCCAGGAGCTGACAGAGATTGTTTCCCAGGGAGTCTCAGTGGATGGTGAACATGGGATGGGGCTGCTCACATGCAGCAGGTACGGGTGCTTCTGACCCTGATGTTCATTCCATCCCAAGAAGACCTGCATGGAGAGGCTGGAACCAGCTCTAGCATTATGCTCAGACCAGGGGTCTTGTTGCTCAGGAACAGCAGAGACACTTTTTTAAGAGCAGCAGGGCCTGTGAGGCCAGTGCCAGGTGAGCTAGAAGAGTTTTGTGCTACTTCACTGAAAACTTTGTTGCTGCTTTCAAAACACAGCAGCCTGGGCATGATGCTTCCCACCTCACCATCAAGCCCAGACACTGCCGCAGGTGCAACACTGGCCAGAGAGCAAGAGCAGCCTTCTCTCTTTTACCTCCAGCAGGGAAGAAGGGGTTCTCCTCTGTCCTTACAGGGCCATTGCCAAAACAGAGTCTTTGGTGGAGGACGTCACCGCCTTGCGTTGATTTTCTCATTTGCTCTGGGCTGGTGCGGTCCCGTGTCACCTTCCACGTGGGCTGGGAAGATTTCTTTGATGGCAGGTGCCTCGCACAGGGGTCACAACAGGATGCCTGGAGGCCTATGAAAATCCATAGGGAGCACCTTTAGGGGCACCCCATTATGTTTGAAACAGTTTTGTGGGGTACATGTGGAAAGCAGGCCCCCCAGCTTTGCTGGCACCCAAGTGTGAGAAGCTGTGTGCTGTCAGAAAGTGCCTGCCCAGGCTCCTCATGCTTGCTCCTGGGGCATTCAGGGGGCACGAGGTGGGCTCACCCTCCAGCTCACAAGGTCTTGGCAAACCTTCCTCCAGCTCATTTACTGCTCTGTGCTCCAAGGGGTGGTGTGGGGTTGTGGAATCACTGACCTTTGCAAAAGCAGTTGTAGAGCAAAATGCTTGTTAGTGCCTTGTGCTTTCATGTTTTTAAAGGTGTTGGCATTAGTAAGACTAGGCTTAAAAATATATTTCAAAGTTGGTACTCATTAAGTCCAGGGATGGTATTTGATGTGATACATACAATTCCTAAAACACCCTAAACAAGCAGCTAATTCATTTTTGCGTGGTATGCAATGCCCTGCATTGCTCTGCATCGTGGTGAATGCTGCTTCCATTGAGGCTGGACTGTCAGTGGGGATCTTCCTTTAGTTCATTCATCAGCAGCAAAGTTTACTACGAACTCATGTTGATTTCATCTCTTCTCCCAAACTGGGGATCTGATGCAATGCTTTTCGCCTTGCAAATAATCCTTACTCATGCAAGTAATTTACATGAGTAAGCGTTGCTCATACAGAGGAGAGGAGAGAGCTAGTTTCCTGTAATTATTTCCCTAGAAGTATTTTGCATTTTCAGACTAATTGGGGTAAAGGAAAAAAAAGAAGTCACTCCATAAATGTGTGTCATTTATAATTGCAGAAGAGAGTCTTCCAGAAAGTTAAGGGAGTCAGTGGTTTTGTTCTCTCTTCATTTTGGGATAGATGCTGACAGCATCCCTCGAAAGCCTGGTTCATTTTGTAGGGGCTCTTCTCTTGCAGGGGTCCTACCCCAGCACCTAAAGGTAGCATAGGCTGGCCCAGGCATGGTGTCTTATATCAACAGTGCTTTATTGCCATCCCCCTCGAAAAATGTGCTACTCCCTTTTCACAGTAATAGATTTTGGGGTTTTTTTACAGACGTAGGAATCTGTACACTCTTATTTGAAATGAGAATAGCCTCGTTTTAGTCTCCACGGTGTGTGCCTTATGCTCATATCTGTCAACACTGGTGATGGCAACACGTTTCAAACATGCAGATTATGATTATTAAAGGGTGCTTTAAAAATCATGCTAATAGCATCAATCTCCAATGTACACTTGCTCAAATTAATTCAGCTTTGGAAATCAGGCACACTGTAATAGGAGTGTTAGAGAAACGGCATTTGTCATAAAATATCGTGGGTTTGGTAATTGCATATCCACTCTGTGTATTTTTATCTCTCTCGCCACCAGTAGCTTATGCTGGCAAAGAAGGACAGGGCAATGATACTACTCAGAGAAGCCACATGTTGCTAGCCATTAGCCAGCAATCTGGAATATCTGGTCATTTAAGGCAGATTTCTTTAAAAAAAAAAAAAAAAAACCAAAAAAAACCAAACCAACTTTTAATTTTATTTCCTTTCTTCTTTCCCTCCCCTTCCCTGTGCATTCAGACTGTAAAATACACCCACTGCTTTCCAGAGTTGCTGTTCCCAGTCTGATCAGTGGCACTAAACATTAAACTCTTGTCTTTGGAGAATAATAGGCCTCACATGGTACACCCTCAAGCATGTTGAGATACTGTGCAGGCTGGAAAATAAAAATGTTCTAATTGTGTCTTTTAAATAAGCATAGGAGTGAATTAATTAGACTATATTTTGTCTTTAGTTGCTTAGTTACACAATAGTATTCCTAAGCGCAAGTAAGATAAATTGGCTCTTTTTGTGCTGCTTGTCCCTTAATCATAATTACTGTATTGCTCAGGAGAGTAACGCATACACAGATTTTGCATTTTTAATAATATTCAAACAATATGCGAATGATATAGAAAGTATGTTCTGATTCAAGCTCTCTATGCTTTTATTCGGGAAGAAGTTCTACTGCTATGGGAGCAATATTTGCATTAGTTGCTCAGAGATGTAGTTCTGGGAAATACATAATTGAAATATTCTTGCAATGCTTGTTCTGGCCCTTTCATTCGCATTCAAAATAACAATGCCTTAAGTCTCTGAACAGTCATCCACTCTTGATTTAAGAGCTTTTTTTCTTTGTGTGCGTGTGTGTGTTTGTGCGTGTGCAGTGTGGGTTCACACCCAGCGTTAACCCTGCACAGCCTAGACACTCGCGTGATTCATAGTGTTGTATCAAGTTGAGCTTTTTATTTGTAGCTAAAATGCAGTCAGAAGGTCAGATGAACATCGGCATTTTATGGCATTAATCCAATGACCTTAATGCTTGGCAGGCGTCCATGTTTCTGTGCGAAGGTGCCAGGGTTATAGATAATAAAAGAGTTTGTTTTCATTTTCTGGATATTTTAATCTTTCTTTGCAAAGCGTAGCCTCGGGTTTGGGGGGCTTGGGGCTACTCCTGGGGGCCAAAACTTTAATGTCTTACTGGGTTGTTGAACGTTAGCTGCTAATGATGGGCAGATTGATACAGATACTGAACAATGGAAGGTTCTGGCAAGAAACCCCCTAGACATGCTCAGTGGATGTATGTGAAAATTGGCTCCATTGTTCTGCTGTATGAAAAGCAAGTAAATTATTTACAGATATTTGCTAATTAAAGCACATATTGTTTTACCAGCACAATAGAACACAATATAACAAAAGACAAAAGAATAAGCTTGCATAATTTAAACCTGCTAATGCCATGTACTCCTTGTTAAGAAAAAATATAATTATGTAATCTATGAGGAAAGCTTCTCGTACTGTAACTGTAGTAGGCAAAATTAGGAATGAATTGCTTGTCAACTTGCCTAAACTAAAACAGCTCTTTGAGATCTGTGAGCTATCTGACGACAAAACATTTTGACTGAAGCCTATTTTCTATTTGGTCAGAACTTCTATCTGCAGTGACAGATATAAATTCAATTTGAACCTCTGGCTGGGAGTGGGAGGAGGGAGAAAAAAACACCCCGGTCACAAAGGAGGAGGCTCACAGTAGAAATGTCATGTCTAACTGCTCACAGCCATGCCTCTGTGCACCCATCTCCACCCCACTTCTGGCCCCGACGTACCAGGACCCCAAAAAGCATCCTGCAGAGACATGGTGGTGTTTTGCCCCAGGTCATGTTGCGTGTCTCGCTTTGGAATTACTGAGTCATGTGGAAAATGCTGCTTGCTAATACAAGGGAAAGCAAAAACCATAGGACTTCACATGCTTCAGCCATGTCCTTTTAACTTGGTCTTTCCTCTTGGTTTTGGACCCTGGAAGAAGGGATGAACACATCAACGTGAGTTCCAGACAGCTCTGTGCAGCTGTGCTTAGGCTGGGGAAATACCTGTCACCTGAATTTAACAAGATCATTATAGCCCTTTAAAGTAATTAGGAAAGGATTAACAGATGAAAGGTTCTGCCTTGGCCTCTTTAAAATTCACTGGTGTGCCAGGTAAATTCCTGATCTATGCATGTTTCCCTTCTCAAGGCTCTCCCCGTGGGTTCATGGGTGGAAAGCAGTGGTCTCTGTATGTCCCTGTATGTAGGTGCCTCCAGGGAGCAGGTCCAGACCAGTCAGCTGTGCGCCACAAATCCTTTGGGACACCTCTGTCTGCCCTGGGTTAGGGGATGCGTGAGGAGATGGCACTAAATGAGGCCCTCTAAGCAGGGTCAGGGGAAAGAAAGCTGCCCCTGCCTGTGCCAACCTCTGCAGCCTCTTGTGAGACTTCCCTGTCATTCAGTGATCCCACCTGTGGAACAGGAGGAGCAATTCGCACCTGGCAGGGCTGTGCCCCGGTCCCCACATCTGCAGCATGCTTACAAGGATGAGCAGGGGAGTGTATGGCAGGAGAGTCCTTTGTGTGCCCTGTAAGGGAGGCTGAACAGGGCACATCCCAGAGCCAGGCATTTTCCACCACACAGCCATTTTTTTAGTTAGTTTGTGGTCCTGCAGTCTTAAAAACTTTTGTGTGTATTCCCAGCCCACTGCTGGCAGTAGTGAGACAGGACCTTTTACTCTAGGGGAAGTCTCTGAGAGCAAATCAACCGTGTACAAATGCTCTTTGCCTCTTTAGAGCTGGGTATGGTCCCTGAAAGAAGTGCTGCTTTTAGGAGATGCTTCTGGAGATCTGGGCTCAGGTTCCTGAGTGACTTGGGGTGAGTGGGTTAGGGCTGAATTAAGATGACCTGGTTTCTGCTGCTGTACCAGAGCCCTCATAGTATCTGGAAGGCAGAGAAAAGCTCAGGACTAAAGACTGTCATCAGGACCTTTTGTTTTGACTGCGCTGTCAAATAAAGCTGATGGTACTTCCCTCAAACATCCAGGTAAATGCTTTCCTGCAGGAGAGGTGCTAATTGGCAACGAGCTCCCTTCCCTTCTGCATGTCTGCAGCATGACCTGCTCCTCAAAGGGCTCTAGAGGATTCCTGAGTTGAGAACTGCCGTGGTTCATACACGTGGTATGGGAAGGTCCTTTTCACTTAAATTGCAAAAAGCCTAAAATATACGTGGGGTGTAAAACCAGCCCAGAATAAGGGAGGCCTTTATGCCCAAATGAAATAACAGTTCTGTTATCCCTGGTGAATGCAGTCCCTAAGAGTCACACTGTATTTTTTGCGCCTGCGGATGAATGTGTTTTCATCAGCAATGTACTGGGTTGTAAAATACACATGCCCAGCTATCTACTGTGCTAAAGATTTCACAGAAAAGGCTTGAAGATGTTTTCTAATGCAAATCATACTGATCAGATAAATGACATGCAGTGTCTCCTGTAATTATCAGCAAGAGTTTTTACAGTACATCTCCTCTTTCTCTCTAGGCCACATATTTGATGTTAGGAGACAGCCAAGCAGGTGTTTGACTCGCTCATGCCCTCCAGAATTCCTTAAATGACCTTTGGAAGTACTGGAGTGAAAACAGTCTCAGCACGTCAAAATTTTGAGATATCTCAGTTGCTGTAATTCTTTTAAGGCTGCCTCAATCGAAAATATAAATCTTTCCTAGTTATTGGCAATGAGTAAGGAATTGTGATGTAGTGTATGTGGGTGTGCAGTCAAGATGTATGACCTCCCTGTGCTGCCCTGTGACTCCCCACCTTGTAAGAGTTAATATTTCTTCTAAAAAATAATTATCTGTTTTAAGCTATTATGACTACCTGACCTGTTTCCCTGAATATAAGTATTTCAGCCATCTGCTGAGTCAGGCAATATAGCATTCTGTGCTTTCACGAGGCTGTGATGGTTGCTTAGACAACAGTGACATAATATTTAAGCATAATGGCTCTCGAGAAGATGCTGTCCTCTTCTCCCTGGATGACTTCTCTGGAAATGCAAATCCAGTATGCTCTTAAAAAAACAAGAGATGGATGAGAAAGGTTTGTGTCACCATCTTTCTTAACCATCTCCTCATTTTCTACTTTGTAGGTGAAAGAATTGTACTGTGCTCAGAAGTCTTGTAAGACATGCTAAAATTACAGGCTGACTCAATAACCATTTTTATAGAAGCAGCTAAAAAAGTGCTTCTTTCTACAGTCAGTGCTTATTTAGAGATTTTAGACAACATTGTGGCTGAGACTATTGGTCCATTGGACCACTGACCAGTTGATCAGGTCCACTGGATAAATCTCATTCCTGAGCAGAGTTGAAATCTTTGCTGCTTGTTTTCTCTTCTTGCTGTAGCAGGAAAAAAGGGTAATTAAAGACTTAACTGTGCAATTGAGACCTCATAAACATATCACTTCAGAGCATAGCTAATACATGATGAGTTGATTTTGTATAGATACAGATATATATGCACTGTTTGCAACGTGGGTGGTTTTTCATGTTTACACAGAGATATAATTATGAATGGCATGAAGGTTACACAGCAGATTTCTTTAATCTTCTAAAGGTTTGTTAGTCATGTGTCACCGTGTACCTGGTTTTTATTTTTTCAACATCTGTATTCCTTTGTCATCTCGTTGAAGGGGTTTCTCTTGGAGGGCTACAGCAGCAGATAATGGTACAGGGGTATAGGAGCTCCTGTGGCTGGCAGAGCTCTGCAGGTCCCAGACCAACTTTTGTTGTGACACGGGGCTTAACCAAAAAGGAGAAGGACCCTTTTGTCACCTGCTGCTCTGAAAAACACCCCAAACGCCACAGGAGTTTGGGGCTGAGTGCATGGACAGGCTGCTGAAGAACGTGCGAGAGCGTGGCAGGGCACATTGAAATCGCAGAGCTGGTGAGATCCTTGCGTGACCTCTGGGTGCTGTGGCGGAAGGGCAGGTGACCTGTTGTGTCAGCAAACTGCCAAGATGTGGGCAAGACAGCCCCGCTGGAGCTGCCTGTGGCTCGGGCTCCTCCGAAAGCAGAGATTGGAGCCACCTGCCGTGCCTTGCTCAGTGTTTGAGTGATGAGGCACCCGGGTAGAAGTGCCCCCGGAGATGCAGTCCCACACCGGCGAGATCTGCGCTGGCAGGGAGGCCTGCAGGCCGATCTGCAGTATTTGAGGAGCGTCTGAGGAGTTGGGAAGAATGTGGACAATTCTGTGTGAACTGGGTCAAAAGTGAGTGGTGAGGGAAGGGAGCAGGTCTGTCCAGTCCTGCTGTGTGATGGGCAGGATGACCCAAGGCGGGCTCTGAAGTGGTTCGGGTCATTTTTCCATTTCCCGCCTAAAAGTGAACTAGGCCGCGCTTCCCTGACACCGCTGTGGGGATTGCTGGCAGTACAATGGAGGACTGGGATTTGGGGGCCAGCCTGGTGCCCCTGGTGACAGGGATTTGGGGGCCAGCCTGGTGCCCTTGGGGACAGGGATTTGGGGGCCATCCTGGCGCCCTCAGGGACGTAGCTGCTGCAGGGGTGACCAGCTGTCCTTGGGGACAAGGCTGGTGTGGAGGTGGCTGGGTGGCCCTGACAAGCTGCTGTGGAGGGAGGTTTAGCCCAGAGCCCTTGTCACAGCAGAGGGACAGCATGGACTCCTTCTGTATTTTGTATTTGTGCTGGGCTGCTCCCTGGTGCCATCCTGGGCACCCCTTTGCACTTTGTGCCTGTATGTGGATGCTTGGTGGCACTTTGCAGAGGGCTGAGGGGTGGCAGCAAGTGGTGTTTTGGCTGTGTCTTTGTTTTCCTGGCCCCTCACATCCATGTGGGGATGCTGAACACTCCAAATTGCCGTGGCTGGATGTGCTGCTGCCACAGGAAACTCTTGGCCGAGGTGTGCTTTCCCCAGCTCCCCAAAAGGTCCCCTGCTCCTGCCTCTGCAGTTCCCCCTCCATGGCAGCCTGGACAGAGTACACCAGTATCATTTCACCCTTGGTACAGTAGGCTTGTTTTGGTTTTTTTTTGTTTGGTGTTTTTTTTTTTGTTTTTTTGGTTTTTTTTGTGTGTGTGTGTGTGTGTGTGTTTTTGTTTGTTTATTTGTTTTTTTGTTGTTGTTTGTTTGTCTTTTGGGTTTTTTTAAAATTCAGTATCTTTTTCCCCCTGTGTACACATCATGTGCGTGTGTGTGAAGGTTGTATTCTCAAAAACAAGTTTATTCATTGATGATGTAATAGTGATTGTACTTTTCTTTTGGTTAATAAATTGTCTGCTCGGCTTACTTTGTAAGCCAGCCAAAATTAGTCATACCAGTTCTTGGAAAGGATATGAAGAAACTAGTAATTGAAATCATAATCATTTGATCATGAGAGCTATTTGGAAAATAATATTTTAACCAGAAGCATGTCTGATCTCCAAGTCAGGGTTTTGTTGGTTTTTTGACTTTTTTTTTAACTGCTGTTAAGTAGATTTCTCTGGTATGGAATATTAGAAATTGTGTAGTAGCTGGTGATGGTATTCGACACCCTAAGAGAGGACTTCATCAGAAATTGCTGAGACTGTCTGCAGGCAGGCTGATATTTATATATATGTATTATTTTTTTTCCATCCTGACATTTAATAATCACCATGTAATAGCTATAAAATGCATAGCAACTACAGCTTTTTTATTTCAAGTGGATGGTATAATGAAATTGGGTGAAACCATCCATTGAAATTGTACTTTGTAGTACCCAGTGCTTGTTTACCAAGTATTGACGTTTGTCATAAACAGAGATTTAAAGCATCACTGTTATTGTTTGTTGTTTGGTGGAGGCTCTTATGCTGTGCAGCGATAAAGGAAAAGATTTTATTACAAGCTTGCTTAGCATATAAACATGCTGTTCACTTCTGACCAAATATTTGTTATTGCGCTAAATGTAATGAAGGTGCCTGCTTATAAAACAGTTTTGTGTTATATAAGGAAGAGTGGAATATCAGATCTGGTTTTTTACTAGAATTACTTCAGGTTTTGTATTGTATGCAACTTGTCACAATAAAGCCTTTTTTTTTTTTTTTTTTTTCCATTGAGCAGTATTTTATTTCCTGAGGAATGTGTTC
Organism: Onychostruthus taczanowskii; assembly: GCF_017590055.1. Lineage (NCBI taxonomy): Eukaryota > Metazoa > Chordata > Aves > Passeriformes > Passeridae > Onychostruthus > Onychostruthus taczanowskii. The sequence continues at coordinate 3,460,731 of NW_024499462.1, read as the reverse complement.
AGTGGACAAAAAAAAACACACAGAGAGAATCAATCGTGCTTTTCCCTTTGCTTAATAACTCAAAGAATTTCTCTCCCCTTTGCAAATACTTATGCTTATTTGAGAGAAAAATTGGATTCTGGATTATTTATTTCAAGAACCTGTAACCTTATTTAGTGTTAGAAATGTGTGGTGGGCAAGGTGTGGTGTACAGCCAGCTCTCATTATAACATAAATTATTGCTGCTGTTTTGACAAAAAAATCTGGAGTGTATCTTGCTGAATATGTATGTTTGTTTGTTTATTTTTTGAGGCTTGCTTGATCCCTTGCTCAGTGGAGTCAGCTGTAAAATATTCTGCTTATTCATCATGACTGAGAGGAGTTGATTGTTTCCTGGAAGGTTAAAATCCACCAATTAGGACTGTTTAATTTGAGTGTATGTTCTGGAGGCTAAACTAAGTTTAAGTGCTCTTCTTAGAGTGTATGTTTTAGTAAGGGAAAAAAAAATTATAGTTCTGATCTTGAGAAAGGTTTTAAGAAACATGAGAATGTGCAAGTTTCTTTTGGTGGGAAGCACATTTATGTAGTATTTCTTTTGGGATTACATCACAGTTTTATTTAATTTTAAGGACAAAAGTTAAATTCAATATTTGTGTATAAGCCAAGGGAAAATGTACCATAAACATAGGAATTTTCTGGTGAGTCAGAGTTCCAAGAATCTGAGATTTACTTAGTCCATTTATTTCAGGACTAACTATAACCATTAGTCATCCAGCCATGAATTTTTACATTTGCAGCTAATTGCACCTAAAAAGCAAACTTTCCCTCAAGGCTTTGGGTTATACAGAATGTGATTTGGCAACCTGCATTTCAACTGCTTTTTAGGATCATTGCCCTGGTCCTAGAAATTGTCTTTAGATGGTGTATATTTGCTTCAAGTAAACAACTAATATTTCCACTTAGGTGGCAAGAGGAATAAATTAAGCACTAGCTATTCTGTGATACAGAAAAATTACTCAGCCTGCAGCAAGATAGGCTTTTGCAGGAGTCAGTGCAGGATGATATTACTGGTTTCTCAGTCATCGGGGAGCCCAGAGTGACATGTTGTATTCTCATCTGATCACCTCTTGCAGGATGAAGTTATTGCTGTTTCAGAAAAAGTTACTGTGAAGCTTGAGGACTTGGCAAAATGGGCACAGTCCGATTTCTCCAAGTGGAAGTGTGGTTTCCGGGCTGAGCCGGTCCAGCCCATGGATGTGGGGAAGAATGGGCAGAAAGAGGCCTTGACAAGATACAGACAATCCACACTAAACAGTGGCTTGAACTTCAAAGATATTCTGAAGGAGAAGGCTGACCTTGGTGAGTATCCCTTACTTTCTCTTGTGGGAAGGGGCCTGTGGGCGAGTCTTTTGAAAACAGTTGAGCCTGATCCTGCCATGCCGTTGCAGATTCCCAAGGTATGTCTGAGCCCGGGGCAGAGGTGTGGCGATGAGATACCTGTGTGGGATGAGTGGTGGTAGTGAGCTCATCTCCAGCTCCTTGCAGACTGGTGTGGGTAATACTGTGATACCTGTCTGTATGGCCCCGAGCACTATGGCTCAAACCCTGCAGATGTGCGTACAAATAATTGTCACAGGCTCTCCCTGGGGCTCTGCAGGCTGGGGGATCAGGTCAGAGCTGTACACTGTGGGGAGAGAGGCTGACATGTCTTCCTGAGGCCTCCTGTGACAGGCAGGGATGAGCAAAGGCCTTTCACTTCTCATGTTCCATCTTCCAGAAGCTTATAGGTGCTCCTGGTGCTTGCCCTGACTCTGTATGGTTGGCTCTGTGTCACATTCAGTAGGGATGTGTCCCTTCCATGGTGTTTCCTTGTCAGCTTTATGTTGCTGCAGGGCTCTGTGAGCACCCCGCTGTTGTCTCCACACACAGACCCGTGCTTTCTTCCCCTGTCTGTTTTCAGAAAGGGAGTTGGTAGCTCTGCTACTTTGGATGGTTGCAGACAAGTTTGCAGCTGTGGGACTGCTTTGTTGCACAGGCACTCACACCTGTAATACCTGTGGTGGGTTCCCAGGTCCAAGGGAGATCGGTCTCCTGTTGGTAGATGTGCCTGTTTGTGGTATTAGGACCTTGAATGTGTAGCAGCTGTCAGAGATGGCACTTTGAAGTGCATACCAGGGACATTTCTCTCTTCTGCCAAGTTTTTAATAAATATTCCATGTTTGAAAAGCATCAAGTTTAGGCCATAATGTGTAAAAAGGTAAGAAATTAAGAGCGAAGCCTGATGCATTTGAGGACATGCTTTTGTGTCTGTGTGAACAGGAGTGCAGGGCCCAGTTCAGTTTCACAGTGTTGTGACTAGGTTGGCATCGAAGCTGAGTTACATGAAGCTGAAGATCTGTCTTGGAAGATTTATCTTCTGCATCTCATTTTTCTGATCTTATCAAATGGTGAAGTGATTTTGTCAATTTCACATTTTACCATTAGCTGTGTAGGTTGGAAGATTAAAGTACAATTGGAAGTTGATCTTGTTTTTCATTGCATGTCCAGGGAAAAAATAAGCCATGCAACTCTTTCTCTCTTTGCTTTTCTCTGTGGTTTCTTCTAGTTCATAATTACATGCAGTAATTTTCTCTGCTATTGCCCTGGTATCTTTACGCACTACATTTATTTGCATTTGTTTGTTGTGTCAGAAGAATCTTAATGTTTTTCAGACAGAACTTTTGTGTGCTAATGTTTTCTTGTTTTTGTTTTCAACAAACAAAAAACTCCTTGTGGTAAGTTATGAAATTGCTATTATCTACCCTAGGAGCCAGAGAAAATTATCTTTAAGCCCAAGGCTTATAGTTGCATGTTAAGCCTTTCAAAGTAGGGGTTATACTGAAAACGCTCATGGAATGCAAACTATATGGTATAATTTTGATAACCCCACATTCTGATGTTGCTCATTTTCATTTGGTGGCTCTGGCTTTATTGTTGCATTGGGTTTGTTTTTTTTTTTCCGGTAGAAAAGGGAGTTTTGGCTAATGTTTGGTTATGACTGCCTTTATCTTCATAATGAGTGGCTGACAGGAGTGAAACCAGAGGTTCACAAAGACCTGTAGCTGACTGGATACATTGATATAGACAATTGATCCAGCCTATTGAGGGGATCAAAGAAATTTCCTAAATCTAGTATCGAGATTACTTTTTTGATCATTTGAAAGAGCCAAGAATTTAATCCATTTTGCTTCCTGGATCTGACACAAAAACTCAGAAGAGTGGTGCTCTTTGAAGCTGGTGGAGCAGCCCTAGTTGGTGTCCTGTAGACAATCCATGAGCTCTGGTGCTTGTCTCATCTATGGCGTTCAGCGCCCACGAGACAAAGAGGATTTACTTCTCTCATTCTGAGTGGTTGGTCAGGGCTGACATTGCTCTGGGAGCAGGCATGTCCCTAGCTGGAGGCAAAGGCAGGGGCATGATGTGGGGTGTCTGAGGTGTTTGAGCTGCTGGTGTTGTCTCTTCTCTGCTGTCAAAGGGCAGCTTTACTGCCTTTTAGGACGTGTGCCCACAGACCTTTTCCAATAGTCAGTGTCTTGCCAACAGAGCAATGCTCAGCTGCAGTGATCAAAAGATTTATTAGCAGTCACTTCTGCAGCAGGTCTCCAGCACAATGGGATGGGGTAGTCTTTCCTCTTAAAATAGAGCTGTATACTGTAAAAGGAGTACAGTGCACTGTCATGCAAAGGTCCCTCACGTGATGCTGGTGTTTAACCCCGGCTGTAGATGAGGAAGTTGCTGAACCAGGTGTTGAAAACGCCTAGATAAACAACATGATCTCCTGGACCCCTTTTTTCCTATGAAATGGCATGTTTCCATTACAGAACAATTCCATAAAAGTGAGTAGGTTCTGTAGCTTTTCCTACTAGATGTTTTTGAATCCAGCTCTAGAAGGCAATAGGAAATTGTATCCCTAGCAAAGAGCTCAAAAAAGCTTTACAGAAGAAACAAAATCAGTTTTCACACTTTTCCAGGAGTGGTGAGGAGTGAAATAACCCGGATGATGTAAAAACATGGCTGATACAGAACCAGAGAAGTGTCACTGTGTAAACATACTTAATTAAACACATTGCTGCTGGGAGGAGGGCAGCTTCAGACAACAACCAAGCAAAGTGAGGCCTCATGTCAGCAGTGTGTACCCTGTGCAATGTGTTCAGTGGCACTTGCCTAACCAAAACTAAGGCAACACCTGGTTAATCCACAACCTGTAGAAACCATGAACCTATAACTGAAAGTCAACCCTAATTCAAACAAGGCAGTTCTGTCTCCTTTTTGGTTCTCTCTCTCTGCTCTTTTGTTCTCTTTCCCCTTTTTTGTCTTTTTTTTCTGTTCTTTTTTTTCTCTTTGCCTTTCTTTCCTGCAGAAACTCTTGTGTTGTTTTTTTTTTTTTTTTTCTGTAAAATACTGTTGTTTTTATCACTAGTGAATTATGCAGAACTTTTCCTTAGGACTGTATTAAATAAAAGATCGTGCAATAGCATTTTTTTGTGTGACTTCAAGATTTCAGCCTGAAAAATGATTTTTAAGAATTATTTCTTTCTGCCTGTTGAGATATTTATGTTATACATTCTGTCCCTTTCTACAAATATGTCAATATTGAATGCTAGCAGTTTATGTCTTAAGACTATTTATAGCTTTCTGAATATTTCTTTCAAATGTTGAGGAAAAATAAAGAGCAACAACAATGCAGCATATAAAAATAGAGTTGCTCAGGAATGTATTATTCATAATGAACATAAGAACCTGTTTTTCCAGAAGAATTGGTCTGATAAAATCATTCACTACTGAGGCCGCTAGTTATTTATTTTTGTCTTTAGAATTATTTAGGGAATTTTTCTTTGTAATAAATGGACTTGTATACCCATATTTGGTAAACCAGTGGGAAGTCACCAAATGAGGAATTATTTCATTTTACAAAATGTTTAACAACTAAGCAATGTAAACACTATCGGTTAAATATGGCAAAGTTGCATATTTGTATTCCTTGGGCTATAGTTCAAAAAAAATTCAAATTATTTTATATAACATTGCTTCTTACAGACTTCCTTTAAGTGAAGTATGAAAGCTGCAGTGTAAGCTTTATTGGCCTATAAATATGTCATTATAGTTGGACTACATTTATATGCTTTGGATTGTTGTTTAAGCCAAGAAAATATGTCTCTACAGGTTGACTTTTTATTGAAACCCTTTGAGGCATACAACAGAATGTATTTTAGGCCAAGGTTATTAAAACAGCATTTTCATTTTTGCAGCAGACTCATTGTCAATTATGCTGCCACAAACTGTCTGTGGATAGGCAGTTATGAATGGTTTCATCTCTAAATGTGTCTTTAGAAAAAGAAATAAAAGATAGAGGAGTCAGAGCTGAAATTGAGAGAAGAGACTGAGGGAAAAATGACTGAATTTAGTGCTCGCCAGCTCTGCTGGTTTGGGTTAGGCTGGGCTGCAGAGCTGTCTGGGCTTAGCCATGGAACAAATGGCTGCTGTGCCTGTGCTGGGCCGGGGAGGTGGGAGCTGCTGCCACAGCCAGGCAGCCTGCAACCCTCTGGCTCTGTCATGACAGAGGTCTGGGTTTGGTCCCCAAGCTGGCATTGCCACTCTTTTTATCCATCCTCTGTGAGTATCATGCTAGAATGGGTGGTTAACACTGGCAGTGTTAGTAATGGGATGAGCAAGTTCTGGTGAACTGGAAGGGTTTTGCTGCACTTACTTCTTGTTCGTTCAGGTCCAGCGAGGGGAAACCCAAAGAAAATTTAGCAATCAGTCCTGTCCTGTCTTTCATTCCCCACAGTCATGCATTTGAGGGTATGGAATCTGGATCTTTGTTCCCTGTGTAACCCAGGGAAATCAACTACTGCTCCTAGCTGAGGTCTATATTCTAGCAGTCACACTTTTCTCGTCCATAGGTGGTTTTCCAGCAGTTGTTTCCTACTTCTCATGAAGTGGCTCCTTTGAACTCTCCAGAGGAGCTTGCTGGGCAGAGCTGGCTGCTGCAGGACTGGATCACCCTCTCGTTTTCTCATTTTTACCAGTCTCATAATTTGCCTATCTTCCCTTGGAAGATTGCAGTTCCTTGCTGGACCTTGTGTTGCCGCACAAATTGGCCGATCCCCAGCAGATTGCAGTGATTTTGGAAGGATAGGCAGAGCAGGGGTGAGCTGTCTTTCTGGAAGGTGCCAACTGCGCAGTCACCGGCCCCAGTGGGCACTGGGCTGTTCCATGGCCCTTCCAATTTCTCTTGCCAGTGGCCTTCCAGCAGGTGTGACTTGACCAGATGAAGATTATGAAGTTATAATGTAGTCAAAACATGCCATTATCAAAACTGATAATCTGCAGCTGTAGCATGTTCAGACATTTGCAGTGGCTTCTGATCTGACGCTGACTCTCCTTTTTCATTGTTTGTCGCGTGCTGCTCAGTTCAGGCTCACCTGGCTTAACTGGATGCAATAATTTTCTGACCAACTAATCGTTAGTTATTCAGAGTACAGCCACTCTGCATACTTTGTGCCTAAATCACGCCTCTCTTCCCCTCCCATTCTTCTCTGTCTGCACTCTTTGCCTCTTCTTGTGCCTTCCTGTCCCCATTGCCCTAGCTGAATGCCATTCTGATCTTGATAAAGTTCCCGTAAGTGTCCCATTATCCCACTTTCCCCTCTCTGCCCTTGTGCACCGTATGTTGTTTTTTGTACTGTGGGTTAGAGCGACCTCTCTAACTCATTTTACCCACCCAATTGATACAGTTCTTCTGCCATAGATGAGGCTATTACATGACTCGTCTGTTGTGCTCCGTGGAGCCTGAATAGAGAAGGACGACTCCCTTGGGAAAAAAGAGGCTGTGGCCTGGCTTTTTCTTCTGTGTTTGTGCAGCTTATAGCACATGCCAGCACTACTGCAGCAGGACAAGAACACCAGCAGGCTGTGGAGCAGGAAGCTCTGTTGGAGTGACTGTTCAGAGAGGGTGTGAAGCAGGAAGGCTTCATTTGGTTCAACACCTTCTTTTGGTTTAATTACTGCTTACCTTTGGTGTTAACATGTTTGGGATCAGAGATAACCTGAGGTGCTGAGCAGACAGACAGAGATAAATATTTGTTTTATTACTGGTCAGCCAGTTAGTTTAACAAATACTTGTTGGCTTCAGCTGTTGGCTGCCTTTTAAGTGCTGAAAGGTGATGCAGTTGGTAAGTCCAGTGTACTTCCAATAATTCAGTCCTGGAGAAGACCCTATCTTCAGCAGCATTTCGGGGCTATCCCTCCTCAGTTGCCCCTCTGTCTTGAGCCACTGCTGCTCTCCTCTGCACCTTCCTCCACCTCCCTGGAAGGAGGTTGTTGGGGTCCTTCCAAGGTTGTCTGTTCTTCTTTGGGCCACCTGTTTGCCTGAGAAGTGCTGGGATGTTTTAAGTGCTGTTATTTTCTTCCTCACCCTGCGGAGAGCCTACTCCATTACAAAGGAAGCATATGAGGGTGAGGTTGAAAACATTTTAATATGAAGCACTGGCTATGGAAGCCCTTCACTCACCACTGGATTGTGTTGAGCCTCATCTATTTCTGATTCTTGAAAGGAATTTTAATACCGCATACCTCAAACTTCAAGCATGTCTTACCAAAGAGTTTTGGATTTCTTATCAAGCTTTGACCTACCTTTCAGCTTTTATAAAAAGGCGGGGGGGATGAGAGCATCACCCCTGGAAACTGAGGATGTAAGTATTTTGTTCTTTGAAAGGTGGAAGGTATGCCAAGAAATGTAAACAAAATCCCAGATAAATTCCCTCTTGGTAGCCCCTAACTCACAGTTGCTGTTCACCACCCACCCTATTCCTGAAGCAGGAACAAGCTAACATGATTATCAGAATTATGGTGATAGCCACTGTCACTGTGTCAGCATTTTCAATTATATACTGGTATGCCAGGACACTGCCATTGATGTAGAGCACAGCCATTTGCAATTGCAGTTCTGGTCTATTCAGAAACATCAGAGAAGGAATCACTGCTGCAAACCAAGAGGAGGAAGAGTTAAATTTTACTGTCTAGCCTGTGAAGCTAGAGAACTGCCCCGTGTTTTCTTAAAGTCAAAGTTGCAGCAGTTTGCACCATCAGTAAGAGTTTTGTTGCAACCTCTGGCTGGAATAGGACAGCCTACATAATTACAAAGTAAGTAGATAAAAAAAATAAAGACCATTCACAGACAGTGTCAAAACAGCCAGTGTGAGACAGTGAGACAGTGTCCCTTTAAAAAAGTTTGATATATTTTTTTATTTTTGTCTGGTTTTAGCACCGGGATTGACCTTGCCAGGCTGTGTAATAACCCACATGTGTCTGCTCTCCAGGATTTTTTCCCTTCTAGTCACTGTTGGATCTTGCATTTAATTCTTACTGACCATGGGTTTTTGTTCCAGTAACTGGAAATGTGTGTGTCCTGGTGCAGTGCTGCTGTGCTCTGAATCTGACTTTATCTCAGTGTATGCTTTTTTTGGGTTTTTTTGTTGTTTTTTTTTTTGTTTGTTTGTTTGTTTTTTTTTTTTTTTTTTAAGTCATTGGTTTAGAGGGTGCTGTTTTCCTCCCCAGCCTTCCCTCTGCCTTCCATACCTGCCTATATTGTGTCTGGGTCCCATGGGGACCCAGTTTGGGATGTCATTTCCCTTGCCCAGCCACCATGGAGGGAGGTGATCAGTGGTCTCTGTGTGTCATGGTTATATGTGGTGATCCCTCACAGATCACTGATGCCTTTTTCCTGCATTATATCCTTTCCACACAGCCAGCCAAAAATTCGCTGAGTACCGAGATCTGTAAACCCAACACCTATGTATTGTTGTGGTATAGTTGGGTGGGCCCCAAGGACATCCTCTTTTTCCTGCCTGGCTGTTTTCCTGTGCTGTAATTCTGTGCTGCTGGAGCCCAGGATTAGAGTCCTGCAGCCATCTTTGACTCCAAGTGCTCCGTTGATCAAGTTGGAGGTGTCTTCACACCAGCCCATGAATCATGCTGGCCTGTGACCTGTATGGCTGTGCTGAGATGCTCAGGCTCTTCTGTGGGTGCTGTTGATACTGTGGGCAGATCTGGGTGTCATTTCCCATGTAGGGAGAAGGAGAAAAGCCAGAACAAATTTATTCACCACCTGCCTTCCATGCCTTGTCGAGTTGCTCTTTATTGCTCCCATGCCCAGAAAGGCAACTGGCCCTTTGTTTATAGGCACAGTATGATGTGTCCAGTTTCTCATTATCTGTTTTCCTAAGTATCCTAGTCTGGTTCTGACTGTTGTTGCAGAAAGGCCAGTACTTTCTCTGAGAGACAATATTCATCTTCTTATAGATAACATGTCTAACTGTGTTGTTGCAGAAAGGCCAGTACTTTCTCTGAGAGACAATATTCATCTTCTTATAGATGAATACATGACACCATGTCTGGTGTCATGAGAGGTTGTCACAGAGAGCATCCTTTGTGCATCTGAACTTGAAGGTGGAGACTTGCTTTTTATTCATTTTCTCTTCTTTTTGAGAAATCCTTTGGTAGGACAGAGGCACACAGGAGGAAAAGCTGCCAGTGAATGGCCATGTCAGCATTTATGGAGATCTCAGCAACAGCAGGTGGTGGCCCTCAGCTTGGCAAGGTGGACCTTTGCTTGGGCAAGCAAGGGAAAGTGGGAGGTGGGAACACTAGAAAGAAAGGGAAGTTGTTGGACAACATTGTGGGAAGGGGCTTGGCTACAGCAGCTGAGTGGGCAGTAGCAAATGTGCCTTCCCAGCCCAGGGATTGCCCCCAGCCAGCACTGTGTATCACCTTTGTGAGCACCAAGGGGGGCTCTGTAGGTGCACAGGACAAGACTGTGGTTCTGGCAGCTTTGCCTTTGTTGGCTGAGTTTTAAGAGTCTCAATATCAATTCTGACTGCTTTATCCCTTTTGGTTAATTTGGGTCCTGCTTGTCTTTGGTGGCTTGGTGATCCTTGTGTGATGAGAGCATTGATGGATGAGGGTGTTTGGGAAGGGAGCAGTTAAACCTAGTGTGTGTATAAATTGGAGTGTGGTTTGTGGGAGTGGGTGATAAAGCATATATTTAAAAATTGTAACAGCATGAATTGTAGCTTACTGGGCAGGTTTTGTGTTAGAGAATCTTGTGGCATAACCTTTATTTACTTCATTTAGTAACATCTGTACCATGTAAAGTAAGTTCCTCCTTAATTTTACTGCTAATAATAATTTGCTTGTAAAAATGAATCCTCAGCACTGCAAGCCTTCAGCTTGGGTCTGTCTTGCTCTGTAACATTGTGAAGGGCAAATAGTTAATGGCATAAAGAGGCTTTTGTTAGTGATAGGTAATGTGTATGATTTTAGCAGGAGTATATTTTAGCAGCTTGTGAAAAATCAAGGTGAATTTTTACATCTGTGCACTGCTGCGTAGTTGATATATGTAGAAGCTGAAATTCAAAATAAGCTTCTAGGAGAGCCCACATTTGATTTTCCTAAACATTTAAATATATGTATCACACCCTCATTTTAAGATGCCGGTTAATGACTTTATGAGCGTGTTGGCAGCCAGAGCATTACATGTGGTTTGAGAAATGTGTCTGGATATGCTTGGTAAGCAGTATTGTTCTGACAGTGTACTAAAGGCCATCTTCAATTTGACTGTGCTCTACTTTGTTATGCTGTGAAAGAAAAAGATAATTCAGCAGAGCTGAATTGTGCTGTCGGCTGGAGACACCACACTTCAGAATACAAATATTACTAGGGATAAATGAATCATTAAAAGAACAGTAGCATAAAATATCTGATGAATGAACTCCAGGAGTCTGTGCTGGAATAAATTTAGCATTCACGGACAGTACCATAATATGTGAAATAATAGTATCAGTTCTACATTCAGATGCCAAAAACATTTATGGACCCAGAATAATTGTGAATTACAAGGCTATAAATACATGGAGGGGATTTGGTGATATCATAATAAACCATGAGAAATTCGCTAGGCTGGTTTCTAATGTTACCAGAACCTTGAGATATATTTACAACCTTGTTCACACTCCTGCAGTTTTAGGGGCAATTCTCCTCTCACAACACGTTCGTCATTCCCATTAGTGCCAAGGGGAGTTATGCATGTGTGTCATGAGTGGAACAGATCCCCACACAATTCGAGGATCCTATAACGAATATCTCATTTAAGAAAAAGGTGGGAAACATTCACTCTCGTCCTCCTCCAGGTTCCCCCACATCCCGTTCTGCTCCTGTGATTGAAGCTAGTGAATATAGATAGAGGATGGCAAAGTTGCTGCTGTGTTCCTGAACATTTTATCCACAGCTCCTTCATTTTTTTCACTTATTATTACTGAGAAACAAAACAACCAAAGCCCAGATGTTCTCGTCCCCCCCAGTTTCTTTAAAATGCGGGCTAGTGCATTTTAAAAGCCTGTTGTAAATACCCAGGGGAGGCTGGCATCGTCAGCCTGTCCTCCAAAAGGAGGCTTCGTTATTGTGACACCAGATCCATACCCGATAAGAACAGTTCATTAGGAACTGGGGCTGAACCTGGCAGGATATTCAAGAGCAGTTCAGCTTTCAGCATGTCCCTCCTCGCCTGTTTGTAATTGAGCCTGGTGTCCCCTGCCTTGCTGAGTTGGGGCGGTGACAGTCTCCGCAGGAACTTAGTGTCGTTCACACATCCTAATATTAGTGGACTACAGCCCGGTGCTGCAGGACCCCTTCCCCTCCCAGCATGTCCCCCCTGCCAGCTGTGCCATGTTACCTCATCCTTCCATAAGTCATTGGCAAAACACACATGCTCAGGGTGGTGCAGAGCAAGTCTGCTCAGTAATTCCACATTGCTCGGTGTTGGAAGTCTCTTGACTGACCAAGCTGCAGTCTTTCTGCTCATCCCTCTCCTGGCTGTACATCCAGGCCTGCCAGGGGAACCTTTGTGGTACTCACAGTGGGGAGGGTCTGTCGCTTCATTTATGTCCTTCCAGGTGGTTCCTGTTTTACTTTTTGGGTCTTGGTAGACTCGCCCTCTATCAGTAGATGAATCACATCCCTGAGATATATCCTGGACCTTCTGTCCTTGTCAGCTGATGAAACAAAGAGAAGATAATTACAGGATCAAAAAAATAACAGCAGTGGAGTGATCATCAGCAAGAGGGGTGTCCTTGGCAGCCTTGTGGGTGATTTTGTAGGCTTTGGTGTATCAGTGATAGGTCCTCACCTGGTTAGTCACTGAACCTCACTTTGCTTTGTGCACTGCCAGTTTATTTCATTCTCTTTCTCTCTTGAATTCAGCCATGTTTTTGCTATGGCAAGGTCATGGGATTATTGATTATTTGTTTTTGTTAATTACTAGTGACTTTAACTTGATGCTCTTTGCAATATCTGTGTGAGCTCTTGTGGCAAACCCAGTTGACAGGGTATAATGCAATCTTAATGCATGCTCTTCTCTTTAATTATTGTGAAACCACAGTCTCCACTTTTCTTTCACACTGACTATTTCCAAATTAAAAGCTTTGTGGGTCGAAAAATTAAATGAGAAGTTACTATAAAAATCTATTTCAAGAATCTCAAATGCTTCAGCTCCCTCTTTATTTTTAGTTTTAGTTTTCTTACTGCCTGAATGACCCTTACTTGTGACAGTGTTTGTCACTATACACTTCCAGTCTTGTTGCACAGAGAAAATAGATTAAAAAGTCCTTTTACGCTTGTGTTTTTAATCCTCTGTTCAGATACATAAAAATGTGGCCCTGTAAGTTCTGTGGTACAGTAAAAAAAATAAATAAACTAACCCAAATAATTTTGGCAGTTCAAACGCAGAAACTAAAAATAATTTAATCTGCAGTGTGAACATAGTTTCATATTTATACTAGCATCTGGCCTCAGGAATTGAATACTCCATTCTTTAAATAGCTTCACTCTGGCTCTTGAATGCTTTGTGACTAGAACATTACCCTACAGTCATACACCTTGTTTACATATTTCTGTTAAAAGGCAAAAGAACTTACAGTACTTCAAAACATTGGTACAAGCTCCCTCCTCCCCTCTCGCCTTGGAAAAGAGAAGTTAAAAAGAAAAAAGTGCGAGTGGTCTGAAAGTGCATTTTAAATTTAGTTCTCTCAGTTTGCTACTGGGTACATATTTTACTGTCATTTGTATGGAAAACTGCAAGAAAAATTTTCCAAAGAAAATGTGTGCCTTTCCAGATGCCCAGCAGTAGTCAAACACAAATTTATGTACCCTTCGTCAGTTTGTTTTTAATCTGGCAAGTATCTTTGTCTTTGCCTGGAAACAGTGGGTATTTTTTTGTTACCTGTGTGGTAGAAATAAGGATCCAGATCCCTGCAGGGAAAAATAGATCAGAAGAATGATCTATTCAGAAAAAAATCATAACAATGTAATAAAAAGGTAACCACTATAAACAGAAGGCTGATGATTAGCTTCTTACAATCTTTAGGGACAAAGTATCTTTTTATAGTTTTATGATCCTTGCCCAGCCTGACTTCAGGAGGAATTGCATTTTCAGAATTATGTATTTGTAACTTCAGCTAGCTTTACAAATTTAGTAGATCCCTATTTAGTGTCTGTTGGTGAATGTAAGTCCAGCCTAATATTCTTAATGCTATTTTTTCATTCACATGTCTTGAGGTGAACCTAGGAGCAGAAGAGAAAATATCCCATTTTTAAACCTTAATCCAGAATCCATTCGTATGAGTCACTAAAACAAAATCATAGTGGTTTGGCTAAAAAAGGCTTAGTGTCCAAAGGGAACGTTCCTTAAAATGCTGGCACATTTCCCACAGTGTTTCTTGAAGGCATTTTATACATTGCCTTTGTGCTATTGTAAAACATCAAAGGTTAGATGCTGCACTTTGGTGCATGGGAGGCTCCTGGTATTTTGGTGGACTGGTCAGTTTGAATGAAGGCAGTGGGCTTGTCCCTTGGGAGGTGCTCAGCCCCCTCAGCCGTCTGTGCTGCTCTTCCAGCTCAGGTAGGGAGAGCATTTCTCTTTCTTGTGGTAACTCTTCCATGCTGCAGCACTGGCTTAGGCTTGCTGCTGTGGTGTTCAGAAATACCCTGCAGCAGTGTGAGAGGCAGGGAAATCAGGCCCCGTCTGCCTTGGTGAAAAACTTTGAGAGTAAGTTGTTTTGTTTTTCCTACCCAGCTATTAGAGCCCTCAACAGGAAGGAGCCTCTAGGATAATCATCCCACTTGGCTTTTGGGAGGTCAGTGCTCTTTTCTATAGGATTCAGACCAGCCTGAGACACTGAGAACGTGAGTGCTGAGGCTGTACTCCACCGTGACTTCCAGCTTTGGTCCTCTTCTGATGGAGTGGGAAAGAGGTGCTGCAAAGCTGGGTAGGAGCAGGGGTGAGGATGGTTGGAGACAGCAATAAGGGCAGTTTCTCTGCTTTGCCACTGGGATTTTTGGTGAGCCTTCTCTGCAGGGAGGGTTTGTGCTTGTGTTATACTTTTTTTTTTTTTTCTGACCTGGGTCCCCTGGCTTGCATATAGTGAATGAGAATGGTGCACGATTTAGGCTTTGGTGATTTCAGATACCATGTGATTCTAAGGCACAAAACATTTGATTTATTGGGTAAAACCTATTTAATATCTTAAAAGCATAGAGCAGGAGATCAGATGTGAGCATAGCAGCCTTAAAATATATTCCCTGACAACATACTTAAGAATGTTTAGGTCTATATGAAATACACAGGAAATGAGGCCAATTTTTTCCCTGCTGTTTTGATGGCAGGGTCTGCAGGGGAGATGGAGAGTGTGTGGACAGGAATTCATGTGTTTGATAATGTGAACCCAGCATATTTGCACAAATGGAACAGGAGCATTTTTCACCCTCTGCAGAAGAAACTATTAGTAGTTTCTCTGCCTATTTGGGAGACTATGATCAGATACATCAACAAATCCATGTAAATAAACCTGAAAAGTGATTCCCTCATCTCTGGCCAGTTGTGTACAGTGTTTGCACAAAGCAGTACCTCTTCTCCATTTCTTGTGGCTTAGGGAAGCACAGAGAGCTAATTCCTAGCAATCAGAGAGGAGGAGAGGCTCCTGTCCTCTATCAGACCCTTCTTCCCTTATCACCTTGTAGATCAAGTTATCTACCAATATGAAAAGGTTTATGTATGTTTACTCTGAGAACACTTGTTAAGTGTTCTGAAACAGAGGACTTTCATGAACAGTGAAGCAGAAAAGCAGTTGCCAGAATGACTTGTAATGATTTCTGATCATGCTAATGTTTGACCATTGTCTTCTGCTGCAAAATTAAATTCCCAAAAATATCAGACTGCTTAGTGTATGGCTGGTTTTCTTAAGGAAGCACTTAATTTTCCACTTTTTAGGAGAACAATGCAGTTAAAGTTCTTTTATGAAGAGGAAGATTGTACCAACAGTGCTTGGAAATTATATTGTCCAGGCTGTAAAAACGTACTGAAAGCACTTGTTCATACCTTGCTGGGCATGTGGCAGATTTCCTACTTAGTCATGTAACACGTCTTCAGCTGCAGATGTTCTTAGTTGGGCAAGTAACAAAAGTTTTGCAAATGTTTGTTTGGGTGGGTAGAAACTTGGAAAATAAACTGTGCTCAGTTTTCTCTACTTATTACAGTGGTTTTGTCACTTACTCTCCTTATGGTTGTAGCACCTCCAGCCACAGCGCAAGCTCTCAGGAAACAAGCTCTTGTTACAGGTGGTGCAAAGAGTGCCCTAAGCTCAGTGGGGCTGGCAGGGCGCTTTGCCTTCATCACTGAAAATTATCAAGACATGACAGAATGGGATGGCAGTCATAGAAAAAATGGGATTCCAGTTTCCATTGTACTCCTTTTCCCTCAGAGCATGCCTGTATGCATTGCATGTGGGACAATTCTGTGTGTGTCTCCTTGAGATCTTTGCCCCAACTATCCATAAGAATTTCCCATTATGTCCATTTCCAGTTCACCAGCCAGGTTACCCAAATCAAAATAGGAAACAAGGCTCCTTGGAGGGGCATTCCCTTTCACCTGGTGAAGTGACTCCAGGTCCATGCCAATGATTGCTGACTCCAAAGGCAGGAAACCCTCTTGTATGTGATAGCCTGAACATGGAGACCAAATTTATACCAGAGTGGATCCTCAGTTTTCATTTGGTGCTAAAACTTCAGGCAGAATCTGTCTTCACAATTACTTCAAGCTTTTCTTTTCAATTAGTTTGCCTGCATAACTGGTATCAGAAGCACAGTTGCACATAATAGAGTTGATTTTTCCATTCCGGGATCAAAATGTTGAGGTGACAGTCACTGCTAGGCACTCTGAAGTTCAGGCCTTCCTGCCACAGTGTCTCAGAAGTAACGTCCTGGTTTATCATTCTGTGTTGCTGGCTAAGTGCTGTGTAATTCCTGTTGAGCTTGGAGACTCCGTGCAGCAGAACTCAGGTGATGTGCTCTTCCAGTGTCTGGAATCCACAGAGCAGCAAAAAGAGCAGCTTCTCTAGTGCTGTTGCTAGACTTGACTTTAAGGTTGGGAGTTTGGGAGAGCATTATTTCAGTTGTTGTTTGACTGCCAGAGATAGTCACACTGAAGACTTGGCTGTGGCACACTCTGGCTTTAGTGAAAAAGATTGGTTATTTGCCCTTTCCCTACTAACTGTGACTTTTTCAGATTTTGCTTTCTGGATACCATCCCTTCCTGTTTTCAAACAGGATTATGATAGTGTAGACTTGAATTGCAAGGGGTGTTTAGCATCCTCAGGCTTGTCCTCATGCTGGTGCAGGAGGAGGCAGCTCATGGGCCAGGAACAAAACGCTTGGCATCTCTCAGAAGTTCCCAGCTCACTTGCATCTGGTAGAAATGTACCCTGCAGTTTGCTCAGTTGCTCATCATGAGCACTGTGGCTACTGTACTATTCTTTTGCATATTCTGTTCTTCCTGGGTATTGTAGGAATTACTGCATCAGTTGAGTACTGATGAGAATGATTAGATGAGAGTGAAATGTTATGGGTCATTAAACAAACAAACAACCCCACCTCCATTTTATTGAAGGTACCTATAAATCTCATCAGTTTTCTGCTTTACAACCAGTTGATCAAGGATCTGTGTTAAAGGGCGGGCTGTTAGCTTAAGGCAACTCAGACTTTAAGTGGCTGTGAACTACTTTTATAGTGCTACCAGTCTATTTCATTTCTAGAAAGTGAAAGTTTGAAGTAGGTCCTGAATCTGGTTTCTCACATGTGAGATCATTTTTGCTACCCATGACCTAGAAACCAACAATGAATGTGCAAATTACAGGCGAGAAGAAAATTCAGAATTGACTGTAAGGTGAATGGAAGTTGAATAATTCCCTGAACTTCAACTGTGAAAAGAAGAAAAGATCACTGAATTCTAAAACAGACTTCAATATGGACAAAGAAAATGTTATTTTAGTATAGATTAAACTCATGACTAAGAT
The DNA here is from genome assembly GCF_017590055.1 of Onychostruthus taczanowskii. Taxonomy (NCBI): domain Eukaryota; kingdom Metazoa; phylum Chordata; class Aves; order Passeriformes; family Passeridae; genus Onychostruthus; species Onychostruthus taczanowskii. Next base: position 3,443,311 of record NW_024499462.1, on the reverse strand, counting down.
ATAGATGGATTATTGTATCTGTTTCAGATGTAATTTCATGCCTGAGAATTTACATTGAAGGCAAACTGGTCTGGATGACATTAGCAAAGGCCCTGTTTTGCTGTCAGTTTAATTAAATGGAAACTGCTGGCAAGGTGACCTGAGTAGGTTTATAGAAGCAATACTATTTTGTATGTTGGAGCAGGAAACTGTTAGGTCTTCCAGTTTGAAAAGGACACAGAAATGAAATCTGTGATTCATTCTTGTTTACAAACTCCTAGATAGTATGTGCAATGACCTTAGTGATAAATTAGCTGCAATTAGACATTATATGAGGTGGGCTTTACAATAGCTGCAGACTTCATGGTTATGAGAACCATGACCTTCGACAGGGAGGTTAGAACATGAAGTTTTTCCAAACAGTGCCTAGATCTTCAAAAGTATTTGCATTTCCTTCCCTGTTTCATGTGAGTAGATTGACAAGATGTGTGGTGGGTGTTCTGTTTGCTCACCACAAGATTGTTGTCAGGCAGAAACCCCCCAAAACAAAAAAGCCCGCCCTTCAGGAACATTGATTTATCTGTTAACTGTGTCTGGCATGCTGCCTTTTGGCTTTGATTTCAGAGAGAAACATATTTGGTTACTTTAATAGGCAAAAGCACTGAACCTGACTTGTAGGGGAAAAAATTGTTTTCTTTCCCTTTTTCAGTTCTGTTTATCAGATCCTGATGTACTGTATCATAATTGTGCAACAGTTCCAAGTTGGAGTAAAGAAAAGTAGAACTGGGTGTCAGGCTCCATCAGCCTCATTATTTGAGAGCCAGCTTTTCTGGGTGACTCAGTGGGACTGAAAATGCATGTTTATGCCAGTTAATAACCACCTTGTGACACCAACTTAGATGATATCAAATGCTTTTTTGTTCTCAAGAATTGTTCACATCACCTATTTATATCCCCTCTTTTTATTTATGTTGTTTTTTCTATCATAGAAATTTTTGCTGAGCTGGAGTTGACTTGCCTTTTTCCCCCAGATCAGTTTCTTCACCCTTTTTTTGCTTCTTTCACAAATACTGAAAGAGAAGGATTTTTTTTTCCTGTATTCTTTGACCAAGGAAATCTAAGTCTAACCTGTTTTCGGCTACTTCTCCAATTTGATGATACAGTGTGCAAGAGTAAAAGTTGAGAATTTGAGAAAGCAAATTTCTTAATCATATTACAGTAATTGTATAATTTATTCTGTATGTATACACAAACAGAAGATGATTACACAGACATATGCTGATGGCTACATAGTCATCTCTCATATGTGAAAGTGCACATATCTCTTTGTGTGTGTACATGCAACTGTATATGCTGCTGAGCTCCAGTACCCATCAAGCACTTGGCCAAAAGAGTGTATTTTTGAAAGGCTTACCATTCTTCCCATAAGTATCAGAAGTAATGAAATACATAGCTTGAGACCTACAAAGATCAAAAGACAAAGGAGGAAGAAAAAAGAGTTTTTAAAAAACTATAATAGCAGAAAGAAAAACAGAACAAGGAGATTGTTGGGAGACCTCCGTCCCTGTGAATGCAATGTTTTTTCAGGGAAGCTGTAGGAGGAATCCTTGTTTTAATATTGACTTCAGTCATGCTGTAGCCCAGTGCCTCCAGTAAGCATGAAGCTCTGCATGGCTGGAAGGTAGGTGGAGATGAGATTTGGAAAATGGTTGCATAACTGTAGGTGAGGGGAGGGAAGAAACTCTTCAGCCGCCATCAGTGCTTTTGCCTCTCCCAGTAATGCAGTCCATCCCACAGCATCTCCTGGTGTTTTCCTACTTGGTGCTCACATCTGCTTGGTCTTCTGCCTTAGATGGGCAGTGATCTCCCAAGGCGCAGCTCCCAATGGCAGTTGCTTAGCAATAATTAAAAATGAACCAAACTCTCTTCACATCCAGGGGCCGTCCATCAAAGCTGCTCCTCAGCTCTTGCTTGTGTGTGCTAGGGGTAGAAAAAGGGAAGAAATGGTCTCTTAGTTTTGATTCTGACAGTGGTGAGATAAGAAGTACAGAGAGGTTGGGGAGGAGTTAGTAAACTATTTTACAGACTGCCCTAGCAGTGATGGCCCCTGTCCCAGCAGGGCTGGCTGTGGAGAGCTCAGGTTGCTCTGTCTCTCTCAGCCTGGCTCCTTGTTACCCTGGTCCCAATGGCTGCATTGCAGGCTCATCCTTCCTACTGTGGCATTGCGGGATTCCTCAGTGGAGCTCTGCCAGTTGTGTTGGAAAGCTGTAAGAAAGCGAAGTCTTTGTGGAGGAGGTGTTTTTCAAGGCAACTGGAAAGGAGAAAAGACTTTCCCAGTTGTAGTGGTGGTAAGAATCAAAGCTGGTAAAAAATTTCAGTCTTGAGAAAGTAAAATGAAATTCTTTAGCAGCTAGTTTATTTTAGTTTTTCTTTTCCTGTTCTGCTTCGTGACAGAACTTCAAATAATTATGTTGATTTATGATTACAGGTATTTTAAATCTGTAGTATGCTGAAACAAAGCAATGCCAGCTTATTGTTTCTGGCCCTATCCAATTATACAATTGAATTTAGGCATGTAATAATGATACAACAGAAATATCCATCATGATGGATTGAATTTCATGAAGTACAACACAAGAATATTTATAGCTCCATTCTTAAAGCCACTTTTGAGTCAAAATGTGCCTCCTTGGTATGGCCTTTATAAACAGGAGAAAATCTGAAACTTTTTTTAGTCTAGCCCCAAACATACCACAACCCATTGCCTACACAGGAAGGGGGTGTAGGTTGATGATAAGCAGAAAATGGTAGAATAATTATTTCCGCTAGAAAATGAGGATCCGGCATTATTTGTACAGTAACACAGACTCATTATTTGGCTATGCCACTGTAATGAAACAATAGAGATCATATGTAATTTAAGTATCAATTCTGAAGAGACTTCTTACTCTCCCTCTACCATTTTAACTATTAAAGCAAATTTGAATTGCTAGTCTAGTTTCCCACTGTTTTTTAGCAAGTGGAGTGGGCAAAACCTCCCCTCCTCCCATCTCTGTTTAAATGTAGACCTTTGGCATTCCAGAAATCTGACCTTGTTTGTAGGGAATGGCTCATTTTTCTATAATGTAATATGAAGCACTCTTGTGTTTTGATTCCATGAACTAGAGAGTTTAATGTTCCAGCTTGCCATGATAAGGATATGATCTGGTTAGAGATAGAAACACTAAAGGAAATTAGCTATTGTACTATTCTTTAACATATTGTTTGCCTAGCAGTTTCATTTAGAATCATTCGGAATAATCTTGGAGTACCTTTTTAAAGGATTCTTTTTTCTTTTTCCTTTTTCTTTTTTTTTTTTTTTTTTCTTGTTGTTGGCCTGGATAAAAAGTGGGGCTTTAAGATATTTCTCCTAAAATAAATGTGAGGCCGCCTCATTTATAGTCAGCATGCCTTGATTACTTGCAGACATGCTGGAAATTTACATGCGCTTTTCTCCATTATAAAACACTGATCTGTTCAGATCATTAGCTCCCTCATGACTAGAGTTTGGCAGCAAGCCAAGGCAGGCTAAATCTGTAGCTGTAAATCGTGAGTTGAAATAGCAGAAAGTGGATTTGTAACTTAAAAAGTGTAAACAGTTTGGAAAATGAAGTAATTTTAGAGTATGATTGATTGCCTTAAGATTGCACTTTAAATTAGCCCAGGGTCTCCATTGCAGATATATGTACTACTAACTGCTCATTATATATCACTTTTCTTTGGAACAATGCATTGTTGGTAGGCTTCGAAACAATGTACGTTTCTCCTGGAGTGACCTTTGAGGAAATGAATAGTTTTATTGTGTGTCCATTACTTTGCCTGCAACAACATTTTTGAGTTATTAATTTGCTGTGGTCTATAAATAAAGGAATCAAAATGCAAAGCAGCTGTATTATGCTGCATATAGTTCATCAAACTTGTGTTTAAACATCACCATTTGAGATTTGTAATGCACTGTATAAATAATTTTTTCTCTCCATTGAAAAAGAAGCAATGTTTTGCTTAGCCTGGAGATTGGTCCTGTAATCTCATAGAAGCAAAATTATTATTTTTAGCACAAACAATTGGTGAATGTTCTGAGGGACTGCTGCACTGCATTCCCTCTTTCAAGGACCCTTCACTTAATTGTGTGTCCGTGGGCTATGGGGCTGTGGGCTGAAAGGGAAGGAGTCATTGAAGGGCACATTCAGGAATGTGGAAAATGTTAGCTGAATTTGGAGTGTTAAAATTTTAGGGCATCGTCTGCCTTGCTCTGTTTGTGCTGGTCGAGGGCAGTTAAGTAGTGGGTGATACAGCAGCCTGGTGATGGAAGAATGTAATGCCATGTAATACCTGGTGTCTTGTGAGCTCTGGCTGTTGTCAAATGGTGGCTGAACCATTGCTGTTCTTTCCCAAAGAGACACAAAACCTTGGTTTGTGATTGTTGTGTTCCATTGATAATGTTCCTGCCTACCCAGGATGTCTGAAGTCACAAAGGTTTTCAGTGTGGAGCAACATCTCAGTGTAACTTTGTGGGTGGGGACACATAACTTACATGTATGTGCTATGCATCTAGACTGTGTGCAACCAGAACTGTGGGCTTTGACCACTGGAGAAATTAGGAATGTAAAGCTAATAAACTGCCATTAGTGGTGGTTACAAACCACAATACGTAGCTCTGACTGCTTGAATTGTTTATATAATAAAAACTTACACAGTTTTGTATCAGTGTGTTTTTCATCTCTTTCCTTGTTCTAGATTTGGTATCTAGCATTCAGTAGATACATAACTCTGTTTTGTTGTTCTTCTGGAAGCTCCTTTCCCAGAGAAAATTCTTTTCCAGTGTTATTACTCCTCCTTGATCTTTCCTTTGTCCCTCCACGTTTGAAATGAAGATTTGCACTTGTGAAAGAGGTATGGCTGAGAGGTCTGAGCACAGGTCTGGGAGCCAGGACCTGCTGGGTGCTGAGCTCAGTGACTCATTCAGTGGCCTTAAGCAAGTCAGAACATCTCTGATGAGGTTATTTCATATGTAAAACAGGGGAAATAATACTTATCTGTCTACCTGCCTCATAGGAATACCCTGAGGACTAATTAGCGTTCATTAAGTGCTTTGAAATAGGCAGTGCTATCTATTATTAGAGCAGGTTCCAGACTAGCAGATAGTGTGTTAGGATTGTTTCTTACTCGGGAGCCTTCCTTTCTGCTGGGTGTGGGACCACAGCCCATCGGGAACAGAGCACAAGCTCGGGTGTTTCTGGAAGATTGGCAGGGCTCTGCCGAGCCCTTCCTAGGCAGGTTCACTGGAGACTCAACACTTGCACTTGGAAAGAGAGTTTGCCTAGAGAAAAGAGTGGGAGGATACTTGCTTGTTCTCCTCAGCTCATAGGCATAACTTGTCCTGAAATCCTTTCTCACCCTGCCTCCACCTGAGGCCTTTTCCGATAATTCAGGTAGCACGGCTTCTCCTCTTTTCCAGGGATGTTTTCCTGGTCCTGCAGAAGAGGAAGAGAAATCCTGTATTAGTTCTCAGGAGGAGTGTGGGGCTGGGTTGGTATGTTCCCATCACAGGGAGCCCTTTCTTATTCAAAAAGCCATTCCTCTTTCTTGAAGAGCAAATACTTAGATTCTTTCCCTTCGCTGGATAACAGACTCCTTTGCAAAGTCCTTAGAAGGCAAAATCTAATTTTGGGTATAGGATCCTAAACTCTGCAGGTGTGTGTCTGCTGAAGTCTGGGAGTCTTTTCATCATCATAACAAGGAGGGTTGTCACCTGACCGGCAGCTTCTTTTGTTCTCTGATGCATCTTCTCTCACTGTATACTTTTTTGTACCTCTCTTAGAGATGCCATAATAATCTAGTTCAAAGAACCCAGCCCTGTTCTCACTGAAGCCCACATGCCTGGTCTTTCTACCAGTGAGACTAGGATTCGGTCCAAATTACCTGGAGAGAAGCTTTATTTCTCTCCATTTGCTCCTCACGCGTCTCTCAGGCCATGAGTAATTTGCAATGAGACGGGAAAGCCTGTGTGAAATTTTCCAAGGGAACTTTCTCCATTTTAATAACGTTAATGAAATTGCTTAACACTTCATCAGCTTTTTCAGCCTGTGTTGCTGGGATTTTGGTGCTTTGTGATTTTTCTTCAGTACCAGAAGGCCCTTGCCTTAAAAATGGGACTGAGGGCTCATATTGAGCACTTGGACCCACTGTTGAACCTCAGTCCCGCAGAAACATTTTTGCACAGCTATCGGCAGATACCATTTTGAAGAGGTTCTCTGCCTCTCCCCTTGTGCCTGCAGGAAGGGGAAGGAATCAGGAGCAATTGTCCCACAAGCTCTCACATGTCTGCAGCTAATTCTTTTTCCATAGAAATAAGGCTTTGCCCCAGGAATACCTAATGATATGACCTTGATCACACAGGAAGGCCCTGGCCCTGCTAAATTTCAGCACAGTTGCTTTGTTTGTCTTATACTTCATATCACTCAGTTTTTGGTCCTTATATCCTAAACAGGGGTGTAAGTTAGCTGCCTTTTCTTTTAGACCTTTTTCTTATTACTCCTTTTCAGCTCCAGTCTACTTTGTTGTGATGCAGAATGGGATTAAATGAGCGACCACAGTCTTATGAGCAACCACAGACTTACTCATATGCCTGTAACAGCTTTTAAGCCTACATTAAAAGGCTACATGAGCAACAGTTTGGGGGCTATTTGGTGCAACCTAAGTTCAGTTAGGAGGTGAGGGTTTCCAGGTAGTTGGGGAAGCATGGTACAGGGCAGTTGGGTCAGTGGCCTGGAGTTTGGCAATTCCTGATTGGCCTTTCCTCATAGTCTTCATGTTGAGTTTGATCTCTTCACTGCAAAGGAGGGGAACCTGAGTAAGGTTCTTTTGGGGAACAGCTATATGCTCCATTGGAATGAGACAGAGGACAGCAAATTCTTGGAAAAGTATATATGACACTAGCATTTTTGCAATTGCTTTTTTTTAAAAAAAAAGAAATGGCATCTTGTTTCTAATTCCAATTTTGTGCCACTCCTGGATTTAGGCATTATTACACTGCAGATGATAACACGAGTTTATCTGTAAAATTCTTAAACTGTGGTTTTTGTTTCCCAGCTTGACTTCTTTTTCTCTTCTTGTCTTTGATTGGCTTCCAAAAAAGTTATTAACATGTTGCAAAACAAATACAAGGGGCCACTGAAGCTTATTAAAAATGGTTTCTTTTGTTCATATCTGCAGTTGACAAATTGTGTTGTGCTCTATCTTATCTGCTCCCGTGTGAAAGGTTACATGAGAAAATGGCTGCAAATAAATTGCTATTGAATATTGTTGAAGACTAAGCATACAGCTTCTCTATTAAGGACCTCTTTTAAAGCTCTCTATTCAGACTCCCCCCTGCATGTCTCTCTAACACTTGTCTGTTATATTATGTTTGGCACAGAAGGAAACATTAAACAGAAAAGCAACATCTGACTGTGGTGTTTCTAGACCCTATTATCCCTCTGTCAAATGTCCACATGAACAGGGTACAATTTTTGTCTATATTGATGATGATTTTTTGAAGGCTTTACAAACTGTCTTCATAGTGAAATGCTAGAAACAAATGAAATTGAAAAGCATATTTTTACAGCTTTGGAAATCTTACTTAAATCAGTGTAATGAGACACACTCAGTAAAATGTAATTATTCTCACTTCTCCATGTGTCAAAGAAATCAGCAGTATGGTTAGGGAGGGGAGGGTTACAGTGAGCTTGTTATTTTTATACAGAGCCAGATACTGCTTGTGTGTAGTAAATTGTAAATAGTAGATAATGCAGTTTTTATGTGTATTAAATACCCTGCCAGAATTAACGGGGTTGTTACTTCATTAAGGGTTTCAAAGAGGACATAAACGTCAAAAGCAGGGCTTGAATGTTTAAATCACTGGACCGTTTCCACCCTCCACCCTTGTGTCGCAGCTCCGGGACCGGCAGCTTCTGCCGCTGCTATTTCGAGGAGGGCGCAGTTCCTCCGAATTTTCAGAATGATAATGAAAGAGCCCCGTGTGAGACACCAAAATAAGGCTTTTGACTCATACTTCTGGGTGCAGTGGAAAATGAAGGCGGTTGATTCTGCCGCAAGGAAGAGGTGATGAATCAGTCCCTTATAAGTAGGGCTTGCGTTTCCTTGTCTGTCATTTATGTTTGAATGGTGTGCAGAGGTGAAAGAGAGAGGAGATGACAGAAGACCTGGTTAGTCTGATATTAAACCCAGTTACTCAGTTTAACTTTCAGCCACCTTCCACTTCTTTTCAGTTTTTCATGGCACACATGTATGGGTTTGTCATGGGCCTTTTCAGCACAGGAGACAAATAACAGACCATGAGAATAAAATTCATCAGTCCACAGAATATCTTGAGGTTCAGTTCTGACCACTGAGTTGGGGAGTCTGTTACATCTTTGAGCTCATTGTTCCAATGGTTAATTATCACTGCTGTAAAGATGTGTGCCCCTCTCTTGCTAGGGGCTCTGATTGCCTGTTTCTCCACCAGAGCAGGTGGAGTATTTTCTGGACTGGAGTATTTTCTGTACTGGAGCAGTATTTTCTCTCTACAGTGCTACACATCAGAAAGGGGGACCAAGACGCATGATCATAGAAATAGTAATAATAATACAGAGGATGAGAAGGTGTTGTAGGGAAAGTTAGTGGATGTGAGGATGTGACCCCCCCCTCACAAAGGCGCTGTAGGGAATGTATGACTTCAACCTCAGCTGTAGTACTTGTGTTCGTAGCATAACCCCCATGCTCAAGTATTTTGCAGAATCAGGCTTTATGTGTAAGTACTGAAGTGTAGTGCAGTGGTATGTTGGATGGTGTTCAGAGATTGCTGGAAACAGTGCATTAAATAGCACTTTGAATTGCAAAGTGCTGGTTCAGTTTTGTCTGTGAGAATGATAACGCTTATTATCTGATTGTTCCCTGTGCAAATCTCACCTCAGGAAAAATTAAATTATGTTTGAATTCAGCTAAAGCAAAGTATATAATTATTTTCTTTCGTTATTAAAAAGGGATTTTTACTGTTTGTTTGTTAAAACTGAAGCAGCTGCCATGTTAGAGCCTTAGATGATTTAAAAGCAAATACAGAGGTAGAGCCATTTACAGTACAATTGGCTTGTTTAATGTGATTTAATTCCTCTTGTTGGCTCCGTCATATTACCAAATTATGTTTTCAGCTCCCCTCCCCTTTTTAATTCTTTCTTCTTTTTGTTATCAGCAGAATTGAAGCTGCTTATCAGTAACCACGACAACCAGGATAAATACTTGTTTTAAAGCTGATGCACATTCAACCTGAATGGTCCACATGACCCAGAACGTTCAAGAGGACAGGCAGCATGTGCTCCCTTCTACAATCAATCTCCCCCTTCCCCCCATCTCCATCTGCTTTAGAAAGCTAATAGGGCAGTTCAAAAACCTTTTCTATCAGAGTGGTTTTCTGCTGTTTGGACATGGGCTGGCCCATGCTTGTGTCCTGAGGAGTAAGGAGAGAAGGAAATTCTGCGAGGCAGGGAGGCGATTTCACAGCCACATCTGCAAGTGTCAGCTTGCTTTTCTGGAGTTCTTCCAGCTGTTGTCACAGCAGTCACCTGCCTTGGGCAGGAGGGTGAACTGCTGCTCTGCAGACCCTTCCTGAGGGGGAAGATAATCCCAGCTGGGCAGCAGCTGAATAGAATGAAGGAGTGACTGGAATTGTGCGGGACAGGGAAGATGGTTGTGGTAAGAGAGAAGCCTGAGCACAGAGCCACCTGATCCATGCCCCCCCCATCTCTGGTGGAGGCAGGCAGGCTGGCTGGGGTGACCAGAGACAGTCACTTCCCCTTTGAGGAAACTTAGGGATCTCCCACTTACCCAGAAATTTCCCAACAAGAATTTCTGCCTGGCCTCTTTGCTCTCTCCCTTACACTCTAAATTGCTTGATGCTATAGAATAAATCCTTTAAGCTCTCTCTGTCTCAGTTTCTCTCTCTGTGTAATGGGGATAATAATTTTTACTCATCTCCATAAAGCAGTTTGAGGCCTGTGGATGGAAGGGTTATATAAAAGCTGGAAATGACGAGTGTCAGTCACTCTTCTTTTGAGTCTGGAAACACCTCATAAGGTTTATGAGGCACTTCCTAATGTGCAGGAGGATCCTGGGAGTGCAAGGTTGGAGCTGCAGTTATGAGGAGCTGAATATAGGATTAGAGTCTGAAAAGGTTGTGGAATACCTGGCTGGAAACTTCTTCATATTAAATTTCTTTTGTCTTCTTCAAAAATTGGATTTAGGATTTGGATTTTGAGTGATTTAGTGAGATAAATATTATAGAATATTTGATTATATGGACATACTGTCAGTCATCGATCAACATACTTGGGTTTGTCCTCATTGAGTAGGAGTAAAACAACTCTGATCCAAATAGCCAAATGAAAAATATTTTTCAACCGTGTGCTTTAAATAAGTATTAGATGATGTTGTCTTTTTTTCTTAATGACTGTATTGCTGTTCAGTTGATCAGTAGTTTCAATCTCCAGTAGATTTATAAGTATTCTCTTTCTTTCAAATGTTAAACTAAGCTTAGGAATTCTTTGAAAGGCTGATGTTCTGCTGGCACTGTGACAGAAAACAGAGGGCTGGGGAAGTGGCATGAAATTCTGAGAAATAGCTCTGTCTCCTCCTTAAAAGGGGAGAAATATCTGATACATGCAGAAAGGCTGTACATTTTATTCTCACTATTGGCAGAAATGACTTTTGCCTTTTGATCAATTTAAAAGCAGAATCAGGCAGGCAAACGTCCATGTCAAAATTACAGGCAACTTGTTAACACCATCATTATCTGGTAAACATAAATGTAATCACTGTGTTCCTATCCTGCAACACATTGCCTTTGTTCTTGATTGCATTAGCATTCAAATAGAGGGGGGTTCTCAAAGCAAGGATGAGTAGCGTGAGTCCTGCCGACAAAGAGGTATCCCTGTTGTGTCAATAATTTACCCAAATTTATTTAAAACCAAAACCACAGATTTCCTGTCCCATCTCATGTGGCTAAATCATTACTGTATTTGCATTTATCTGCGAAAGAAATAACATTCTTAGATTAGTATTTTTAGGTCTTGTGATTAATTAACCAGCTGAGGCACACCAAGTGTCGTTACTAGTGTGAATAAAGACCATGGGAATGAAAAGGCAGAGTGGATTGGAATAGCTGTGTTTGAGAAGTCTTTCCTAAGCGCTGCAGACAGGGTGGATCGGTGTGCTAGAGCATGCCGTGTGACGATGATGTAGCTACCTGAACTCCTCAGCTGTTGCTCCTTGTCCACAGCAGATTCCTGCTGTGGGGTGTGGATTCCTGCTGTGGTTCTTAGCCTTGTGTCTGTGCAAAGAATTCAGTGTGAGAAGTGGTCAGGCGGGAGCCAGGCATGATCATGCCATGAGGGTTATTTCACTGGGAGAGCTATTCTTGCCCACACAGGAATCCCCAGAGGTGCAGGTGATGACTGTCATTGCTGCTTAGCCACTTGTAGTTCTCTTGGAAGTTTGGAAATGTTTGGCAGGCTATAGCTGGACTGTGATATGGGAAGCTGTTCTCATTGCTTCACTCCTCTTAAAGATTCCTCTTAAAGATTTGACGTCATAAAGACCCAGTTTCTTATTCCTTTTTGTAGTTATTCCTTCATCATTCTGCTGTTTCTGTTGCTTTTGGACCTTTTGAGAGATGCAGGGCTTTTAGGTAGTTGTGTGGTAAGTTCATTTCCATCTGCTGGAAACTGTGCTCTCTTTCTTTGGGTTTTTATTAGAACAGGCAGCTCTGATATATGTAGAGCCTGCCTGACCTGCAGATACTGGTTTTGAAGGGTGAGCTACACATCTTTGCTTCATCTGCACCTGTGTTCTCATGCCTATACTGCAGAAAGTCATTGCCAGAGGAGCAGAACAAGAGAAGGAGAACTAGATCTTAACAGCTGGAGGGTCTTGGGAGGTGAGTGAACACACTGCCCTGCAATAGTCAGGACACCTCCCATCACAGGGGTCAGAACTGTGTTCATTCAGCACCACACCAGTCCCTCAGACACCCAGATGCATCCTCCATTTCCTCAGTATCCCCTGCATATTGATGATAATGGTCAAAGCCATGCATACAAGCAATGATAAGCTAATTGTGATATGTGAATCTTCTGGGAGACCCCCTTAGTAACAGAGGGTTATGAAAGAAGGCAGAGAGCGAGGGCACTGTGTGGGAGAGGAGCCTGATGGACAGAACCCTGCAACTTCCTTCATTTTCTCTCTATATTCCAGATAGCTCCCTTGCTCAATTTGCTACCCACACACCAAAGCATTGTCCCATTTTATCTGGTTCCCCTGGTGCTTCCATTGCTTATCTTACGAAGATCTGTGTCAACATTTATCAAAACAAATGGCAAGCCTGGGACCTTTTAAGTAGTTTTTTTAGTTAATAAAACCAATCTTCTACTTCTGTTATGTTAAAAGTACATTATCTTTTTATTACAAACTCTCTACAGCTCTGTCTGTTTTCCTTCTTAGCAATTTCATGACTGCTCCGGTTGATTGCTGTATGGAGAATTACAAAATCATTAAGGGTGGGGTTTTACCAGCTGACTTACAGTACAAGCCATTTCTCAAAATAACCACAACAGTGCAATACTGATGTGTAATTTACGTCACAGTATGTTTTTATGAAATAGTTTGTGGCTTATTCATTTAGATCTAGAACTGAATATCTCTTCTTTTGCTTTTTAATCAAGCCTGCTGCTTTTTTTTTTTTTTTTTTTTTTTTTTTTTTTTTTTTTAACTTTTTAATATTTTCCACTCCGAGGCTTGGCTTGCCTCCAACTTACCAGCTACATGGAAAAGGAAAAAATTGATTTTTTTTTTTCCTTTGCCTGCAGTTTAACTGCAAGTGTTGTTTCCCCTTTGATGTGTACATTTGTGTTAACTGTTTCAGAAGAAATGGTAGATGTGTGGTATAATATATTGTACAAAGGTAAAGCAGAGGATTGATAAGAGATGTAAAAATTTGCAATTTCAAACCATACCAAGCAAGTGTTTCTGTTTAGCCTCCTGTGCTGGTACATTTCCTTTTTAAAAATTACTTTCTGTATAATGTCTTGTAATTAGAACAGGAAATCATTGAGTAACTGTAAGAAGAAAAAGAGTACTTAAACTGAAAAGAAATTTACCTTCTGAGAAATTATATTCAGCTTTTTTTTCCCATTTTTTTTTCTTCCCTTCACATTACTGAGTTGTTAATGATAGTAACAGATGTACAGACCCTTATCTGTATCATTGTTCTGCTTGCGTTTTCACAGAGGGGAGGGGGGATTGGGCCGAAAAAGTCATTTTCAGTAGTGCAAAAAATGAATGGACAGAAAATGGGAAAAGCCTAATTACAAAAAATATTCTGTGTCACAACAGAGTAGCAATTAAATTGAAACTTCAATATAATTATCAATAACAGTCGAGCCTGGAAGGGTGCCAGGCACATAAAGTTGGTACTCAGCCTTTATGTGGTTGCTAGGAGGACGGCAAAAAGTATAAAGCTTAGAGAAAGGAATGTCTAATGTAATAAAGTAACAGAAGGTAGCATAAATCATTGTGAGAGCAGTTCATATTGACATTATTTTACTTAAATTGGGTCGAAACTAGACGTTTAGTCTTACAAGAGGCACAAATTCATATTTCTTCTGCAAGAATAACTCTGTGCTTTCTGGGAAGAAGTAGACTGTGCTTTCATAGCACCAGCCTCATACATATTTGGAATCTTTTAAGTAAAAATCTTAAAATGTTTGTTTCTGTTGGCATCCAAATGCATTTGCACTAATACGATTAAAAGAACTAAAGGGCAAAATACTTGGCAGCTTTTTCAGTTGAGGTAATTAGGTACAGGAAGGAACATGCATAGTTTTTCCATCAAGCTCTATAAAATCCTGGTGTGAAGGTCTTTTTAAAGAGAAATAATGCTTACTGATGTTGAGGGTAGATTATGGCAGTTAGCAATAACATTATAGGCTGATGTTTCTGAAGCAAGCAAACAAAAAGCATGTTACAGGGGTTTTTTTCTCTGCTCTCTCTGTAAATAGTTGTGGCTCTAGATGGATTTGTTAGGAATTCGTCCTTTTAACAGGCTTTAGGTTTTTTTTTTCTTTTGGGGCTTTTAATTGTCTTGCCTTACATATTAAAAATGGCTGTGCTGATTTGAAAAGTCAGTTCTTGCATAGATTCATTGTGTTTGGCATTTCATGCATCTCTTACTTACAAAGACAACTTGAAGAACATGTAATCCAACATAAATGCCAGGCTGTGCCAAATCCCAGCTCTCTTTACCCCTGACAAAGGGAACTGTTGGATTATATCTCTGCAGATATAGGCAGTGCTTGGAAGGCAAGGGTGGAATTTTGCTTCCTAATTACAGTTTCTCTGTTTTCAGCCCTGAAATATAAAAATAAATGAAAAGTTGATGTTGGAGGGTGTTATTAAACCACACAATTATGATATAAGCATAGGATTAGAGTAATTTCAGTTGAGCCTCACAACTGAAGCAGAATACAGTAGGTATTATCTTCTACCATGTTATGATTGTTGAATCTAAAATGAAACTCAAAAATACAGCATCTTGGTTTCCTAATATCTCAGTTGTATGTTTATAGAAGTCATGTTTTTTTTTCTTAATTTAATGGAATGTGATCCATATTTTGAGCTTTGCTTCTCATAAAAGTGAACTCTTTCTGATCGTATTTCTGAAAAATACTTGCAATATTCACGAAGTCCACCATTAAATGGCACGTGTGAGATTTTGATAAAAGCAAATAATAGCTCGTCTTTGGGCTTGCATTTTATTAGGGATTGGTCTGCTTTGATTTCTCTTTTCTCATGTGGGCGTGGTTGAGGAAAAAATCTTTGTTCCAGGAACACTGTGTTTGTCTTTCACTAAGCAAATTTTCAGTTTATTCAGCCTTTGTTCATTCTTCGATGTATCTATTGAACCTGGAGTAAAAAAGGAAAGGAAACAAATGCATCGCAAAGTACTCATTGGAATTGCACAAGCATGTATGAAAGTGATCCTGTAAAAATTACTTGGTTTTAATTTATGCCAGGGGGTTTGAGTTAAGTCGTCAGTTGTCAGGGGTACAAAGTTTGTGTAATTCTGTGCAGGGACTTGCATTGCAGCACATTTGTCTAGAAACTAATGGTTTACTACAAAGGCACGTGGGACGTACATTTATATACACCCTGTTTAAAAAGCTGACCACATCCTGGCATAAGAAAAGTGCTGTCAGATCGACAGATTCAGCTCGCTGCTATCTGTACAAAGGTATAAAGTAGTAATAACCGTCAAGCAGGCGTACGTGCAACTCTCGAAGGAGTTAAAGGACAGATCATGTGCTTCTTAATTCCTAGAACAGTTTTCCTGATCTGATTTTTAGAGTTTCCTAATAAAGAAGAGAGAGCCTTATTCCCAGGAGCAATTGGCTCAATCATGCTGTTGTGTAGGCTTATGGGATACTTGTTGAAACAAAGAAAAGCATGACCACATCCTTATTGGCCAAAAGGGGTTTTAGGGCCATCAATTCTATTTTCTTAGAAAATGCCATTGTTGTTTACCAAAATGTATTATCCTTATTTTGGTTTTTTTGGGTTTTTTTGGGTTTTTTTTAACACAATTTTGTCTCCTCACCTATGTCAGGATAGTGGTGAGAGTTCTGAGTTTTTAAAAGTGATGACTTTCAGGAGCTGTGCTAGTAAATACAGTGCTTTGCAAGTCCGTCTGTCGTGTTGATTTTTTTTTTACAGCATTGCATTCTTCTGCAGTGATGACATTCTAGGTGATATATCTGCTTCCAGAGACTTCTTAAAATTTAGCCTTTTATGTGTCAACATTTTCTTTGCCTCACTTGAATCTAGATGAGTTGTGCATCATATTTGGTTGGAGAGAGCTGATCTGACTTTTCTTTCAATGTCTGAAGTGATTTTTACTTTAGGAGTAAGAATGATGATTTCAGTATTAGTAATGGGATTAAATAGTAGACCTTTTGTCTCTGGCAGAAGAAATAGCTGAGTTATTCAGTAATCAGAGTAGAACAGAAAACGTAAAGTGAATGCTGTTGCTTTGTCTTCGTTGGCGTGCCTGGAAAGCCATGTTCAGTTACGTACCTGAGGAGATAAATGAGCATAAAAAGAAGTGATGAGTACTGGCTGCATACCTGCAAATGAGTAATTTCTCATGTTTGTATCCCTAGTTGAGGTTTTTTTCCTCTTAGGTTTCCTTCTGGTTATATGATGACACTTGATTGTGTTATTTCAAAATCTGCCACCTTCATACGTGATATCATCTAAACCATGGAGGAATGGAAAGCTCTGCAGTCTAGATTGCTTTATATTTTGAGCCCAGCCGCACAAGCTGTTTGAAAATTCATTTGCTTGTTGTGCTCTGTAGGAGTTTTATTGAGTCCTGCTGCATTTGCAATTAATGTGAAGAAAGTTTCTTCCACCTCTTGGTGTTTAGCCACAATGACCAGGTCGGATCAGCCCACCTCCCTGGCCCAGAGGTCCTTTGGTAGTTGCCAGTATCAGGGACTTGAAAGGAGAGGTAATAGCTATATGCTCTGAGGCTTGTATATTATTGTTTATAAAATATTAACATATTTTTAACATAATATTTTAACTGATGTAAACATGAGTGTAGTAAAGCTATATGGGGAACTGACTAAAAATTACAGATTATATTTCTATTGAAGCAGCCAAATTGGCAAAGTATGGAGAACACTTTCATTAAGGCCCTTGGCCAACTTCAGCAGAGCAGTGTTTTCTTGCTCATCCAGGTAGTCCTTGTAAGTATGGGAAAACTGAGCAGAAAGGCAGAAAATAACCTATTTTATTAAACTTTCTTTGAATTACTGGTTTTTAACCTTTCTTTCCAGACCCAGTGTACTATAAAAGTTGTGTCTTGAGAAAAGACAAAATGAATTTTTCTGAAATACTTGAGTTGCAGCTCTTGTTTTGTATTTTTCTGATATATTAAGAGTATTTTTTTCTGTTCTTCCAGGTGAGGATGATGAAGATTCAAACCTTCTAATTCTCAGCTACCCACAGTACTGTCGCTACCGTTCCATGTTAAAGCGCATTCAGGACAAGCCCTCGTCAATACTAACAGACCAGTTCGTTTTAGCCCTTGGGGGCATTGCAGTAACAAGCAAGAACCCCCAAATCTTCTATTGTCGGGATACATTTGATCACCCTACCCTAATAGAAAATGAAAGTATATGCGATGAGTTTGGTAAGTCCTATTACAGCTATTTTCTTTTTCTCACAAGGCATTTTTCTTCTTTTAAGTATCCACTGATTTCCAAAGGGAAGATGTGATTCCTTTGAAGTGAACCATGAATGCTATTTATGATTGAAATGATCAGTACCAAATATGCTCTTTCTTCTCTAAGACTGAAGGCTTCTGCCACTGGTGATCTCAGTATTGCAACTTGAGTTCACAATCAAAGATAATGTTACATGGGTGGAGTGTAGCACAGTGAGTGGGTGTGAGTGAAACGATATGCCTGGGTTTGAAGTTCATCTACCTTAACCATTCACCTATAGCCTCTCTTCCAGAAGCATTACAGTGTGTGCTAGTTTTTTGAAGTCGTTTTTGGTGCAGTATGCTAAAAGATGCAAAACAGGACAGAGTCCTGGCAGAGCCCCTTGCTGTTGCAGAGCACTCGTCAGCGTGCTCCCCGGGCCCTGAAAGTGTCAGCTGTAGCTGGTGTGTTTCTGGTCATCTTGGAATGTGGGCTTGTTCATAATGGGCTTTGCCACTGCTAGGAGCTTGATTTTATGAGTGCAAAGATACTTCTGGGAGGTGACCTCTTAATTCAAGAGGCGTAGAGAATAGCCTGCAGCTCTAAAGGAGTATGCAGCCCCTTAGAGCTGGGGGAAAGGACTGCAAGATTTGACACCTGATAGCAATGAGGTGATTTCACACAGGATTTTCTTGGTGTCACATCATCCCAATGACAGCAGATGTGCTTTGAATATGTGGCGGAAGTCATGTTGTGTAGGCACCCCATAATGGGTCCAGTGTAGTTTCTTTAGCAGTGTACAGAATTAAGTCTTATGCCCCGTATCACCAGATGGATGAGTTCTGTGGCCAATGCTTGCAAAGTCTGCATGGTGGTGGGTACACCTTTTCTTGCAGGACCCCGCATCGCTGCAAGGAAGCTCCTATAGTCTCTTAGATAAAAAAAGTCTGCAGATGCCCTTAAACATGTAACAATGAGAGGGAATGTTTCTGATGGGAGAGTCATCTACCTGTTTTTCTGAGCTCAAGCACACTGACACTGGCTTTGAGCTTGGTGCCCAGCTCAGGCATTGTTGTGACAGCAGAGAAACCCTGGCTCATGTGGTGGCATTGGGGCATTTTGTAAGGTGGTGCTGCTCTGCTGTTCTGCCGCTCCATTCCCAAAAGGCAGAGGAGATCCCTCCTCACGTGGTGTTGTCACTGGAGCACATGACTGCTGCGAATAGTTTTAGTTTTGTGCTGTCAAGATTTTTCAGAATCTGGCCCAAACTGTCAAGTCTGCTCACACTCACACAAAACATTACAGATTTTGAATGAACTATTAATAAAAGTGTTGGTTGCTCTTAGGGGGTGGTGGTGGTGAAAAAAATGAATTAAATGCCCTGGAAGTTTGGTCCAATGATACAATAGTATCATGTTGGTTTTTATTTACTCTGAGCTCAACTCAGAATATAAAGTTCAGTTGTAATTGACTCTCCTTTTTATGTGAGAAAGGTTATTTTAGGCTTGAAGGCGTTTGATGAGCCTACCATCTGCTTTCTGTGGAGTATTTTATTCAGGGTCATTCCTTGATTACAGGTTTGTTGAAATAGTTGGATCCATAATGCAAGTATATCATGGAATATTAGTAATAGATGAATCAAAGAGATGTGGAATGATGCAGAAACTACGCTTAGTGAACCATAGCAAGTGCTTTGTTCAGCCTCTGAAAGCCAACTATGCCATTCTCTTGACCTTTGCGAGGCAATTATCTCATTATCAACCAGAGCCACAGAAATCTTAGCCATAGAAATTAATAATGTGTATTTAAAATTTAGTTTGGTTTAAGAAGCAGACTTTTTTAAAACCCCTATAAAAAAAAAAAAAAAAGAGTCGCCAAAAAAATCCCCGAAAAATACTGTTTAAAAGTATTTATTATGAAAATAATGATGTAAAACTTGCAAGCCCTGCTGTTTTAGGAAGGAAAAACTGGCCAGTGTGTGGTTTCATATCTGCATTACGAAATGTATGGTGTCAATTATGCTACCTTTGTTGAAGACAGCAGGCAAAGTACTAGTTTATCCTTTTCTTTGCTGGCAGGACAATAAAATGTACAACGCTTCATTATACAAACAGTTTATATTGATAGCATGTAGACTGATGTCACATGTGGAAGGTGATGACTGCTAAGGCTAAACAGAGGCAGGGTGGTACAGTAGATAAATAGATTACTCTAAGGCACTGGTGTTTATCAGTCAAATCTGAGGGGATACCAGATTACAAAAATGGTGACTAAAATTCTGAAGAGGTGTCTATAAGGAGACCCAGACACGTGTAGTTTGAAGGTTTTGTTCCTCTCTTACCTTGCAAATGAAGTAAGTGTGTAGAAGGAACAAGATAGGAGTGTGTATTTTCACTGTTTTTACCTTAAATTCTCCCAACTCTAAAGCAAATACAAAATTTGGGAAATACATTCTGCTGATGTCTTTATTTGGGAAGCACTGGTTTCCGATGTGGATGCCAGGTCTTCTTCAGAAGCATTGCTTTTGAGGCAAGTTTTACACATTCTCTGTATGTTGGAGTATTTTGCAACAGATACAGCATGTCACAAATGAGACACCAGAAACACCTTTACAAAGAACCCCCAGCATGTAAGCTGTTGTCCTTGTTAGGTAGTTTTAATAGACTAAAGTGTTTTTCCTGGAAATAGCCTCTCTACTTTCATTATAAATTTACAACAAAAAAAAAAATTGTTGAGCTCTGACTTGTTCTCATACTCCTTGCCTATTTTTCCCCTCTTTTGTAAGGTTTAACAAAAATAAATGAAGCTGGAAATGAGGAAGAAGAATTAAGTTTTGTTGACAATAAATATTGTTTGGTGTGGGACTTTTTAAAGCAGATGTATGTAGATGCTATCTGTGAGCTCCCACAGGTATGGCTGGGAGGGATGCAGCAAGGCTTTGGGCAGTCCTGTGTGCATGGTCTGTGTTTCCATAGAGCCTCTGTGAGGCTCAGGCTGTGCTAAGCTTCCCCTCCAGCTCCAGCCTGGGCTGCCACGGGTGTTCCCAAGCCCACAGCTGCCTGTGCTTGCCTCTGCCCTGCGTGCCCACTGCTGCATGGCATGTGCCCAAGTGCTCTGGACAGGAATATTTGGGACCCGTTTTCTTGCATGATCCTCTTCTGATTCTCCTCTGGTTTGGTTCAGTGTGCCACAGCATCCCATCTAGGAGGCTGCTGGAGGAGCAGGCTGCTGAGGAATGGGTTCAGCAGCTGGAAGGCTCAAACATTTGTGTGTATTTCTTTGCAGCCTGCCACAGAAGGACTTGCTCTACATTTACAGAGGAAAGACTGCTGTGAGTGGGAAGCCTCCTGCTCCCATTCTTGTTGATATAACTGCTGATTAGTTAATCCAACTGCCTTGGAGGGTTCCCTTCCAGAATGCAAATATGCTGAAAAGCTTGCTTCTGTTCAGAAAGCAGAAGACATAAACCATGCTTGGATATCTTGATAGCCCACGTTCCTGGCTGTGACTGCAGTCAAACTGCACATGTATCCCTCTCCTGAAATAAGAGCAATTAGAGGTCCTCACCAGTGTGAAGCAGTCCAGGTGGATAAGGAAATGAACACGAGCAATGAAAATGAACAATTCATTTCTCTTCAACTCGAGACATTTTTCAAAATCTTTTTCGTTTATCAGCCTCTGGGGTTACTGTTGCTGAATAACTTTCATAAACGCATATAATTTACTGGCATCTGCTGTGTGGTCATATGTGCTGAAGGAGAGAAGGAATGAAAAATTCGGTTTCTAATAATTTTCATTATAGACCAAAGTGATCTAGCTGGAGGCAAAGCTGACTTTGAGTGCTCAGAAGGTGTATCTGAAGGTCACTGGGCATAAATCAGTGTGCACTTGTTGCTAGAGCAGCACATGTCCTCTGTGTTTGCTTGTCCAAAAAAGGTGACTTCAGTTGCCAGGCTTGTGCCAGCCCCATGGCATGGAGTGGCTTCCAGGGCTCATCAATGAGCCAGGATCTTTCTGTGATCCAGCTGTGGTCTCGGTGATGGTGAGTTTCAGCTCCATCAGCGTCACCACGTGAAAATCTCATACAGAACGATTTTTCATGCTGCTTTGCTAGATAAATGTTATAAATGCTGTCTGCTAAAGATGAATCCAAAGGCTGTCTTTCGTTGTGTGAGGATGGGCTTGCTTTTTCTATAAACAAGAGTGTGAGAGAAAACTGAATGCCTTATTTCTTCTCAATTTTCAAAATCTGTTTGGTAAATTTTAAATCATTCTGGATTATTTTTACAGCATGCTGGGTCCAGTATGCCATTTAACAATATGTTTGGTCTCTGTCGTACTCTAAACACATGTCCGAGCCCAAAAGAAGGTTTTGGGGTTGCATGTAAAACTCAATTTTTAATGAAAAATTTAATACCAAAAAGTGAGAGAACTACAACCTACTGTGGTATAAATACATTTTTTTCTCTGAAAAATTAACCATCTTCATTTGGCCATAACACGAGCAATGCAGAGGGAAACTGCTCATTGAAAAAAAAACATGTGCAAAAGGGCATTGCAGGTCCCTCTTATCTCCTCCCCATCCCCCAAACCAAACTTAATGATATATTGCTTGCTAGGGGAAAAGTTATCTACATTAAAATGCAAATCTCAGAACCTTCAGCAGCTCATCTCTCCCTGTAAAACAATGAAGAAGGCAGTTTGTCTCACTTCCAGGGCTGGCAGGGAGTGGTTGGGAATGAGGGGTGACTTACCAGTCCTCCCAGCTGCTGGAGTTTCTGAGCCAACAATTTCAGAAAGACTTACCCTCCTTCTTGTCATTGGCCAGGGAAGCCCTGGAAGAGCAGCGTTATGAAGGAGAAAGGGCTTTTTAGGGATGGGTCACGTGCCAGAAAAATTCTGTGGCACGAAAGCTGGTGACTCCAGGGTATAGAGTGGTGCCATTACTCTTGGTATAGCTGAATTTTGGTCTTTGCTCTCATTATGCATCTTAGTTTACAGAAGTTTGTGACTCACAGATAAAATCAGTTGTTTGGGGGAAAAACCTAACAAAATAAAACCTTGGCAGGGAACAAGTCTTTAAAACAAACAAAAAAAAGGACGGAAGAATGTTTTCAGTCTCAATGAAATACAGTTTTCCTGTTGGTGACTTATTTTATTTGTGTGAGTCAAAGTTGGCTTTTCTTTTTAAACTAGCTCCAGTACAATAATTGTACTTGGGCTGACTGGGTGTTTTTTAAAGTTTTTCAGCTGATGTAAAGTATCAGCATTATTGCTGTTGTCTGTTTTGGCTACCTGCAGGATAATTTATAGCAGTGAAATTCAGAAAAACCTGAAGTTTCTATATAGAGGCTTCAGGCTTCTTTGTTTTAATACAGATGTGATATTAGAGTGGGATTGGTGTTAGTGCTCCTCTGCAAAGACTGGAATGTTTAAAACATTTAGAACAGCAATAGGAGGAATGGAGAGTTTTTATTGACATGGATACTGGGAGCTCCTTAGATGGAGCTTTACGGTGGCATCTCCAACAGTCTGAAAAATATGCAAATTTTCCCAAGGTCTTGGGCAGGGTGGCTTAGCTAAATATTTCGAATTTTAGATCTCTCAAAACAAAAACAGGACATACCTGGAGGGGAAGTAGTGATTAATGCATAATAGTCCTATATACAATATAGATAAACGTACATTTCCTCTTCCCTCCCACCCCACCTCTGCAAACACAAGCTTTTAGCTTGGGAAAGTGAATCTGGAAATGTTCCGGATTCTGGTCAGATTTTTCTTATTTTGTTAATTCAACTGTAGAGCAAGATATTAATGATCCCCAGATGTTGTTTATAATGATAGATTTTTCAGTTGTGAAAAAATATTTGGAGGGGGTTTTTTTAAACAATTGATATTTTCTAGTGTGCTCTGCATCATTTGAATAAAATGTCTGAAGGCAGAGCTGTTTATGTGCCCAACATAATTGCTTCTGTTAAGTGATTTCTTCATTCTTAACATTTTTAGCTCTAATTGCTTTTTCCTCATACAGCTAAAAATAAATATTTGCAAGTTTTGCATTCTGTCACTCATTGAAATGCATAAAATATTTGTATACTCAAAGCAAAAAGGCAGTGATAAGGGGTCACATTCTGCCTTCCTTAGTGGCGTAAATCCAGCATACCTCTATGCACTTCTGTGGCTGTTGCTCAAGATTTTCACCAGTTAACCAAAAACAGAATCTCGCCCAATGTTAACAGCAAGCTGTTAAGTGAACATAAGTAATATGTAGTAAAGTAAGATAAAGTACCTTTCTGTTTGCAAGAACTTCAATAGAAACAAATGTTGTTAGCTTCCACTCCTTTCTGATTTTTTAGTGATTTTTCACTAGCAACCGTAGTTGTAACCAGGATATATAGTAAGATAGATTATTTTTCACTATATTTCACTATATATATTTCATTATATTTTTCAAAGCTCCTTGATGGAGGACAGTGATTTTATTTGGATTGCATGTTCCTGCTGCCCTCAGGAAGACAGCAGATGCTGAGTGGAAGAGCAGGTACTGCTTGAAAAGCTGCTTCTGCCATTCCTTCCGTGTCCCTTCTCCACCAGGGCTGGTTGTGGCTGTCAGCCCTGCACAGCAGAGCAGGGGAGCTGCAGCATCCACCGGTTTCACTGCCAGAGAGCTGCTCCCATGGGAGGGCACTTGACAATTTGGTGAGGCTCCTTCCTTCTTCAGGTGCCCTTGAGCAGCAGTCTTGGAGGCAGGGGGCTTACACCATGTGCCTGCTGTGACCCAGGTGCTTGAGAAGCATCAGGGCTGTGAGCCATGGGGTGCGCAGTGTGGCCTGGGCTGGGATAGCTCTGGATTTGGGGCTCTCACTGGACAGGAGGTGAGAGATCCTCTCTCTCGAATGCCCATGGCAGAGTCAAAGGCCTCGGTGTGCCCAGAACTTCAGTTTATTTTTTAGGTTAGTGACTATGTGATGGTATTGTGGGGTTGACGTGTTTTACCAGACAGAGTTCAGCAGAGAATTAATGTGTAGTTCCAGCAAACGAGGATTTGCAAGTGAGCTGTTCTTCTGTGCCTGATAAATGTAACCCATCGCCTGCGTTTTGTCATCTCCTACACATGCATTCTCTTTATTGGTGTCCATTCAATAAATGATTGTTGATGTTCATTACTAATTCCTTCTTTATAAGATTTCCCCTTGATGGCTGCTTTTACAATTCAGCTATCAAAATCATGTTTTGTGATCATAGCAAAAAGTAAGATGGGCTGTGTTCATCATATTTGTGAGCCATGTCCATCATACGTGGTCTCATTTCTGGAGCCATCTCTTTTGCCTCATATGCCTTCATTAGCACATCCTTGTTTGAGTGTTCCCCTGGTTTCTGTGCCTCCCTTGGACCGCCAGGCCTGCTCAGACTCTGGAGATGTGTCTCAGAACTCTGGGCGCACTGGCAACCCAAGCCTTGTGAGCAGCATCCCTGAGGTGTTGGGGCTCAGCAGTGGGCAGTGACCAAGGGAAACCTTTATGGCCAGGGAAGGGCCCCCATTCCCATACAATGGAAAAGTGGAGTGGTTTGTGTCAGAATATGGTCACATTCTTCTGATTAAACCCACTCAAAAAAGACAACATTGTAATATTTTCCAATGACTGTTTATCATGAATTACGTCAGCCTTAGTTTAAATTGCTATTATTTCTCCTTAATGCTTCTTGGTGCCTGCATAATTTACAGCATTGGCAGCTGCGGGACTATGAAATAACCTTTCACAACCACCATACAACAGTAAAGAACATGAAGTTTTTGTTGTTAATTATTATGGGACTCCTTTAACTTTTTTACAAAGTGACATAAAATATTGTTGAGGTATTTATGGTTAAAGCTACTTTTACGTGGATCTATTTTGTTTCTGGCTAGTTCTTAACTAAAGCAGTCATTTGTGGTTATTATGCCTAGGGAAATATTATGTCAGAACTGGTTTAACAGTATTATTATGTATCCCATGTCATATATTACATGTCAGCACTTGAGGCTGTCTTTCAATAAAAACAAATGCAATTTTTGCTAATGGTCTTTTAGGTACAGACCATTTGTAAACTTACCTGAGTTCATTTGAAGGTATACTAAAAAGCTTTGTTCTCCGAGAGTGCACTCAGGTAATTTCATTTTGGCTTGAGATGGAATTTCCAAAATATTTATCATTATTTCAGTCGGAGGGTGCTGCCTCTAAAAAGCAAATAGTTTCCCAATAGCGAGGTTAATGTACACATTTTAAGGAGCTGTAACTGTTACTCATTACTTTGTTTACTTTTCCCCCCTTTGGAGCTCACGCTTCCCAGGTTCCCTACTGGTCAGGCTGATAGGAGTAACCCAGGCAACTAAGCCACCTAATGATGATACTTCACTGTGCCGCTTAAATGAATAGCTTATACCTTCTGCATAATCCGTGGGTGAAGGGGGAGAGAAATCAGAGCTTGAAGGTGAGTTTTAGGTTTCCTTGAAGTTGCATTTCAAATTTGGAAAATGCAAACTTACACAAAGTAAACTTCGAATTAATGTGTCATTCCCCTTGGTTCCAAATACTATGCATATTTTCCAGTACTTACTTATTTAAAGCAAGAAATGAAGCATATAGGGTGTGCCAGAAAGTTTACACAAAGAATGAAAACACATAAATGACTCATGAGAACTTTTTCTGTGGTTCTTTTTTTTGTTTGGTTGTTGTTGTTGTTTTTGATGTGTAATTATTTAATTACTGGTAGGCAAATAAAAGAAAAAAAAAAATCATGATTTCTCCCTCTCTCCTCCCTCCTCCCCCCAGATCTATGCTTGAGCACCATAAAAATGATCAAAGCCTCTCTTTGTGTCTAGTTGCATTTTCCTCCATAGGATTGCTGGTTTTGGTGGCTATTGTAAGGAACTGAAACTGCTGGACAAAAAAAAAATTCAGTTTCTGTCCCCCCTTAAATGCTTGGACCAAGGAAGTAAAGATGCAAACATGAAACTGAAAAAGCAAGCAAAAGAGCGGGGTGAGGATTTTTTGTGTTGCTAAGGTGAAATTTAATAAGGGGAACATAAAACAGAGTTAAACTTGCCTGGGTGCCATGAGATTTTTTAATATTAGGCAGCATGCTTGATTTCCCTGGAAGTGAGTGAGCATTCTGAATTTAGAGCTGTTTGGCAGGGGAGAGGGGTGGTTCGTTCTCTTTTTCAATCAAAGGCATTTCACAAGCCGATTGCATGTGAAAGGGGAATCTATCATTATGTAAGAATGTAACAAACTTTTCCCTTTAATGAATGAATATTAGGTATTTCAGGAGCCCATAAAAGATGGTAAAGGAGAGAGACAGAGCTGACGTCTGAGAGATTTTAATAAAGATTGAAGTTAGTAGTGAAAAGGTCAAAGTACCATTTGTTGAGCCCCTGCTTCTGGCATGGTTTCAAAGCTCGCCGTGCTGACTGGGGGGCTGTGATGTGTGTTAATGAACAGTCGTGGCACTTAACTGAGATCATGGGTTGGTCACATGAATATATATAAAAGATATGAGTGAACATTTTCCCCCTTTTTGCAGTCGTTTGGCTCTTGGAAGGACTAAACAATTAAAAGAAATGTTTGAAATGCTTGAACACCACATTAGGTCCCCTAGTCTGTAAGGAAAATGAGCTATGAATAATAGAATACTGCTCTAGTTAAATATAGTTATTCAGAATTGTTTTTAGCCACAGATGTTATGCCATTTTAGAAACTTAGACTAAATAATGTCAGATCTTGTTTGCTTTTTTAGTATGTTATTCATTTATTGGGAAATTCAAAATTTAAAACAGCTGGGAAAGGGTTTGGTGTTCACTAAGTAATCTTTAAAATGTGTACATTTCAGACTTACTCTTGCAGGGCTGTTTAGAAATGACTGAATTGTATATTATAGTTATAAAGTTCTGTAAACATGCTCTACCATGTAGATGACAGAGAAACATGAAATGGGAAAATGAGATCATTTTGGAGCCAAATTTTGTATATTACAGACTTGATAAAACAGCAAATGGCTTTCTCAATTTAAATAATTTGTAACTTTCTAGGAATGTTCATGGATGTTATGAACAGTAGGTCTAAAATAGCAGCAGAAAATAATGTTCGTTCTCCTTTAATTCTCCCTTTGATGTTTATGTCAAAATGAAGGAGTTAATTTATCTAAGAGTTTCACTGCATGAGTTGGACTGTACAAAACCAATCATGTAGAAATAATAGACTACCATTGGAAGTGCTGTACTATTGCAGTTTTAATAGCTCTTCAGTTCTGCTCAACAATTAGTCCATACATTTTATAGCTGTGTATTTAAGAAACTGGCACACTCAGCAAAATCATAGTAATTGGGAGATGATGCAATGTGGAGAGAAATTAGAGTAAGAAAATTAATTGAAAAATAATGTTTTGTTCAGGTTGGGTTTGTTTTCTTTTAAAACTTTAAACACTGCAGTAGTAATTGCTGGTGGGTGAGACTTCTGCAGAATGTAAATTCCACGTGCCTGGGATTTTGTGGATTTGCTTTTAAATCAAATTGCAAAAGAGGCAAAATAGGTCATTAAAATTCTTGCTATAGTTTTCTCTCTCTGAAATCAAGTGAAGGCGTTGAGGGGGATCCAGAGTAGGGCTTTTTCTCTCTATTGACAATATGCTGTTTAAGTTCTCGTTATCTGTCAGCATCTTTGTAAACCTGATCAAACGGATCACGGGCAATTAGTTTATCATTTACACAAATAGCTTAAGAGACTTCAGCAGTCACTTTCTGGATGTGTCCATAGCCAGTGGATGCTGGTAGTTTCTCCCTAGGACCTTGTTTTCCTACATAAGTCCTGAAAGTGAAGGCAGATTTTAATAAAAGAAGTAGCGTGGATTTTTTGTGTAGGTTTGTCATTGGCAATTATTACTTTTTTAGTGATATTTTTAGTTGATATATTGGCCATGATGGGCCAAAGGTGAGTGAAGTGGTGATAGATTACATTTCAGCTGAAGTTTGGGCCTCAGTATTAGATACAGGTATATCTTGGTCTTTTAGTGATCTGGCAGCATCTGTGTTCTTTAGGGCTGTTGTGTTGGTCATAATGGCATAAATTACTTGGGGTAATGATAGATAACCAATTGACTGGAATAGAACAGCAGACCTCCTTCTTGGATTAATAAGCAGGGAATAGAGAGAAGAAATAGAGAGGTGTTACTACTCCTGGCATTAATGCTAGAGGAAATCATTATCAACCTCCTAAGAGCTAACATTTTTGGTTAGGCAGTCAATGATGATGGCTTACTGCAAAACAGGGTGGTACAATTTCATGGAATAACTGCACTGCTAATACTGAAATGTATTATTCTGAACTATGGGCTTGTAGAGGAACATGGAAGAGCAGGAAGTGTTTTTGAAGAGAGGTTTTTCCCTACTTTTACCTTTGTACCTGATTCTGATGCCTGTCCTTTGCATATTCAAATACTGGACAGGGTTAAGGAGGAGCCCAAAAAGCAGTTCATGGGACAGATTACTTGCTTCTAAGTGAAAGACTAAAGAATATTGCTCCAGTTAGTGCACAGAGGAGAAGACTAAGAAGGGGCCCAGTCATTCTAGTTAGTACTAGAATGTTAGTACTTCCATTAAGAGGAGACCTGTGGCAGTAGAGGTCTCTGTAATTTGGCTGACACATTGCAAGACCCCATGCTTCAAAGTGGAAGCAGGTAAATTAATGCTGAAACTAAGGCACAATTACATAGCAGCAAGGGGTAATTAACCATGGTAGCAACTTAGCTAGGAGTAGCATAGATTCTTTTTTACTTGAATCATTTAAATCAAGACTGCTTTGTAAAAAGACAAGACCCTTGCTCAAAGAAGAGATACTGTAGTCCAGTACTCTTCATCCAGTAGTCACTCAGCTGTATAGCCAGTAACTGCAGAAGGTAAACAAGGTGTTAATATCCTCCTAATTCCTTCTGGCCGTAGAAACTGTAACTTTATTAATATATGTTGTTTATAACATCCAGGCCAGTAAGGCTAGACTGTGCTGGATCTTGTGTCCATTGTACAATAAAACAAACCTTCAAAAAATTTGCTTGCACTCTTAATTAAACAAGGCAGAGTTTTGCATCTGTTCTGTGGACAGGAGAATGAGGAACAGCATTATGGAGGAAATATGGTATGTTAGAAGCTAAACATCAGTGTGTTCACTGATCCATGCAGGGGGCTGTTAACAGCCTATGTTCTCTTTCTTCTCCTTCGCTGTCTCCATCCACCATGAGCAGTAGCCTGCCTCGGAGCACTGATCGGCCAGTGTGCTCCTCTGCTCTCATCTCTGGGGCCTGATCAATCCCTGGCCTGTTCTCTTTTCAGATCAGCTCAGGGAGAATTTTAGGTCCATTTTAGGCCACTTTTAGTAACTTCGGCAAAGGGCTGTCTCCTCAGGTGAAAATGGAAAATGTAACTCAGTAGCATGTCATTTAAATGTGTGGCAACACACGGCAAGATCATCTGCAGATTTAGGGTGTCTGCTTCCTGAGTCTTCCCCGTGGGTCTTTCACAAACATCTCTGGTCACCTTAACTATGCAATAGCTTTAAAGAGATGTTAATTAAAAGAAGGTGTTAGAAACAAATGGATAATAGAAGAGAATGAATTTATTTGAAATTAGCAGTTTCAGGTTACAGAAAGGGTAAGAGAATATGTGAAGTCGCTAATGGTGATCATCCTGCTAACGTTAAGTGATACTCACAGACACTGCTGCTGCTTCAACAGAGAGGTGTGGTGCGATCTTCCAGCTCTGTCATCACCCTCCTGTGTTTCCCTCTGGATTTGCAACTGTAGTGGAAGTTGAACTCCCAGTGAAAAACAGCTGTTTGCTGTGGGGTGGCATGTTTACTTTAAGTAGGTGTTGATGATTGTACTTCTCACTTCCCTGATTAAATAAGTCCCTTCACCATCAAGTCTTACAAACCTCAGCTGAACTGTGATGAGCTAAGCCTGTGTCCCATTACAAACTTTCACAGAGGTAGAGCACAATTTTGAAAAATGAAAGAGGTTGTTTCCAGGGTCTTGAGCAGTTCTTAGCTCAGAATACCATGTTTAAAATTAGCAGTACAGTTGCCCTCATTCTTTTATAGCATCCCGATTTTGCAATGAACCATAATCGTTGTACTCATTTGCCAAAAAAGATGGTTCTTTAGGGGGTTTTTGGTGCTGGTTGTTTTGAAAGGCAGCCTGTAATTAAGATGAATACGTGTACATTGTGAATGTTTAGCTATGGTCGAGATGTTTTTTTTTTTATAAAACAACCCCCCCTAAAAATTACCTAGCTGCAAATCCTTGCAGTTACTTAGTTTAGAAGTTTAAGTCAATTTACGGAAGTCTGTGTTTACTGTCTTTAGAGCTTGATCATGACATTGGAATGTATTTTGGGAAAAAAGACCCTATAAAATGAAATCCACATTTATGGGTAAGAAGCACAGAGCACTTAGGATCAGCAGTGAGACTACAGCATCTCTTTGAAGTGTAGCAAAGAGGAGTACTTGCTGGTGCCATGTTTGGTTTAGAAGGTACTGAATTGATACACTCCCTGCCTTCTAACACTGTAACAGCAGCTGGACCCAATGCAATTAATTTCATGAAAATGTGGACTGTGATATCCCAATGACAGCAGTCAGAAGATAAAACTAGATCTGAAGCACTTAAATTAAAATAAAACTTTATAATAAAGCCAGGTCTGCTAAGATGCTGCTTTTGTGCTGCTCTGCATGTGAGTAATCTGAGTGACTCATCTGGCCTCTGACATACTGAAGCCTTCAACATTCCCAGCCACGAGTGTTGCCCTTCATAAAAGAAATATCCTATTTTTGGTATGGCAGTGTCCTCAGTTTTAAAGAATTTTCCTCTTTTAAAGTGCTCATACAATTAATGCCTCATGCATGTATTCAACAATAGTTGCCTAGCAACCATCAGAAATATTCGGGAGAGCAAAGGCAGCCAAGATGAATGAGCAGTAACATCAGCTCCCATTTCAGGTGAGCTGGAGAAGGCATCAGGGCTGTCCTGACTGGGTCCAAGCATGCAGAGCCATGAAAATCAGACAGTCCCAAAGTAGCAAATACAAACTCCAATTGGCACATCAAAGGCAGAGATGAGGTGGGTCATGCAGCCAGAAGCAGTTGCAGGAGGCTGCAGTTGGATGGACTTCTGCAGTTTCAGAAGCCTTGACCAAAACAAGATAGCAATGGTTAAATAGGTTACAGGAAGTCAAGAAACACTCCTTAGTGGCTGAAGAGAGTTTTGCCCCCTTGTCTTGCATTCCTGCAGCTAGAGAATTGGTGAGGTTCCTGCTTCATTTGGTAGGAGCATTTGGCCATGGGTCTGAGCTCCAGGCAAACCCCTTGGTAGGGCTTGGCTCCACCCCTTCATTGGCCATGATTCCCACTTCTTGTTGCATTTTAGATCTGGCATAAATTTTACCTCACACGAAGTTGTCTCATTCTACTGAGTCAAGTCCTTCATGCCTTTTTTTAGCCCTTGAAGATGCCATTTAAATGAAATGGAATTTTTTTCCACAGTAACAGCCCGCAGACACTATATGTCTGGATTTTGGTCTTTTTTCCCCTCTTTTGTTCATCAGAAAAGTTGAAATTAAATGCTTGGTCTAGGATTGGAAGGATTAGGTTTTATCATGGGTTGACATATTCTCAAGGCCAATGCTGTGACAGCTGGTGGTAGTGTAGCCATGTCCTGTACCCATCCCTTTCTCTGGATGAGTTTTGGTGCTGTTCCACAGTGGTTGTACCATTGCAGCACCTCAGGGAACTCAGTGCTCACTGTTCAAGCACAGGGCTTTGAGCCCACATTCAGCAGAATGCACTGTCTTGTCAAAACCATTTGAGATGAGAGTTTTAATCTGTGTAAGTATTTCCAGTTGTTTTCTTTTCATTAGACGCTTTAAAATTAAAAAGCCTGTTAGTGTTGCTCAGAACATTTTTGACTGCCTGCCTGATTTGAAGAAAGTTATGAAATTCTGACATTTTCCTGTTGGATAGGAAAACATGATTTATGATCATCTCTACTTCAAAAGTAAAGGTTAAGAACAAGATTAGGATCTCCTTTCCACTCATGTAAATCCACAGGAGTCAATTACTTTGAATTGACAGTGCTGTGATTTAGATCAGCATCTGGCATTAAAGCTTTTTGGGGTTTGCTCTTATACCCATCGGCTTCAGTACCACTTGAGTGCCGACTCTTTGCTTTTGGTATGTGGTGGTGGTATTTGCATGTGGAAGTGCCTCAGGGGCCCCACATAAAACATTGCTTCACTAGCTTTAATGGGATTTTTTTAGATTAGATGTTAAAATGTTGAAATCAAAATATGTAGAGGGTAGTCGGGAAGTATCAGGCACACAATGGTAATCAGAATGTGATTTTTGAGTTGGGATATCTCATGACTTAGCTGAAAAGCTCATGTATCTTGAAGCTCTGAGGCTTTTACTCTTTCTGATTATAACAGGCATTTTATTTCTGGCCTTGATAGTTGATGAGATATCAAACTTAAAATATGCCATGATCCTATAGTCTGGTAGTGCTTTCTGGCACTGGTCAGTGACTAAATATAGCCAGTTTTGAATGGCTGTGATAAACCTGGAAATAATGTTGAGCAGAAAATTCTCAGACAATTCCACAGACAAATGTGGAATATGAAATTACTTTTCTGGATTGGATCTTGTTTGTAGTGTATATGTTTTTGTGCCCTGTGTCTCTCATCCCTGAGTTTTCCAACTGCTGTCCTATGAATGTTTTGTGGTACAGCTAAATCTTAACTAAGGCATCTCAGTGGCTCATGTTGGTTCATGCTAAAGCAAAAAATAACAGGTTTTTAAACCCCAGCTATTTCATGCATTCCTTTTGGCTTTGTAAACCATTTTGCTTTGTTTTTACAAAAATAAAGTGTGTTTTAAAAAACCCATGCATTTCCAAAAATCACTGATTGTCTTCCAGTGAGCCTAGTCCAGAAACATGCAGATTCTAGCATTGTATTATGGGATATAATACAATGCAAGAATGAGTGGTATTCATCTGTCATGCATAATGTGGAGGTAATAGGGGAGGAAAGGAACCTTTTAAAAAGGATTTTTTTTGTTTGTTTAGGGTTTTAAAATTGTTTGCTTACATTTGTTTCCTTTTTCTTTAATTTGTCTTTTCTTTTTGGTTGTTGTTGTTGTTAGGGGTTTTCTTTGTTTTGGCTAGGGTTTTTTTGTGTTTTTATTTTTGTTATTGTTGTTGTTTTGGGGTTTTTTTTGTTTGTTTTGGGGGTTTTTTTGTGTTTTTTTTTGTTTGTTTGTTTGTTTGTTTTTAATTTTAAACTTCTACCAGGCTATGTTTAATTTCAAGATGGTGTCTTTGCTAGAAACATAATCAAATGTAATGTCTTCCACAACCTCTTCATATGCATGACTGCATAAAGCTTGTATAACAGTTTATTATTATAAAATTAGTATAGAATAGCATAGAGCAAACGGGGCCCCTGGCCAGATGAACTAGACAATGAATAGTTATATAAGGTTTTGAGGCACATGTATTAGAACACAAGTGCCCTGTATTTTCTTCTCAATTGTCTGCTGTTTGTTAATGTTTCCCTTTCAGTGTGATTGCATCTCAATTTAATAGCACTTGCCATTTCAGGGTTTACTGTGCCAGCGCTTGCACAGTTACATCCCCTCTGTGCTGCAAAGCCTGCATGTATATTAAAACTGAACTAGGCATGGTTGGCTAATGGGTACTTCAAGAGATATGCACTTACAGAATTAAGTGATGTATGTAATTGTTAATTTTGTGTTAACAGGTTTGAGAAATGTGTTTCACCAATAATTGTAATGCTCTGTTCTGTGCAAAGTGTGACATTTTAATTCTTGTGGAACAGTTTCCTACCTCTACTCTGTGTTTTCATGGCAGGGTATTATTTTGCAATCAAGATAAAAGCATTATTTATTAAAGTTCTAGAATATTACATTACTGGAAGTTATAAGCTGCAGATCAATCTTCCCTTTCATAAAAGCATTTCATTGATTTTGTTTTTTTAATTGGCCTTTGAATTTTAACTTAAGTTCTTTCTCATGGATTGCATATGATTCCAGAAGCAAAGAAATATTTTAGTGGAGACTTGATGCTGTTTTAAAGGCAGCAGTGTACCTGTCACAGAACTGTGGGAAAGGCTTGCATTTGGCTTACGCAGCTTTGGGACTGTCAGATCCCAGCCTGCTGCATTTTTTGGCACAGGGAGCCCATTGACTTGGGCTGTGGGAAAC
This sequence comes from Onychostruthus taczanowskii, assembly GCF_017590055.1. Lineage (NCBI taxonomy): Eukaryota > Metazoa > Chordata > Aves > Passeriformes > Passeridae > Onychostruthus > Onychostruthus taczanowskii. Next base: position 3,408,696 of record NW_024499462.1, on the reverse strand, counting down.
CTACATTCAGCACTATCGGTCCTTGTGTCTTTCTTTGCGCCTCCAAAGGAATTTCTGTTAGAGACTTCACTTGGGAGTCAATTAACAACTCCTTCGTGCTTTCAGTGAGCCTTTCCATGGTGAGAGGGTGCTCCATAGCATCTGGCTGCAATAGCCCAGGTGTCTCTTGGTGACACTTGCACCTGCCTTGGGAGTGCTGGATTTAACTGCTTTCTGTATGTAATGCAAACAGTCCAGAAGTGCAGATCCCCCAAGTGCCTATTGCTTCAGTTCTCCTATTCTTCAGTTCCTCACCTTTGCCCCCCTTGCCACATGGTCCCATCCCTATCCTGCTTCCCTTTGCCATGCCAGGGCTGTTCCTCCCATGCCACCAGCCCTTGGTGGTTCATTCGTGTCACTGCACACGTGAGACCAAGCCCTGCCTATCACCACTCCCTTTTGCAGTGAGTGTATTAATTCTTCCAACCCTTGTAGGCCTAACTATGAAGCCGCACAAAGCAAGGCTCACGTTTTTCTTCCAGTTAGCAGACAATTACTTCATTGGGTCCTTCTGTGTCATCCCATCAGTGTAGTCTGACCTTGTGCAGACTCACTGGTTGGCAACAGTAAGGAAAGGCAGTTGAGAAGAGGAGACCATCGCCGTCCTCCACGGAGTTCAGGAGCGGCTGTGTCTAGGATTTGACTTCCCAGTGAAGCCCGTTTTTCTTACTTGCCAGTAAGATAAGGAAAGGGCAGGGTGGGATGAGCGTAATAGGCTCAAAACACAATAAAAATAGCAGAGGAAACAAACAGTTTGTGCCTAATTTGAAACCAACAGATCTCCATGGTGATTGCAACAAATCCGCTACGTTTGACTGTTTAGTGAAGACAAAAGGTTAGAAATAGGAGTTCACCAGCTCTGCTGGACTGTTTGAATGAACATAGGAGTAGGAGTGTTAAAACCTTCCCAATGACTGAGTGGCTGTGTGAAAGTGCTAAGGTGAATTCTGGGAATAACTTCATTGAAAATCCAGAGGATGCAAGTGTCTTCCTTCATAATGCATCTTCAGAAAAATCAGCTACTACAATTTTCCTGGGATTTTTGCTTTCAGCAGTGCTGTTGTGTGGAAAAGAGTCCATAGCACTGTGGCTTCAGACAAAAATAGCGTGCTAGAAAACCTTCAGAAAGCAGGCAGTAAGCTGAAAACTTTTGATAAATATTAGGACTAATACACTTGCCACAGTGAATAACAGGACTATAACCCATCCAAAACTTTTGTTTAGCATTGTACCAAGGTAAATCTTTATGTGAATTAGAAGCCAGAGATAAAATTTCAGTCCTAATTTACAGATACTTGAGACGGGGGAAGAAGGGACTGCATTAGTCCTCACCAAAGAAGAAATTCTGTTCATGGTAGTCTGAAATATTGCCATGCGATGAGTCAGAAAGCTTTTGTTGTTTTCATCTTCAGAGTTCAGGGCTACTGAGTTTTGGCATGCAGACTGGGCAGATAGCATTTACAAATCAACACGTCCCTTTGCTGAGGCCATTGGCACAGAAAGCTTCCTATTTGCAGTTGGTGTGTTTGAGTTTCTGAGGGTTTTTTACATATCAGTTTTGGAGGGGAGAAGATACTTCTGTAGTATTTAGTGATAATGAAAAGATCTTCAGAGACAGCTGATGAAGACATTCAGAGTGTATGTTACACTCTGAAGATTTAGATTTTCTTGAATAAATATTGACCAATTTGACCTTTGCTTTTCCTCAGTCAATATTTATCTCTTGGGACAATGAATCTTTATATTCACCTTAGCTGAAGTCCAAGTATTACTTAATAGTGTACTTGGAAATCCAGAAGAGGTGATGATTTGTCTTGATGCTAGTTTTGTCTGTTTAAAAGCAGGTATGTAGGTTTGGCCAACTGAGCCTCTTTGTCAGATTTCCTAAACAAAGTAACTTCAGGTCATGGCTGATGGGGAGGCTCCTAGGAAAAACTTAAATCCGATGGATTTGAGAGACCAAGAAACCAGTGGATTTCCAGGAGTCCCACTCTGACCCTGAGACAGGTCTGGGAGCAGGGGATCCCTGACATGGCCAGGTGGTGCTAGGACTGTGCTACCCTGTTTATTATTTCAGTGGCAATTCCAGTGTTTTGGGGCTCTGGCATAAGCTGATGCTGAGACACAACCTTCCTCTGAGAAGTGGGGGTGCTGCAGCAGCACGTATGGCTGGAACCACTGGCTCAGGGTTCCTGCACAGGTCCTGCCACCTCCTTGCCTGGATGCACAGTGTCACCTCTTCAGAGTCCCACAGCATCGCTGGCTGCTGTTGGACAAAACCTCCTCTTACCAATTGGGGCAGCACTTTGGAGAGGAAAGTGAAATTACTCCGCTTGTGAACTACGCTGTCAAAGTGAGAGCAAGAGAAATGGAAAGTGCTGTTCAGGCAGTAGAGAAAGGCGGAGCCTTACAAATATCTGCTTATGCAAATCAAATCATTTGTCTTCTGAAATGTTCATTTTGCCTTTTCCCTGATTATATTTTCTGAATTGCCATATGTATTTCTTGTGATATTTCGGTCTTGTCAAATTAAGATGAGAAGGCCTTATAATTAACTTAGGATATATACCAAATAAAGCAATGTTTGTCATTTTTACTGTGTAATCAGTCAATAATATTACAGGTGGTCTGTAAGTTAAAAAAAAAAAAGAAGTCGAAACTGTTTTTGTAACCTTATAACTATCAAAGGTATTTGTTTAGGGAGAAGGCATTGAGAAAGAAGAGAATTTTAAAATTGCACAATTACAGTTAAAAAAACAGAGCAAGCAACGTCATATGTTTCTGAAGAGCACACTGTTTAATTTTATAGTAACAGTATTTTAAGAATGCTGACAGTACACAGGAAGGCAGTGAATAATTCTTGTTGCAAAACCCTGATGGTTTGCTGTTTTCAAAATGTTAAGACTTAGTCAGCCCTGGATTTCTCTAAGGAAGAACAGGACATTTGGGGGAAAAAAAAAAAATCCCCCAGTAGTAATGTATCAAAGCAACATTCAAATAAAATAGAGGTTTGGTATCCTTACTTAGAATAGACTGGAAAATGCGTTTGTTTTCATGTACCTTTTTTTTTTTTTTTTTTTTTTTTTTTTTTTTGTGATATGCCTGATTGACTTGTTTTAATACCGGTGTTATTTACATTTCAGGGATGGGCCTCTATTATGCAGGAAATTGTCCAAACCCCTCAGCTGTATTTTAAATTGAAATTATTTATTTTATGAAGTGATTGTGCAGACTTAATTTAGTAATCTATTATTAAATCTATAGTTTCAGGCTGTATGAAGTCTTTATATAGCATGAAAATGGGCACATATGAAGATCTAGGCTATATATACACCTGGTTCTGTGTATTAAATCTTTTACATATGTTGTCCATTTTCAGAAACAAATAAACTGCTGCTTTTGAAAACTCAGCTTCTCTTCCATATTAGGGAATTCTGCAGACTCCCTATGTTCCTTAGCTTCAGTATAATGCTAAATCAGTTTGTACATTAGTCTATTTTTAGTTATGAATGAACTTTATGGAGTGCTGCACACAGAGCGATTTCAGAGATTCTCACTCATAAAACCCGTGTGTCATGCGCCTCAGTTACAGCTGTAAACATTATGCAAGCCCTGGGCTTCCTGGGCCGGAGCCCTGAAATTTCCAGGGCGGAAAAAGCATCCCCCTCCCTCGCCCTTTTGTGCAAAATATTCGGCAAATAATAAATCTGCCGTCGTGAAATCAGGTTAAATTGTGTGACCTTGGCAGTGGCGGGCAGGCTGCCTGGCGTGGCAGCAGGGGGACACTAGAGGGCAACTGAGAGTTTTCTTTAAACCAGCCGAGCTGGAGATGGTTTTAATATCAACTGTTTAAACTGAGTGAGGATTTATTTTCCCGTCTGCAGATTTCACATAAGTAACCTCGGAGTTTCCATTGACAGCAGATAATAATCCAGCTGAAGTTCTTCTGGGGGAAAATGCAGCGGGCGCGGGTCCGGAGCCTGCTCTTGCCCAAATAAGGCTTTTTTTGCAGACCCCATGTGTTAGATAATGATCAACTGACAGTCGGTCATGAGTTAATAATGCTGGATGCTGAAATATGCATACCATGTGGTATACAACAGTTCTGCGGGGAGAGACAAACACAGCTATAATTAGACATCTGAAACACAAGGAAGTGTGTAAATTGTTTAATAGTCTTCCACTTAATTCACTCAGATAATTTCCTAAGAACCAGTATTGACTACGGAAGAATATTGCACAACTGACTGCATATTTAGTTTAAACCCTGCCCTGCTCAGATAAATTTATGGATACAGCTCAGTTTTATTTGGATTTTTCTGAGTGCTAGAGATTTGCTGGGGCCAAAATGAAGAGATGGGTTCAGTTTTGTTTGTGTTGATGTTTGGGATGATTACACCAAGTCCGTGGGGTTTGCACTCATTTAAACTGGGCACAAGGTCTTACAATCAGGACTTCAAAACCACCGTTTTGGGGGTGTTTTGGGACTTACACAGATTTCCTAGCTGCCCATACACAACCTGAAAAAATTGCCAGAGTTCCACTTCTGTGTTTTATGGATGAAAAAGTTCAGATCCCTTCCTGTGCTCAGCAGTGCTGGGCAGTGTCCCCTCTGCACCTCAGCAGTAACACCCCATGTCAGGTGTATGCAGATCTCCCAGGGTGCCAAGGCTTTGTTCCCAAGCTGTCTGCAGAAGTGGAGTTGTCTCTGAACCCTTTGCTGACTCTGTGCACTGTGGTGGGGGGCCTGGCAAGCCAAGTGCAAGCCAAGTAAAGTTGGTGATGACCCAGAGATGTGAATGGGCACAGGGCTTAGGCTGTGGCTGCTGCTCCTGCCTCCTCCTAATGCCTTGTGTAGTTGTTGTGGTGGCAGCTGAATGGAGGCATCAGAGGGGAGAGCTTACTCTGTAGTTTCTGCTTGTCGCTTTACTAATATCTTCATGCAGGCTGATTATGCCTAACAGATTTTGATTACTTTGCAGTACAATGATCAAGTGCAAAGGGAAAAAAAAAAAGAAAGGAAATTATAATATTCTTACACAGAAAAAAAGAATCTTATATAATCAGTTACAAATCAGAAATGCAAGAGATTATTTAAATAATATATTTGTCACTTTCACATTGTGCACAACTTGATGATCATTGCCTCCTACCTGGCGTTGTCATTCCCAAAAGCAAAGTCTTGGAAACTGTCCATTTTATCCTTCTGGCATGAATTTCTGCCTGTTTATATTCGTGCACAATGTCCATCAGTCAATTAGCCCATCTCATCCATCTATCTGCATGGATACGACTGGTTACGTTCCTGTTGTATTTCTGAGGTATGTAGGTCATGTCTCCATTGGGTACTGCTGACTCTGCTAGACAGCAATTACACAAATGCTGGCTTTTACTGGAGAGAAAAAGAAACGTTGTTAGGAAAGCTGCCCTAAGATTTGCCTTCTATTTTCTACAGCCCTCTAATGGAGGGTCTGCCTTGAGTGTTCTGATGAGTTTTGATCAGACAGGCTGACTTACATTGGTTTGCTATGCGTTTTCACTTCTTGCTGCCATGTTTGCTTTGCTTTTGTGTTGGCTATTACATAATCTGTTAGAACCTGCTCATTTGCTCACTTTCCTTTTTTTGCTTACTTTTTTTTTTTTTTGACTATTTTGAGAAGTCAGGCCTGCACTTCTTGAGTGTTGCTCTGACCCTCCAACAGAAGCTGAAGCCCCTGTCTGCTGGGTGCGGCTTCCCAGGAGATGGCCTTTGGGGATGGAGGGCTTTGGGGCTGGAAATTAATTTTTGAGGGAAAGAGAATTTTGATGAACCCATGTCTGATCCTGTGATGCTGCCCAAGCACACGGTGTTTCATGATAAGACAGGAAGATTTCTTTGTTCATGGCTTGAATGCTTCTTTCCCATTAGTGGCAGAGAGAGCCATGCTGGCTTGGTTGCGTTCAGTGCTTAACACAGGCTCAAAGATGTGAATAGCTCCAGTTAGGTCATCAGACGTCCTTGCATGCTCCAGATCTTTATGAGTTAGGCATGTACTTAGCTGAATCAAGTCTGCAGCTCTTCATGTTCCTTGTCCTGCATGCTCAGTACTTCACTGTGTTTGATCCTATATTCATGCAGTTTCTCACCAGAAGAACCACTGAGTCATCTAATCTCGTATGAACCCCAAGTAGTGGCTCATCAGCCAAAATTGCTGGCAAACTCTTTCATCCAGTTCACCACCTTTTTTCTGAAGGAGAAGGGAAACAGCTGTTTGAGCAAGGACCAGAGCCAGACAGCTGGACGCCTCGTCGTGCAGCCAGCCAGGCTGCTCAGCCGCCCGCAGCGGCCAGGCTCTCCTGGCAGCAGCGTGGGCTCGGCCCTCGCCGTGCCTGAGGCGGGACACCCAGCTCCAGTCTGATACCTCAGCCCTCCAGACCCTCAGATTCATCTGTTACTTCCTGCACTGTGCACACCGGCTTGTGTCTGGCTCGGGCTTTTCCCAAAGACCTTGAGACAGCTGGTTATACACATGCCTCCATATTCTGGCACTGGATCAGGTATGGGGACTGCAGTGCCTGGGCATGCCTGGTTATGCCTCCTCGCTCCTGGGTACCAGCTTTTTCTCACCTTTGAGGTGCTCCTGTTACCTGGTAAAGTGACTGCTCTGTTATTGTTGCTCAAACCCAGCACAGTTTGAGTTATTCAGACCTCCCTGAAGGCAGATATCACGTTGGCCACAGCATCTTCCTATCAGTGTATGTTGAATTTCCAGTGGGGAGTGGCCTATGAACAGTCACCCTTGGCTTGGTCAATAGAACCTGTAATCCCTGTTTGCAGGTTTCATGCTGGAGCATTGTGTTTTCCTTTGTATTGAGGAGCATTGTGTTTTCCTGGTCTGTTTTCCTTCTGATTACTCATTTGTATGAGTCAGTCTTAGCACTGTGCCAGTCCTCGTGTCAGTGTGAATGTAACTGTCAGGGGCTTTATATTTATTTCACTGATGAAAATTTGTAATACTTACAAGGTTAGGAGCAGCCCCTGTGGAATCCCACCAGAAATCTTTTCATTTGGTAGAAAGTCCCCACTGATGCCTACGTTTAGCCAGTTCTTAATCCATTCAATATACGCTTGAATAAAATTATGTAGTGCTGTTTTTTAATCAAAGTATTATCTAATATTAAATCAGCTATCTTACTGAATGCAGGTAAGTTCCATGTGTGCAGCTAGTTTCTCTAACCAAGCTTATAGTTTCAAAGTGTAAAATAAGGTACTTTGTGTGTTTTTCTTTTCTGTTGTTTTAAGATCTGGTTTCCGTAAAACCAAGTCAATTGACTGGCTTTAATTATATTCTTTTGCAAGCATATCATCTGGCTTCTTTGCAAGTATGGAACAAATATTTACCAAACACCTCTGCCTCCTTTTGAATCATTAGTAATAGTCCTGTCATCTGTAGCCAGTAATAGGCCTACACCGAATTTTTTTTGTTACTATTATTTTAATTTGCTCTAAGATCTACTTGAATGTCATGTATTTGTCAAGCATAGATTTTTTTCTACGAAGTCTTCAGCTTTCCATTTCAGTTCACTGCACTTCATAATTTCCAGCACATATATAGATTTTGTCCAGGGAAAAAAACCCAACTTTTTTCTGTTTTTTTTTTTTAATCCATATTAGTCAGCAGGACATAAAGAAGTCCAGATCAAGGAAAATTCTTAATATCCAACCATGCTGAAATGAAGAAAAAGACTCCAAGCCTCATCCTGAACCTTATCTCCGTCTTCCATGGAAAAAAGACATTCATTTTTTGGCAAAATTTGCCAACCTGATGTTTGCAGTGCCTCTAAATTTTCTGTTAAAAGCAATGCTAGTCTGAACTGTAATTCATGAAAAATACTAGCATTTTGCTTTTTTCAGAGATTGTCTGGTCAGGAGGGGGGTCAAAACAACAGTCTGCAGCAAGTCATATGTCTCCACATTAATCCACACAAGGAAGTGTCTGTTTCACTTATTTCCAAATGAGGAATGTTTTCTTTAGAGAGGTAGCAAATTGATTTTCCCCACATGGAGCGCGGGATATCTCATTTCCAAAACAAAACTTTCAGAAATGGCTACACAAGTCCACTCTTTCTCCATGTGGGTTAGAAAGCAGCATGATTCCTTAATGTTTCCTGCAAGGTTGTTCACTGCTGTGCTCTGGAGTTTCCAGGTCAGGCCTGGCATATTCACTTATAAAGAAAGGAATAAACAAGTGTTTTCATTTAGAAAAAGCCTAGGTAAAAATAATTTTGATATTCATGTTGTTTCATGTCAGCTTGAGCAAGCATGAGGGATGTGTGTGTGAACAGAGAGGCTGTGTGACCTCCACAGCTTGGTGAGAGCTGCAGTTGTTGGTAGGTGCTCATCACTGACTTCCATAGGTGTACTTAGGATCCTGTTGAGGCCTTCCCCAAATTGAATTGATACCGTTGTTGCCTAAACACAGGTCTGGGGTTTTTTGTCATAGACTGATATTTTGCTTTCTTTTCCAGGCACTTTAATTTCTACCCTTTCAATGCAATATTAGGTTACTTACAGCTTGCTGCTTCTCTTCATCAGCTCAGCGTGCCTGGGCAATAAATGCCCCAAGCCCTCATTTTTGGACCCTGTTTCCTGGAGGCAAAAGCTTTTAAATAAACTTTCAGGGTTGAAAGGAGAATAAATTAAATGTGAAGGCCTGAAGTCAAAATGCAGAAAAGGGAATGAGGGGAAGGAGATAAAATAAGGAGATGGTAGTGGCAGGGAAATCAAGGAAGCAGCTGGGACTCCACAAAATATGCAAGATTAACTAAGCTTTGAACAGTTTTTGAGACCATGCTTAAATACAGCAATATGCTTTTCTTAACTTCCAGATATTGCAGAATGCCGGAAGCCCCCTAGAGGGGTAAGTGTTAAAGCCATTAAACCTGTTAACTTTCTATTCATTACATTTTAAAAGGCGCAACATGTAACCATATTTTTCAGCCAAGAGCTAACTTTTGCCAGGCTGCATTAGGGATGTCCTCAGCCACCAGCTGTTTGCCACCTGCTAACAGGCATGGTCAGTTCATGGATTTTGTGGATCTGGGGCCATTCTTCTCACCTTGACTTCGATGGCCAGGCACCTCCATATGCCGTCTCCAGCTTCTATTTGGCACCTGACTCATGCATAGCTCTGGGATCTGACACATCCTGCCATTTCCACCTGCCTCGGAGGGAAGGTCTCCTAATCTGTTCTGTATGTACGGATGGTTTTGCAGCTTTTGTGCAGAAGACATGTGAACGACTGGCACAGTGCAGGAGGATCCTACGAGGGGACACTGCGCAAGGTGTCCTTCAGGGAAGAGTGGCTGTGGATGCATTTGGCAGCTGTGCTGCCACTGCCTGCATCATGTGTCTTCTGAATGCAGCACCACTGTTCATCCCTGTTTATTCACTTCTTGCAACTTCCTCTGCTCCATCTAAATCCTGGTTTGTGATTACCTCTCTCTGGTACACTCCCACCTCTGCATTTAGAGCTCACCTGACTCCGTGAGCCCACTCTAAATGTAGACCAAGATACTGCTGGTCCTCCTTTGTTGATGGCCATGGAGATTTTTAGAAGCTCAGCTGATTTTTTTTTTAAATGGATTTTTGCAATTCGCAGATATGCTGTTGTTCTTCCTTCATCTTTCCACAAAACAGTCACAGAAAACAGCAGGCAGGCAGAAGAATCTGGTTGGCAGTCTAAGCTGTAAGTCTATTAGCTGAGTACATTCCTCAGCAAAATATGGCAATGGCCTTCTTTTCCTTTCTTTTTTTTTTCCTTTTTTTCTCCTACTTTTGAAATGTGTCTGAGAAACTGGAGTATCAGCAGGCCAGAATCAGAAATTGTATCAGGAAATAGTTACGCAGGTCAGAGAGGCCTGGAAAGGCAAGAATTTTGATCACAGGCATTACAATTGTTTAGATGTGCTCTAGAGTAAGAAATGTGGAGCAAGCAATTAAAAGATACATGTTTTAGGCATGAGTACAGTACTTGTTTACTTACATGGTTTGCTGAGCAGCCAGCAAGGTCCAAGGTTATTTTGGGCTCAACATGAGTAAGTGATCCAGGTATGAAAAATGAGGTAATGCATTCCAGGCTCATTAAAAACTCTTGGCTACACCACTGATTTTGACAAAGTGCCAACATAGCTTGACCTCAGTTCTGTGAAGGCCACTATTTTTTTTAACACCCTCCCTATAACAACAAATCTTCTGCATCAGCCAAAATATGTGAATGTAGGGAACAGCGTTATTGGGAGGGTTGAACTCCTGGACTTCCAGTGATAATCAAACTCGTAAAAAAGAGGTAATTTTACAGTAAATGACCTGCTAAAGTCAGGTACCCCAAAACAACGCAATTATTTATTGACTTATTCATGGCATTATCAGTGTGGATGTAGCTCAGGTGAGGCTGACCTGATAACAGGGAGATGGTAAGCCCTGTGATCACTTCCTCATCCTGGACACATAGGCAAAGCAGGTGGCAGGTGGGTGTGCTGTCTTGTGGCAGCCCACGTTTTTCCATTGTAAATAGTGTTAATGGTCGTGGTTGATTTTGGCAGCTCCCACTTTTGGGTATTTCTCTTTTCCCTGCATAGAACTTGCCTTTCTTGGGGTAAAACCAAGAAAGGAGTTCTTCTAGGCAGTGAGGCATGGAAATTCTTCTTTTTCTTGTATCCTGCTGAGCAGGCATTGTCTGTGTAAGTTGAACAACTGAGGGTGGTAGTGACTGGAGAAGAGAAGCCACAACCTTATGAATTTTCTAAGTAGGTGGGCAGGGTAGCTACTGTCTCCTTCTGGCCTATCCCAATCACCTACAATATCCTGATGTTTGCACAGACTGGTGAGAGTGCTGCAGGGGAAGATGTAATTTTTGAGCAGTGATGCTGTTTCTTGGCTTCATGAACAGAAAGAACTTCTGGCTTGGAGGAAACAGCTAGCTAGTGAGCAGCATTAGCCTTGAAGCTTCTCTCTTTTCTGTGTGGTTCTCTTGGTGGGTCAGAGCCTACAGCTGATCTTCTCAGTGATTCCCGGTCTTTATTTCTCTGCACAGATGCCTCTGAATTGTCCTTGTTCCATTACTGTAGTTTGTAGGCAGATTGTGCAAGAATAGGCTTTGGAAACATCTTCGTATTGGGATATCTTTAGACAATAAAGATTTGCCAGTCTCCATCTACAGATAAGCTAACTCACGCTGTTCATGACACAGGCTTTGCATTTAACCTCTCAGGTGTAACAGTTTGCAGTAAAAACATGTAGGGCATTGCTGGGGTTTTGGCAGTACAGAGCACAGGCACAGTTTGGGGACTCCTCCAGGCTCAAGGAGTGTTCACTTGTACTTGTGTGCATTTTGCTGCTAGCTGTGATTTACCTGGCCATACCTGAAAGGTTTGCCAGGACTCAGCAGGTAAAAGGAGCGGGAAAACACCACACATTGGCAAAAGGCAATCATGTCATCAATTACACAGGAAAGAAAGTTTTTTTAAGTGGTACCATGTTTAACTGGTACCGTGTCTCTCTCATAGTCCTGTTACAAGCACTCACACCAAAGAGGTGGCAAATACTGCAAGCTTTTTTCTGTACTTATTTATTAATTTTTTACTTCAATTTTCTTTGCTTATGCTCTCGCCTTCTGGGAATGTGCAGATTATCAGGCCTCACTGCCACAAATGCTTTCAGAAAATGAATTTGAAAGCCATATGCACAAACACATGAAGAAAGTGAATCATTTTGGATATTCTTAGGTAGTCATGCCAGAAGTCCTTCTCCACTAGAAAACAGAAGAAAACCCATAGGATACTCACTTAGCTGTCCAGTACATACTGAACATCCAACATCATCAGGAAAACTGAATGTGACTAAGCCACAAGATGTGTAAAATCGCTTTAAAATAATTATGAATAACGAATTCAAGACATTTGCAGCATGCTCATGAATATGTCAAAAATTAAACAAAAGATGACAAAACTGAGACATGAATGTAACTTGTAAATTCTTTCTTTGGTCCTAGTCATATTTCCTCACTCACACGAACAAAACGAATGTCACTGAATTGCAGTAATCTTCAAATAATGTGTTTATTTATAATGGTTTAGAGAGCAAATATTAATGGCTTTGTTTCAAGGGTGACTTGGGACTATGTCAAATGTTTTCTTTTACAGAGTAGATATTAGATGCCAGGGCCTTCTCTTCTGATAATAATTCCTGTTGCTGCTTTCTTGTTAATTGTGTGTCAGATCTGGAGTGGCTTTAGGTGATTTAAAATCATGCCATGGGGCGTGTGGGATGGTCCTTGTGTGTGCTGCAGACAGACCTTCCCTGCTGCAGCTCCTGAGCCACACGGAGAATGCAAATACCCCATTTCGTAGTGGGTTTGTGCCAGTTCTGCCGTGGAAAGCTCCAATTCAAACAGTGTTTATATGCAAGCTCAATATACCTGGAATTTAGGAACAAATGCCTTCTTGCTTTTAAAGCTTTTAGCAAAACATTAGCAGTGCTTTATAGTGTGATGCAAAGTACAGTGCCAAAACTCAGGATAACAAGTGTGTTTGAAAAACACTGAGCCTTGAACTAGTTTCTTTATTTGTTAAAAAGTAAGAACGGAATGAAGGAACAAAAGAAAGGACAAATAACTCACATGCAAGTATATTTGATGGTAGCTCAGCCACATCCCTCTTTGGCCATTGGTTGGGCCAGGCCTGGGGATCCTTTCATTCAAAGGTTAATCTTTTAATATGTATGCCAAAGTGTAGTAAATTGAGGGAACATTCCTGTTTCCTTCAGTACCTTTTTAAAGAACTCAGCGACCGCTGAGGCAGACCGTGGCTAAGGATCTGTCCATCCCATCCAGGTCGTGTGCCAAAAAAATCCCTGTAGGCATCAGGAAGACATCAAAGGTTGAGCGGGGTTTATAAATAAGGCAGGGCGGCGTGGCCAGGGCTGGCAGCCGGCGCTGGAGCCCTCGGAGCTCATCCCACGCTCCCGCCGAGCCGCTCATCTCTGTTTATATGAGTAATGGAGCGGCTGGGGGAGGGGATTTGTAAGCACGGAGCAAACACTCTTAGTGTTCATTTTGTGTAACACTGACATCCACACCACGTTGAGACTCCCAGCGACGTGGTGTGCAGTCACATGCTGTAGCATTCATGAGTACAGATATAAATCAGGCAGATGTTTGTCGACTGGAATGGGTAATAATTTCTTTCTCTCTTTGTTTGATTTTGCATGTTAGCCTCAGATGACAATTTCAGAATTGCTTTCTGCAGTACTTTTCAATAAGCAGAATGTGCTTCACTGGAGATAGATGGAGATATTTCTGTAGGGAGATAAATGTATTTTTAGATAGACACAAATATGGACTTACTCCCATATGCACATGCATTTATATATATACTCATACACATACAGATTTTTTTTTTTTTACCTTACACCAGTGTTGGGGGAAGAAAAAGGATCTGACTTTTTATTTTAAACCCAAAGCTTTTCTTTTTCTCTGAACAGACCAAATATGACAGTGCTACTCAAACTATAAAATCAAATTAGCACCCTTTATTGTGTTTGCAAACTAATTAAAATGTAAAATGTCCTGAAACCACTGGCTTACTGTGTAACAAATTTAAGATTAGAAACAATTAGAAGACACTCAAGAGGTTTCTGATGTTTAGATTTCTGACATTGTTCTAATCATCCCTTTAAGTAATGAAAACAATGGTTACCTAAAAATTAAAGGTTTAAAGCAGATTATCTTATTCAGTACAGTCATTAGTTAATAATTGTTTATCATTTTAAATGTTGCCATAGTAGTCAGAGGCTGATTTTTAAATCTGAAAGCAGAGGGGACATGTAATAATGAGTAAACATCTGCTTCATCTATTATTTCTATATATGATCATAATTTATGTTGTAATAGCACTATTGAAAGATGAGTGTGATATTTTTTATGATGATCCATATCCCATTCCTCGTATGGCTCAGCACAGCTAGGATTTAGTCACAGTGTTATTTCAGAGCTGTTTTATCTTAAGAGTTGGACAAAACTGAAAGTGATTCACATTAATTTGTATGTGTGGTATGTAACCCTTATGAAACAATCAATCACTTATTTCAGTACTTGTCAACTTCCAGAACTAGCTGTTAAGGGGTTTTTTTGATCCCTTTCAAGACTCGGGGGTAATTTTTTTATTTTTTTCTTAAACTTTTTTAGAAAAACTTTGACAAGGCTGACAGGATATATAAACATTTCTTGGAGCTGTAAGGAATTTCAATATTTCAGAGCATTTCCAATGCCAGATGTTTCCCAAAGTTGGAAATAGCAGTTAGTACTCTTGCTTAAAGATTAGAAATAAAGGCAGCAGGGTGATTAATGCAAAGTTGCCTATTAATATTAAATTTTGTTCTTTTTTGTACCAGGGAGAAATATTTGTGCTTTCTGTCTGATTCCTTGAGAGACCAGTGTTTGACTTAATATTAATTAGTTATGTGAAAGTGGAATAGATTAGCCTTGGGGGATATTCTATAGAAATGTATAGTGTGACAAGATGTAACCCACAGAGGACGGGAATCTCGTAATAAGCATTTACTGTAGACAGATGTGTACATTTCTGTGAGTGATTGTAGTGGAATTATTTATTATGCTTTCGCCTGTTAAGAATCCAGTATAAGACAATGTGCTCAAAGTGTTCTCCATTAATTTTCAGCGCCAAATCTTAAAGGCAGACCGCGCAAAAAGAAGCCATGCCCACAGAGAAGGGATTCATTAAATGGCATTAAGGATTCCAACAATAATTCTGAAAGCAAAGCTGTTGCCAAGGTAAATCACTTAATAATACTCTTTTCGGCACTCTCTTCTTTTTTAGGTACAACCCTGCCTTTGTTTCCCAGCATGCAGTTTCACATTTAGAGTGTAACTTATTTTCTTGGGGAGGTAAACTTAATATTTTTCAATAGCTTTATTTTTCACTTTAAGTCATGCCTGTGTTCAAAGTTACCAGCAATTATAATCACATAACAACCTAATGCTATCAGCTTGTTGGTAGCTGGTAGTGCTTAAGCTTTCTTGGCATCTAGTGTTAGTTTTCACATTCTGTGACACACAAACATAGTGTGTGACAGTATCTAGGAATTAAAAATAAACCTGGGAGCAGCTCACCCTGTTACAATGTACTTCTAAATATAAGTTTGAAGATAAACAGACTATGAAACAAGAGCTGCCTCAGTAATGGTTTCTAAGAAGCAAACACAAAAGACATTACCCTGATGTTATGATCTCAACATTTTTTAATTGGAAAAAAAAAAAAAAGATAAAGGCAGAAACTCGATATGAAAGCATAAAAAAATCTGGGCTGTTTCTTTAATACTGACTGCTGAGCTGCATGTTCCACGGTTTGCTGAATAGTGCATGCTTTTACAGAGTCTTCTGTATGGGCTGCAGTGCTTAGCCCATACTGCAAGTAAAAATTGGATCACTGATTAGTGTTTATAGACTTAATCTCTAAGATATTTGTGGGTTTGTGTCTTTTCCTTAAAATACTTTAAAATGGAGTTTCTGTAGTATAAATTGCATCCTATATTGTATGTTGTCTGAGTGGTTTTAGACAGGAATTTAGTTTTCTCTTAAAATAAAGAGCAGCACAAATGGCTGCTTTCAAGATGATTTAATTAGAAACTCTGAGGTGCAAAGATGGAAAATTACTTAAAGCAATAGTTGATTTTTATCTGAGACAAAACTTTGTCGCTTATGCTTTTAAGCTAAACAGCTAAAGAGATTTGCATATACTGAAGTTTTACACCAACTCCTCCCAAATCTCTTGTTTCAATAAATTAGATGGATGTGTATCCGAAAAACACTTCCATTGTTGTGACCATCTCTTTAGGAAATACAGTGGATCTATAGATCCATTTGCGTTGGTATTGTTGTACACAGTGAATGTCCTGGGAGATTAGGAGGTTAAAGAGGTCAAGTAGGAGTGTTCTGCTCTCAGTTTCTCACAGGAAGGCAAATTAAATTCCACCTCCTCCTCCTCCTCCCTAGGAGTTCAGTTAAAATTGTGCCTTCTGTTGATGACGATAAAAGAGGCTGAAGTTCATGATGAAACTCTGCCCTTAAGTCATTGTTTCTCTTCTTTTTGTGCCCTATTGTGCTCAGTCGGAGTCTGTACGATCGTATTAGACAGGCATGGTAAGAGGTGATGGAGCCTGGTGTGTTGAGTTGCGGGGTCCTGCCAGATACTATAGAGTTTGTCTGAATGTTTTCTCTGTGAAAGAATGTGCAAAATCCGTTGTGTGAAAATGTCTCAATTTGCCTCAATTCTCCCTTCCCCCAAGCCATTTTTCATGTCAAAATATTGCCAGTGCACTGTGGCATGGACCATATTGTCAAAGCACCCCAGACTGTAGCACAAGTAGCTCTGCCTCTTCAGCACCTGATATATAGGTATTAGATAATTAAAAACAACAGTAACACTTCATACCAAATTGTTTATCCTCTCTGTTTATCTTTGGGTTCACACTACTAGTCAGATGGGAGGATGTTTCAGATAAGAAGTAATTCCACCTATTTATCTAGTCATACTGTGCTCATCATTGTGCAGATATTAATAGCATTAATTATCTTGGCCAGCTTAATTTCATTATAAATAATAGACATGCTCATGATATAATGTCCTCGCATGTAGTCACACTGACTTCACTGAGGCTCTTCACATCAATCTGTGTCTCAGGGCTGTGGGTACACTTCCCTGACAGCAGGACAGTGAATCAAACCCTCCATAGCAGATGTACTGCACTTCCTGCAGACCCTGCCTGTGCCTTACTGGGGAGGGAGGAGAAGGGTATTTGGGGAAGGGGAGAAATAGAGATCCACCTACCATCTTCTCATTGCTGGGAACTGTTGGGATGTGGTCATCTGAAGCTCCATGTTGGAGTTCACCATTGGTTATCCTCCTCTGTGAGTGCTCCATGTCTGACTAATGCTGACAATGGGTCCATGGAGAGCAGGATTGAACACTGCTCATGTAAATGGGATTAATCCACTTGCGTCAGATGCTGAAGCTTTTGCAGTCCTGGCCATATTCTTGTCGCAGATAAAATCCCTTCTGAACAGAAGTTGTGCTGATTGCATTCTCATTCTCGTGTCACTCAGTGTCTGGCAGTAGGCTCATTTCTCAGTGGTGGGGTGACAGCTCTGATGGAGTTGCAGTGACTGTATGGTTTGGGTTGGGAAACGGCAGAAAGGGCATTCCAAAGGCTGTGGTTTTGAGCCTGTCAAGACCAATGCAAGCTGCATAGTTGTCATGACTTGCTGAATTTCACGTTCTCAACTGCCAGTGACTAGAAAGCTTAATTCTTAAAACCTAGTTCTCATCAGGCATGTTTGTCTTGAGCTATCAGCAGATCATTTTGAGGGTTTCACAGTTAACCTGACAAGGAAAAGTATCTGGTGCATTTCTAGGTCAGTTCCAGTATAGATGACTTGTTAGAAATAGAGTGATGGCATCACAGGTAGTGTGGTCCTGGACCTGGAGGTGCTGCCAGGGAAGGTGGGTCTTTTGTGTCCCACTTCTTGCTTTTGCTCTCTTGATCTCTTTGGTGGTCACTGCATCAATTTTAGTGCCTCCTGGGGAACGTGCCAGGGGAGTTCTGTCCACGGCTGGGAGAGGAATACAAGGCCATCTACACCAGCAGAATCATCTCTCCTGGAGAGGGATATATCAAGATCTTCCGTTGAAACACTCCTGGGACTCTGGAGGCTTTCATATTTGATATGTCATCAATACTGGACAGGCTTTTGGAACCTGCGAGCTCCAGCAGATGACCCTCATTGTATCTGCTTCATCTTTCCGGAGAGTGTTCCCAATTCAAAGTGCATTCTAATGCTTTTTAAAACTGGCTGATCTGACCATTTTGAGGAACTGAAAGGATTAACTTGTTAAACATGGAAACTGTCCCCAAATGAATCTATTAATTACATCTCCTAGTCCAATTGCTGAAGTAAACCTCACTTCATTTGTACAGCAGGATCTGGGAAATTAGTTTAAAAGTTGCCAGGATATGCTTTTCATGTGGCCACAGGTGGCCTGGCATGCTCTCAGACCTGGACATTTATTCTGAGTGCCTCGACCATTATCTGATGGAAACTGTAAAGTGAAGATCTGTTGTGGTCTGTGTTGTGTGTGACCTCTGGCAGGAGAAGACAAACACACAGTTGTACCCATGAGTGTTCACTGGCCATTTGGTCATGGATCATCCACCTCTGATGGAACACACAGCAGGAGATGGTCAGATGTTCCACACCTCATCTCATTGCACCCCCATCTTATCCAGCGTAACCCAGCTGTGGCACTGGGTTTGTGTTTTGAAAGAGAAAGGCAGTTCCTGATGCTTGGAGCAAATACGGTATCATTCTCACTGATTTTGATGTGTTTATGCTGGATTACCCAGAATGGCATTTGGCCCTTTTTGTTCTCCTTAGTCATTGGTCATGGCATTCATCCGTATTGCCTGTCAGATGGTGGGGAGGTTCCAGAAGTGAGGTTTGGGCCTCAAATGCTGAGCAGATGAAGCATTGTAGCCTTCACCAAAGCTTTGTTGAACCTGTTACTGCTTGGAGTCAGCCCACTGCATTTTGACATCTCTGAGTTCCACAGGGGCTTTGACCTTGCTCCTGTGTAGACAAAGAGAGGAAGATTGTGTGTACCATGGGTTTTTCCCACTCCTGGTAGCTTTCTTAACATTACTTTGCCTTTGTCTCCATTAGGGTAGTATCCCTTGCCATTAGTTTGCTTGCAGAGCTGTGAGCTTTGATTTCACTTAGAGTTCATGCCCAGGTTGTCTTTGTAAACATAGTTCTGAATTGTCCAGTTTGAAAAAGAGAATCCAAGCAAGTGGGTGACAAAAATGAAAAGTTGTTCCCAGGTCCAGTGAATTTGTTCCAAATTTGCAGCTCCAATTAAAAGTCCTAGAATTATTGAAGTCTTGCATTCCTTTTGGGAGTGTTAACCCAGTCTTTGGTGGAGCATTGAAACCTATGACAATGTAATCTAAACTACGGAAGCTGCTAAATAATTTTTGTGAGATGCCAAAGTAAAAAAAGTCAAGGAATTAGAGTTCTGACCTGAAAAGTGGATGAGGATGTCCAGAGTTCATTTAATAGGGAAAAAAGCCCTGTTAGCTCCTCTGAGTTTTGGATGACACCCGTGACCTTTACAAAAGTTTAATCAACAAGCATATCTATTACTAAAATACAAAGGGTGGTGTCTTGTACTGTAGGAAGACGACATCTCCTTGAACTGTGCAATTGGAGAATATCAAGCAATACACTGAACATACTTCAGCAGCAAGTGTTCAAGAAAAATCCTGCAGGAAGTCCATTTCCCAGTCCCTGCTGCGTTGCCTGGGAGGAGTGAGCCTGTACCCTCCAGTGGCCAATATTGGAGGTTTTTCAGCAGCATCAGTTGCCATGGAAAATTGTGACCACATGTCCACTCTGCTTGGGAGCTACCATTGCTTTGTCCAGCATCTGTGGAAAACTATGGAGCAGATCACCTGAGCTCAGTACTCTCTGCAAAGTTAATATCTGGAGCAGTATAAAGATTTTGCTTTCCCTGAGCCTCAAATGCCAGAGTATCTTTTATTAAGATAAATAACCATATTGTGGTTGTGGTGGTCTTTCCAGTGATATGTTTGTTGTTTGTTTACAAGCACTTACATAATGCCTTTCATACCAGTTGCTTCCAAATTGTCAACAAGTATCCAGAAAGCACCTGGTTTGGAAGTGACAGCTCTGAAGGAGGGTCCATGGGTTGCTTGACCCAAGAGCTCCTGCCTTCCTGTACAGCAGGATACCCTGTTCTCCTCTGGTATCCTCCTAAAAATACCAAGTGCTGGCTCTTAGAGCCTCCCTGCTCCCTCTGGGAGAACAAAGGACCTGTGTTGGATGGAGTGTGGAACTACTAGAAGGCTCCTGGCAGCACTCAGAAGCATTGAAGGGACAGTGCAAATCCAAAATACACATAACCATCTCCACTACCTTGTATTAGAGAACTTCCAGTATTGGAAATTTATTGATCCCATGGTCCCAGTGTCTTGGTCATGTACCGCTTTTAAACATCAGGTTTCTGCTCTTTTTTTTTTTTTTTTAATACATACCTTAAGTGAACGCTCGATTTGTAATTTGCCTCATTCAGTGAGAGGATTATCTTCAAGAGGGGCTGCAGGATTAAGCCAGTCTCACTGAGTATTTTTCTTCATGTATGAATGCTGAGGAGAGGTAAAGGGGTTCTGATTTATTGATTTCCTGACTGGCACACATCTGCTGGGCAGTCCAGTGGGAGACGTGGAGCTCTGGGACTTAGGTGCACTGGGGATGCCAGTGTCTACCAGGAAAGTGTCCAGCTACCAGCCTCTCCCTTCTGCTAAATGCTTAGGGCTGTGCTCAAGTTTAAGCAGATGCTCAAATACACTTGACTTGAGTCCGTGCTGCAGCAGAACCTCCACTTGTGTGCAGAGGGCTCTGCCTGGATAAAGCTTACCACGCTTTGCATCTATTTTGGTGGGCCAAAGGAGAGAAAAATGTGTCATTTCAGAGCTGGCTGCTGAGCATTCCTGGAAGGGGCTGAGCACCCTCAGCTCCAAGGGTTGTCTACGAGAGTTGACAATGCTCAGTGTCAATCCTGGAACAAGGGTTATTATTAGACTTGCTAATGGCAAGTGTATGTGAGAGATAGAAGCTGTGACATAGCAATGTATAGTCATAAAAATGCAGATCTGGAGAGCATTACCAGTGAGTTATAATGATTTAAAGATGTGGCTGTTTAAAAATGTTGTGACTAAGATTCAGAACAAGACATTTAGCTCTATAAATAGCTTCCTTTGTTTCCCCTCAAACACAGTTGCATGGTTTGGCCTTCATTTTTTTAAACAATCCATTCTGCTAGGAGAGGGTATTTATTCCTAAAGTGAAAATTAAAGGTTACCCAGATCTGATATGACATCTTTTCTTTTCCCAGGTAAAATGTGAGGCTAAGTCAGCTTTGCCCAAACCCAAGAGTAACAACAGCAACTGTAAGAAAGGCTCAAGTGAGGATAAATCAAAGATTGCCATAGGTGAAGAATGCAGAGCTGATGAGCAGGCTTTCCTTGTGGCTCTTTATAAATATATGAAAGAAAGGAAAACACCAATTGAACGAATACCCTATTTAGGTTTTAAGCAGAGTAAGTATCCTTTTTCTCACTTTCTTGTTGACATTTTAGAATGGTTTGGCTTCTCTGGAGAAAATTGCACACAAAGCCTATTTTAAAGCCTTATGGATGGGGAGGGACCATGTTTATCTCTACACATTTTCCAGTCCAGGCATTTCACTGTCTTATGCCTAGATTTGCATCTCTTCCTTCTGGGGTAGTTGCTGCCGGATATTTATAGGTTTAAATCCGCTGATTATGACTAGAAATAGGCATGTTGAAAACTCTCTAGTTTTCTGTTTTGTAAATCTGCAGCGTCTGTAATGCCTTTCTTCTGAGTTAATAATATGACGTATCTTTATTGTGCCCAGATGTTCTTTATGAAAGGACACATATTAAAGGAAGACATTTAAAGGTGGTCAAGAAAGGCACAAAAGGGATCATATTTTTAAGCCCCAAAATGTTTATAGTTAATAAATTACTGACTGTAGAGAATAAAACCAGACTGTATCTGCTTAATACAGAATGCAGTCTTGAGAATTGCTTTGGCATGTACAGTTTGTAGTGCCTCAATCTGTAAATTAATTGTATGTGGAGAAGATACGGTTGAAACTGAATTTTGCATAAATATTGCAGCACAATGTAGATCTTCCACAGTTTCCAACAAAAGCTGTAAATGCGGGTATTTTTCCTCCTTATCTATAGATTGAATGATACTTTATTTCCTTAAAGGGAAAACGCCATGGATAGAAATATTATTTACTCTAATTTATCTCCTAGATTAAAACCATGTGTTATTTTGATGAAGAATGTCAAACCTGTATGTTTTACATAACAATTTACATACCTAATAGCAATTGGCACTGATTGCAACAGGCCTCCAGCAGCCATTATAAACTTATATAACTCAGAATGATTACAGTGTTTGTCTGAAAACTGGCTGCTTGAAATGGGAGTAAAATTAATGTACTATGAACAGCTTCGTTGCATTATGCATTGATTCAGATTAAATCAAGGCCTAAGCAAAGCTCTTGATAGCTTTGAAGCAGTACAAGGTTCAATGAGGCTTTCAGAACATTTTCTGTTGAAGAAATTTTTTTTCTCCCCCACCCCCCCATATTATTCTGCATTCCATCAAGCATGGAGACAGGGTGGGCTCAAAAGACAAGCTAAAGTATTATTTCTAAAGTTGCCCACTGGGGGTAGGGGCTGCTGCTAACATTTCACTGAAATACATTGAAACTTGCCTGACATTCGTTATCTGAAGGGGGCCTGATCCGGCAAATACTTAAATACCAAAAGTATGCTGAGAAGAGCAGAAATGTTTGCAGGATGGGGCTCTGTATTTGTCCAGCAAGGCTTGTGCAAACACTGCCAATATAAATAGGTTGTTGGGAAGAGGCAGTGTGTACAGTACAGCAGAGCATCCCCCCATGGAGAAGGAGATCCCGTTCTCCATGGTCCTCAGAGTTACTGCTGACCTCACGTATTTGTAGCGTGTCTGTGGGGAATCACTGTTGGTGGAATTGTGCATACACCTTTGATATGACTGACATGGATTTTTCTTCTAACAATTAAATGAGCTAAAATAAAAATTAAAATAAAATAAAATAAAATAAAATAAAATAAAATAAAATAAAATAAAATAAACGCCAGCAAGCAGTGACCCTATGAGACAGGGGGCCAGAATAAAAAGTACGTGAAAGGAGAGAAGTTCTGCAGGAAATAACAACTCTCTCCCAACACATCTTTTGAATTGAGTTGCCTCTGTGCTCTGACCCCACAGCCACAGGCAAGGCACAACCAGCCACAGCACAATTATTCCAGTAATGCTCATTCGTGCTCCATCTGGGTTCATTCACGCAGGGCCGCTAGAACGCAGCTTATTGTTCATTGATTACGGAGCCCGTTATCTGAGCTGCAGTAAATATTGGATATTGTCTAATCAATAGGCCTCCTCTGTGATTCAGTGTGTGGGTCTTGCTTGCTTGCTAATGAAACTGGTATTAAACAAATAATTAAAAGTAACATTCTTCCCAGTGAGTAATTTTTATTATCAAAGTTATGGAAACATGCTACAGTCATTATACCGTGTCTCTTATCAGCAAAGTGAAATGAGCCCATTACCTTTGTCTCAGTGTATTTTTCCAGTCCTGTTAAGGAATCTCTGAGTGCGTTCTCTTATATGTAATTAAAAATATATATAGTATGGGCTAATATTTACTCTTCAGATTATGTAAATACCTCTTTGGAAAGTGTTTCACAGGAGCTTTTTCAGGGACTGTGAGCTTTTTTTTCTCTATTTTTCTTTTTTTAAAACTGTTTAATTTACATTTCTTTGAAATATGTTGGCTAATGCAATGCTTATCTAAATACTTATTGTCCCTCTAACAGTTAACCTTTGGACTATGTTTCAAGCTGCTCAAAAACTGGGAGGATATGAAACAGTAAGTGTTTAAGTAACTTAAATGAAATAATTGTGCAATCTAACTTTTCCCTGTTAGAAAAAAAAATGTGAAAGCAAACAATCATTTGCTGCATTTTAGACTAGCTGTACTCATTGTGGGTTTATTGGGCCATTTTTGGAAATGGTCCCAATTAGTTCCAGATCTGGCAAAATTGTAAACTTGTCGTAAAAACTCCAAGTGGAAAACATATGTAACTCTTCTCTGTCAAGGAAATTAGTTAGGTCTGTAATTTTTTCCCATGTTGAGAAAGGGCTATTATTGTACAACAAGCCAAGATTGCATAAAAGAAATTTCACTTGGCAACATCCCTGACATCTGTTCATGTCTAATATGGGAAATGTATTAAAGGCTTTCAAAAGTAATCAGCATTGTCCATTAAGGAATAGTATGCTGCAGAATCTTCTCTTATTCCAAGTGTAAAAGATCTTTATTAGACAAGGGTCAGTACCACATAAACAGGAAGTTATCAAAGTAATTCAGAAAAGTCTCTGACACTTTTTATCAGCTAACCATGTCTGACAAGAGCAGTTTATTTTTAGCTCACAGGAAAATTTGATGGCCACGGATTTTACAGCATGTATTTTGAACCAATAAAATATTAGAGCAACAAACTCAGATTAAAATCTTGAAATGAGAAGAAAGAGCCGCATTAATATGGCACATCGAGATGACATCTGTAATAAAAAAACAATTGACATAGGAAGATGTCGTCACTGGAAATATTTTCTTCGCACACAATGATCAGATTAAGTTGTTCAGTTCCTGCCACAGCTAGATGAAAGAAATTATTTTTGCTTTGTTTATGAAGTAATCTGGGACATATCTGTTCTGTAGAGAAATGACAAGAAGAAAGGCACTATCAAGAAACTGAAAGTCATTTGAATCAAAATGCAGAACTCACTGTTTTCTTTACATGCAATAAAGCACATTGCTCTGTACATCAGCAGCCTGGGCTGGTTAGCATGGGTGTGCCTGGGATTTTGTGAAACGTGAAATCTAACGTTCTTTAAAAAAATATATGCTTGATTTGGCTTTTACTGTTGCTCTATCTTTCATTAATCAGCACATACCATGCTTATGTACAGGGGTGTGTGTAGGTGTGCTCATGGGTATGTATGAATGAATAGCTACCATAGATAGATCGTTACAGCAGTTATGAGCAGTAATTGCTTGAGTTGTAAAGTGCAACGAAAATGAGGGCTGAAATCTTGAACTTGATCCAGAGCACCAGGGAAGGCCAGGAGGGAGATTGAAGGGAGAGTGAGGTGTTCAGAGTGCTCAGGAAGGCAAGCAATTTTCACAGCAATGTTTCAGGTTTGCTTGAGGGGACTGAGTGCAGAAGCAGGAATGCCAAAGTGGTGGCTTGCTGGAGAGGCCTGAGTTTTAGTGCCAGAGGGAGAGGGGTGGTTTTTGACGAGCTGGAGCAGGTGAGCCTCTATACCTGAGGGAGAGCAAGAATAGGATTGTGAATTTGTGACCACAAGGCCACAGAGCCAGGTTTGAGAAATGTGACAGGATCAGAGGGGAAGGATCACATACATGAGGATGTCAGCCAGAGTAGCTTCAGTCCAAACTTGTCTCAAAGCTCCTGTCCTTTTCTCGGTGGCAGATGTTCTCTGTTGTTTAGGGGCATTTGTCACCTTGAATGAAAATGTACCAGCAGTGCTTATTCTTCATAGAGAGTGAACTAAGCGATTGCTCCCTATTCAGTAAATGGCAAGGCAGGCACAGCTCACACCCTCTGACAGAGCCATGAGCCCAGCTTTCGTTGGAGAGTGACTGTGTCTGAAATGACGGGCCTGATCCTGTTTCTGTGATGTGAGTGGCATTTGTGCTCTTTGCAGGCAAGCTGAAGTTGGGAGGACTGTTGTGATGCAGTTTAAGTTGTATATGGAGCATGAGGTTTCCTGACCTCATTCTCTTCTGTTAACAGTCTCATCCTTGATATGGATCTGCCTTTGATTTAAATTCTCCGAGTCTTATATTGATAGCTGTTGCAATACTTTGACCTGTGCACACCCTGGGTTTTATTATTTTATGGCCAGTTGATATGCATTGAGTTTGCCAACTGCATTAGTTTGTATGTATTTTATAATGGCAAACACTGCTGAGAAGCTTTTGTGTTTTATTTGTTTCATTTTTCACAAGTCACTGGATGGTAGGGCTGACATGGACCTCAGTTATCAGTTCTAGGATCTTAGGCAGGTCTACTTAGATGCAGAAATTTCAAGTGAGTGCTTTAATTCAGTGTTGAGCAGAATCCACCACTCTCATACGTGGTGCCACCATCTGTTGATGAGGAGTTGTGGAGTGCAACAGCTTTGTCAAACCTGCCCTGTTCAATATGCATTTATCTCTATTGCCCCTTCCAACTAACTTGAGCAAACCATTACAAGGGCTTCATCATCTTTAATTGGTTTTAAAATTTCACAAGTTTCTGGTTTGTGCATTGAGATAGAAATAGGTCTTTTCTCTTGGAAATATTGTAAAGAAAATGATATTTAAAAGTAGGTATTTGACTTCAACATGTGACAGCCATTTTGTGAACAGGAAATAGATAAAAGATTGCTTAAAATGACATATGGAAACTTAAAGTACATGACATTTTTTTTACGCGCATAGAAACCTTCCCAGTTAAAGCAGTTGCAAACCTCACATCCTTTTATTTGGCAGAACAGATATAGTCTGCCCATTTGTAATTCTATCCACTTCCTTGTCCACTTTGTTCATATATAGGTGTTTTGATGCAGTCTAAAAAACATTTTTGAGCAACAAGCATGGATCATGTGTGGTGTTTTTCAGCTTCTGCACAGATTCACAGAAGATTTTAGTGATATTTTTGAGTCCAGTCCTGTCAGTTAAGGATCTAAAAGTGACTGAGAACAGAGAGGAATTGGATTTGAGATGCAGAGAACAACTTTTTTAGCCATCTGACTTTCCCCCTGGGGGAATGGATCCAGTGAGGCTTGACAGAGAGCATTACCTTTATATATGGGATATACAGGCAGGATATCTAAGAGTGTCAAGTCATGATCGTGTGTCATATTTAAGTGCTCTCCATTTCAAGTACTTAAGAGAGTCATTTCTTCTCCATTTGATTACTAATTCTTAGTTAGTTGTCATCTATAACTGTGTAATACCACACTCCCTTGTACTTGTTGTTGGACAAGGCTTAATAAAAACAGCAATCCATACAAACTGGTTTAAGACTTTAATAGATGAAGCTGTCTCTTTGTAGTTGGTGGAATCATATTTCTCTTAAACAAAGATATGTGAGATGAGCATCTTTGTTACTAATAATAGGAGAGTGCATTGGAAAGTACTCTCTATAACAGACCTTCAGAGTGTGAATGATTTAAAATGTCTCCAAATCACTGGATGAAATATGAAACAATGCCTTGTTGTAGGGGGCTCAGCTGCAGTGGCATTTAACAGCCGTTGCCTGGAATTTTCTCAGTCACCCTAAGTCAAGTGAGTAAAAGGTGCAGAAGTTCGTAGATAGGAAACTTCCAGGACTTTCCTAAAGAGTTGTCCTTGGCAAATGATGAAGTAGCATTTTTCCTTCTGAGCCAACATAAAAGGAGTGCCTTGGCATGTTTGCAGAAGGCTATGCTGCTGAATGGACTCTACCTGGAGATGTCTTAGAAAGATAAAGGACAAAAAGAAAATTAGGTGGAGCTTAACCTTCAGTATGTAGCAGCTTAGATTTTGCCAAAGGTCAGTGAGATCCCATTTAGCTGCTGCCTCCTGGAAACACCCATAAAGTGCTTTAGTTTTCAAAAATTAGTGATTGACACATACATCAGTCCTGTGTCTGGGCAGGCCCAATGAAACTGGTATATCAGTGGAATGCAAAGCTAACTGGGTTTGTTTCATACAGAACTAATTCCCAGAGCTCTGAAGAGAGCTGCGAACATCATGTACCATGACCAGAAAATCCCCCATTATGTTTGCAGCAGGAAATAAGCAAGAAGCCCTTCACAAGGAAGGGAGCTGGGAGGTAGGATTGCAGTGCAGAAAGCCTTAAGATTTCTCAAAACAGAAGACACCATTAAAAGCATGTTTGTAAACAGTCTTCTGCTTTAATAGATAAGATCATTGCTCTTATTTGTTTTTTCTTGACTACCAGTCACTGCATAATACTGTGCTTATAGGAACCAGATCAGATCTGGTCTTATGTCCTTAGACAGGCCAGTCACTTCACTTAACTTGGATTTCTCTTGCTTGGGGAAGATGTCACAGAGGTTTTCAAAGGTGCTGGCTTCCAGTGGGCCCAGCACAAGGATTTTGAAGCTGTAGGTTGGAGCAAATTGCAGGAGGGTTCTGCAACCCAGAAGGCCACTTTAAAACTAAAGCCAGCATTGGAATGTGCATCTGTCAGAGATGACACTGGCCTGTGAAATCACCTCAGTTAATGGGTGAGCCTGGACCATCCTGCACTTCCAGAAACATGGCAAGCACTGGGAGCGATGTATATGCTATTAGGACTAAGGAAAAACAAACCAGAAAAACTAAAGCAGCAGAGGCAGACATTTTTGGTAGCAACCACAACCATAAGCAAAGCATTGCCAAGCATTAACCTTTCCTGACTCCTTAGGAAGTTTGGTCACTGAGGTGGCTGGGAAGAGCTTGTATGAGAAAGGCCCTCAGTTTGCATATGGTCAGTAGGGACATCCAGCTTGAGCAGTCCTGCCCTGCATGACAAGAGTGCACTTTCCTCAGTGAAGCATTTTGTTCAGATTGTTTAAGGATTTAATTAATCAGTTCCTGTAGCCCTTTGAAGTTTATTAAGCATAAAAAATAAACTTTGCAGAGCAGGGGAAAACTCAACCCCAGGCTTTGTTAGAATAACAATTGTTTCAGGGAATGTCAAATTTAAACTCCCTCTGTGGGAGGGCACAACTCAGTTAATTGCCAAGGATCTCTGGTCCATTGCAGATGTAGAATTGGATAGAACTGGGCAAATGTTTGTGAAAATATTATTATTCTAAGCAGCTTAGAAGACAGAGACACAAAAAAATGATCCATGGACTTCAAAGAGACTCACTTTTCCCCTTAGTTGTGTTTACTAGTGTTCCAGCTTTAGTATCAACTCTTGAGGCAGTTGATGGTAAATGAGACGAAGGCTCTAAAGTTCTGCTTTTGAAAATGGAGACCTTGCTCCTTAGTCACATCAGGATGCTTATAAGGGGGACTTACAGTAGTCCTCCTGCTAACTAATCCTTGGCTTTCGTTTAAAGTTTCTGCTCAGCATCACTGTCTTAGCCAAGGCTTCAGGTCCTGAACAGCCTTCCAAGCCCAGCCAGGTTGTGCTTGTCAGAGGGCCAGAGCCCCCCAGACCCCAGAGCAGCTTCGTGCACCTCCATTCCCCATCCGTGAGCCTGCCAGGGTTTGGTTGCAGCAGTGCTCAAGGGATCTGTGATTTTTTGGGGAGCTCCAAGAAGGCGAGGGCTGTCTGGCCACACCTCTGTCCTGAGGACTGGCGGAATGTGGGAGGCAGGACCAGAGGTAGCTTCCCATCCAGGCATTCCTCCCCAGCAGGACACTTGGTCCAACTCTCATTTGACTTTTTGCATAAGGAGCATCCATTCATATTCTCAGGATGTGATGTTCTTTATGGCTCATTAGGACTCTGGTTCTTCAAGCACTTTAGTAGTAATAATAAGAAGTGTGGGTAGCCTGGGGCAGAGACAGCATAAGAATTGAAACAAAACAGACTTAGTATGAACCTTATCATCAGATAAGTGTTTGATTTGTATTCAAATAATTTGCTTGTGTGGAATTCACCCTTGAATTGCTTGAATCATTGTGCTGGTAGTCTTTGGGTTTGTTATAAAAGACAGAAAATGAAATTAGTGAATGAAGTCAGTTCATTTAGCTTTATATAAGGTTCAATATAAAACACCTTTTTTTTTTTTTTTTTTTTTTTTCCCCCAAGGTATCTATAGGTGCAAACTATGCTCAGGTGCTAATAGAGAGTTAAAGCTACTGCTGTTTTCTGGAGAACTCTGCAAACAATAAATTTGAAGAAATTGTGACATTATCAAGTGATATAAGACTCCAGCCATGCTTTTGGCTTTGGAGAATAATTTCTGCAAAGGAAGGATTTTCCCTTTATATTGAGCGAAACAGAAATATCTCTTACCCCGTAATATTTAATGATGCTAGCTATCTCTTGTTTAGATTAAAATTACAGGCCTCAGACTGCAAGTTGTAATATTTGTTCTCTTCTGATTGCTGCCTTTAGCTCCTCAGTAAATGCCATTGACTGCTCTGTGGGTAACTCCAAAGAAGCCTCCAGGGCTGAATATATTAAAATCCACGGCATTCCACAGCAAATGACAAAATTCTCCCCAAATTGCCCCCACCAGTTTTCTACTGGCTTTCTTTATGAGCTGCAGGCAAACAAGGGTGATCTGTTGTGCTTGTCCTATTCCTGTTTCTCTTCCTGTTTTAAATATAGCAGAATATATAAAATAATGAAGTGGTATTCAGAAACAATCCTTTTGCCAGGTCTTCCATCTGTTATTCTGTATAATCCTAATTTCTGTACAAAAAAACGCCAGAACCATGGTATGCAACTCAATGTGTTACAAGATGTTTATTTTCATCAGCATGGTCCAATAAAGTACACAGCTCAAATATTAACATTGGAGTACATTAAGATTTCAGTACTATTTGATCTGTATATTTTACAGATATAAATGGATAAAAATAAACAGCTTGTAACATATAGTTACGGACTATGGTTTTGTGGATTTACAGAATTCTGTGGTGGATTTGGGTTTTGCAGCAGATTTATTTTCTCTAATTCAGTTAAAATAACTGTGTAATCATTATTTGTGCTGAATATGGTTTGAGCTTCATTTTCATAATTCACCATGGGATTTGTATGCATAACTTCTGATAGTTAATGACCCTATATTGATTGAGATTCTTTTGTGAGTCTGTATCGCTTGTGACTTGATAATGAGTCAGTCAGATCACTTCATTTTCAAGAGAAAGAAAATAGACATAGTGTTAACTTACCAAAAAAAAAAAAAATGCACCCAAAGCTCTGTGTACTCTATATATTCTGTAGGGGCTTTTATAGTGCTCGTAGTACATGCTGTTCTGAAAGTGTCATATGTGCATTTGTTGTTGTGAAGTCAAATGCTGTAGAATCTGTAAAGATGCAAGATTAAATTTTCCATTGCCATTTTTACAGATAACAGCCCGTCGACAATGGAAACATATTTATGATGAATTAGGTGGTAACCCTGGAAGCACAAGTGCTGCTACATGTACTCGCAGACATTATGAAAGGTAAGATAACAAATCTGAAATGCTTGTTTAATAATGAAAAAATTAATTTGGAAAGCCTTCAAAGCATTTTGTAAGGAATTAGAGAAAAAGAGAGAGAGTCTTCTTAAAGATTTAGTAAATAGTTCCCCAACAGTTTAGTCAGATAATCCATTGTGATTTAAACCAGAGTGTCTGTCTCCAGTGACTAAGTAAATAAAAAAAGCATCTGATATTTCTTTGGTATAGATCTTCATTTTTGTAACAGCTTTCCAGTTAAAGAAGCTGAAAAATTGAGGGAAACGTACTCAAGGAGAAATACGAAACAGCAGCTAATTGATGAAAACACTTGTCTTCTATCATTTTTCAGGAATACCAATTAAGCAGATTG
This sequence comes from Onychostruthus taczanowskii, assembly GCF_017590055.1. Lineage (NCBI taxonomy): Eukaryota > Metazoa > Chordata > Aves > Passeriformes > Passeridae > Onychostruthus > Onychostruthus taczanowskii. Next base: position 3,377,318 of record NW_024499462.1, on the reverse strand, counting down.
TGGTTTTGATCAAAATAATGGGGTGGCCCAAAATGCAGGGTGCTGTTAGTGTTGCGGGTCATGCCGAGCGTTGCATTCCTCTTCTTCATGGCATTCCTTCCCTCCTCCCTGCCTGCGCGCTGCTGCCAAACACTCTTTCTCTGCAGCCATTGTTGCTGGTCAGAACTGTTGAATTCTTATTCTTCCCATGTAGATAATAACTTCCAGGGCTTGTGAAGCCAGCACACATTGAATAAAATACTGGAGCTGGAATGTTGTTTTGATTTGGTTTTTAGAAACAACTGTTGGGGTTTTTTATTTTATTTTTTCTTTTACCTTTTTTCTTCTGGTTTTTTTTTTGTTTTGTTTTGTTTTGTTTGTTGTTTTTTTTTTGGTGTGGTTTTGTTTTGTTTTGTTTTGTTTGTTGTTTTTTTTTTGGTGTGGTTTTGTTTTGTTTTGTTTTGGTTTTTTTTGCTTTTGTTTTGTTTTGTTTTTTCCTTAGACAAGCAAATATGAATAAAAGCTCAGCAATTTTTGGCTCAGATAAGTGAAATTCAGTCTCTTTGTTCCTGGCCATAAACAAGTCACTTTGCTGGGCTCAGGAAGAGATTGCACTTGCCCATGCAGAAGGTGGCACAGCAGAGCTGTGTTCAGTGGGCACTTTCTCTCCTTATCTTAGTGCCTGATGTGTCAGCCTCTCAAAGAGAGATACTGCCATCCTCGTGGAGGGTGGGGGATTTGATCATGCTCATTTACAGGGGACATGTCCAGCAGAAGGGCTTGGGTGCACAGAGGAGTTGCATGTAATGAATGCCATTATAAATGTTGGAAGCTTTCTGGAGATTGAGCCAAGCAGCAGAGTGAAGTGAGTGAGTTGCTGTGCTTGTCAGATGGGGCTTTCCCCTGCCTTCATGTTGCAGACAAATGTTATAGATTGTTTTATTGACTCATCAGATTGTGGGTATTCAGCTCTTCCACCTCCATCATTATAGCCCTGAGAGTCTCAGAGCTTCCTCTTGCACCCAAGCCAGCTGATGGGCTTCCAACTGGCAGTGTGGCTTTTCCCTTGCCAGATGTTCTGTGGGGGATGTTATTTGACAGAGGAGACCCGGGCACACATAAGCATTAGGTCTCTGTGGGTTTGGGTTGCAGAGGGAGCCTTGCTGAAACCCTAGAGTCACTGAGAGAGCACATTCTCTTGTAGTTGTGGAAAACTAAATGAGCCATTCACAAATGCTCCATGAACCCCTGTCTCTCTCTTCTGCTTTCCTGACAATGTTCAGTGCTAGTGGTTTGGGTGGTTTTTAGTATGTAAAAACCATGCATTGCACTCCCATGCATAGAGACTAGTGTGTGACTGACTCAGCAGTTACTTAGGTATGCTCTGAAGTGCCACAAACAGCACTGTGCTGTCTTGAAAACCTGAACAGTCTTGGTGCCTTCCAGATTGAAAAGCCTTTCCAGGCTACCCAAAAGCAGTTCTGCTTGACTTGACCTGGTCTGAGAAAAGTGTCTTCTGGTTTATGATTAGATTGGTCTTAATACACTGAAGAACTCAAATCTGAGTTCATCAATGCCAGTCTATCATGTAGTTCATGTATAAGGTGTGATATGAGGCAGCACCTAATTTTCCACATCCCTGGCAGGCTATCAAAAGATGACATTTGGAGAAGAAGTTAGCCCTGAGCTTACCTAAAATGTTCTTCACTAAATCTGGTCTGAAAAACCAAAACACGTATATAAAAAAACCTCAGTAACTCATCCAGTCTCTACTTTTCTAGTGTTAGATGCTCTTTTTCCACTACAGGAAAGCTGTATGAAGCCTCAGACTTGAAAAAAAGTAAATGAAATTGTCATGGTTTGTTTCAGCTGGTAATTCTAACTACAGCACCTGTAAATGTAATGCTCATTTATAGGCAAAGTGCTCAGATGACATTTAATCTAAAACTAGAACTGTAGTGCAGGAATACACACGCTCACGATTCAGGACACACATACATTTTCAAACTTGAAACTGTACAGCTGTACAGCTAAACTGGAAATTGAATTGTCTGGAAAGCAAATGCTGAGTAAATCTCCTGATTTTTCCTTTCTGAATCCCACTGGCCCTTCCTTGCTTACTGGAGGCAGAACAGGCAAGTTCCCTGATTTCACTGGCCCTGCTGCTGTTTGACTCAGCCTTGCCATTCATCTCTGCAACTGGATTTCAAGGACATCCATGTTATGTTAACCAGCTCTCTCTCAAGAGGAGCTACTGGCTGTTTGCATCAGCTTTAGCATATCAAGGCTGCTCAGGTGGCAGCCACATTTCAGTGACATCCTTGGGATGCTGAGGAGTGTAATGGTACATGTGTCCCAATGCCATCCCTCCTTCCTGCCCTCTCCTGTTCCCCTTTGTAAGGTGGAGTTTCACAAACAGTTTCAAAGGCTGAAAAGAGAGGGAGAGGAAAAAAAACCCCATTAACAACCAACAAAACCCAAACACAAAATACAAGCACTGGAGAGGACAAAATTGTCTCTCTGTCTACCAAATCCAATGAAGAAATACTGCTTTCTCTAAAGGTGTTTATAACCTCTGCAAAGCTACCATGTGGCTGCAGATTCATGGTACAGCGGATGGCAAAAGCTGGAACAAAGCCAGATTTAAAGATTTTGGGGAATGTGTTGCTCTGCACCCTGCTGTTTGGAGCAGGGTTTGTGGTGGTAGCTGTTGGTGTGCTATAGGTAGATAGAGTGCTTCAGTTGGGGCGGTGTTTTCTTTGTTTCTCTGGTAAAAGGGAAAGAAAGATTTTTCATTTTCAACTGATTCATTTATCATTAATACAGTTCCTGTTTCCAGTAACTGTTTTCATTTTAAAATAAGGCAAGGCTGCCAGTGTTTCAGTAAGTGTTATATTATATATTAGTTAGACAACTTCTGTTTTATTAATGAGTATAATAATGAAAGTGCAGGTTTCCGAGTAGAAGCAATGGGTGTTTTTATTTAAAGCGTAGCAGGCATCATATAATGCCAATGAATGCATTATTGTCACTGTAGGCATGGCTGGTCTGGACCTGCCTCTGATTGGGTTACTCCAAATAGGCCCAAGCACTTCATAAAAATGTCTTTGTCAGCCTAGCTTTCCTTCCAAACCTATTCATCTCTGTCAGTTTTTAATATTAGTACCAGGCTCTTGGCTATAGTCCATTAGTACTGTACTTAATTGCTCATGTTACAGATGATTACCAATATAAAAAGCATTAACGTTTTCCCATCATGGGACTGTTGCTCTGTGCACTACTTGGACCATACAGAGCTTATAAGGTGTCGTTGTTTTGGTCGTTACCGTCTTCATTAATGTTCCTCTAATGATCTTTCACGATCACAGAAAGCCAGAGGTGTGTGTGGTTGGTACGAGCTGCTTCAGCCTGCAGCATTCCCTTGAAACTCTCCCAGCCCTTGTCAGTACCCTGCATCTCTGTCTCGCTTATCAAGAAACCCTCAGAAACGGCTACTTTTCTGCGAAGCACTCTGCCCCATGCTGTCTTCCCCTAATAATGCAGATGTGGTTTTCACATGCAGGGTTTGAGGTTTCTTTTCGCTTTTACACAAAACACATGATCGGCAGCTTTAACTTTCTGGCAGTAGCCTGTGTTTCTGCAGTGCTGATGACGTTGTTGTTGGGGATTTTTTGTAAATACTGCACCACTGCTTCCCCCTTCCCTCCCCAAAAAGAACCAAACCAAAAAAACCCAGCCTGCTTGTGGCAAGGTATAAAAAGGTCGCAATAAAATACAGAAATACTAGTAATTACCTGTTGGGGCCTTTTTCTGTCTCCATGTCTGGCTGTGATTCATCTTGGTTTCCTCCAGAGCAAATCCCGTGCACGAGCTGTGCACAAACACACATGGGCTGGGAATTGTGCTGTGCAGTGGCATGCAGTAGCTCTCCTTGGCTTCTCTGGTGGACAGACATGATGGGGAGGCATCATGGCAGGCAGCTGCATGGTACCACAGACCTGTAGCTTCCTGACCTCTTTGGGTGCTGCAGGAGGCTGGGTTTCCTTGTGATCTCCAGCAAGAATGGACCCAGAGAACCCCATGGCCCGAGTCCTGCTCTTCAGCAGCATGTCTCCTGTGCTGGCCCTCACAAGTTACTAGCATTTAAAGAACCAATCTGTTCTGGGCAGACACAGATGGAGAGGGATTTATTAGGCCTTGTGCTCTCACTAAATTAAGGCAGCTGAGTATTCTGCTGAGACACAGCCACTTGGAACTTGAGGAGGAGCAGATAGGTGAGATGGGTTTTATTTCTTCACAGTGGGGCGGCAGGTAGCTGTGCCCACACTTTGGACACTGACCTGCAGAGGGTTTTATTCTGGCTGTGGGTGTGGCCCCTGGGTACTTGCACATCTACCAGGGGACTAAACTTCAGGAGATGCAATGCCTTGTGCAGTTCAGAGCCCATTCTGCCATTTTTCTTTCTAAATCTCTCACATAAAAATTATATACGATCACAAACACAAGGCAGGTCAAAATAGGTCCCTTACACGGTTTCCCTTTACCAGCCATAAAGTCTGTCTACCCTGAGGATATTGTGCAGTAATTCAATATGCAGGAGAGCCCTGTGTTCCATGCAAATGCTGTTTGGTTTTCTAAAGCATTTGGATAACTTTCATAATGTGTAAGCATTTCAGTGGAATTTTGCAGGAAATAACAGCCAGTTGTTAGAGGGAACAAAAAGTAGGGGGCTAGTATAGCATCTGCATGAAATTGCTTATGGTTATCTTTTTTATACACATTGTAATTAATAGAAGGTTTTGATTTACACTGTTAAGTGTGAAAACATCCCCAGGCAAAAATTAATCAAATGTTATGTCATGCTGTAAACTACAACTATCTCCTTGTTTGACTCAAAAAAAAAAAACAAAAAAAACTTGCCAAGAAACAGTTTTCTCTCCTTGTTTTATTTTTGTCTTCACCCCACTTCCCTGCCCCCCTCACACTTCAGCTGGTCCCAGACTCCCAGAAAACTTCGCAAGTTGCAAATTGTCTCCATAGTTTTCCATCAAGCACAAATTTAAGCCTGAAGATAGATGAGGTGTCTCAGTTCTCTCTTTGTTTTCCTAGGTTTTTGGTTTGGGTTTTTTTTTTCTTTTTGATAAATAACAAGAGGTTTCTACTTATGATTTTCTGCCCTCAGGGCTTTATCATTAAGATTAAATAACTGTACTCTCAAGCATACCACTGAACAAACATCTTTTCAATTATGTGAGTAACAGATGCTTTAACAAAGGAACTATTGAAAATTCAGAAAACTTCCCCCCTCCCCAAAATTTAAAAAGTATCAGATGACAGAGGAATGTAATTGTTTACCATTAAAACAGATCCCTAGCTGTCCTTTTAAAACATCTGAGAACACGCATTTTTTTTTCAAAATTTCTGGGGTTTCAGCCTCAGCAACCTACTGGCCAGTGCTAGAGTCAGCAGGAGTCCTTGAGTGCAAAATGCTGGACAGTCAGGCAGTGCCTTTAAGTGCCTGCAAGCAGGTGATCTCTCTCCTGTTGGGGAATTGTTTTCCCACCTACATCCTTCCTTTCTAACGAACCCAGGAGTTAGTCCCAGCAGAATTGGGGCATGCTGAGTGCTGCCCAGTGCTGCCGGGCGCATTGTCACCCGAGCAGGAGGCCCTTGCCAGGTGTGCCCACCATGCACGTGTGCCTCGGGGCTTACGGGGTGCTGGGGCCCTGCTGTGCCCACAGCTTTGGGCTGCCAGCTGTCCAGCTCAGTGCTTGGAGTCAGTCACACATGGCAATCCCATTCCTTGACAGCCAGGAGTAGGGACAGACTCAGCACAGGGGACAACCACTTTTCCTTGCTGGGAGCTGAGTAGCCCCAGGAGAGCGCTGCACAGTGAGAGGTGTGCCATTCTCCTTTGCAGCAGCAGCACCAGTGAGTAAACACCAAGTAAGATCTTTTCCCTCGGACTGCCCAGCAATGCTGGGAATCTCCACCTTGTACTTTAGGATTTGTTAACGTGAAAGAGAATGCCCATAGTTTGTTCAGCTTTCTGCAATAGAGATGTAATTCAGAGCTCCCAGGGAGAGTCAGCAGGATTTTGGAGTCCTGCCAGGAGACCTGCACCCCACAGGCAAAGCAAAATGGCACCTGTAAGCTTGTTCTGAGCCTAGGGGCCAAGCATTGCAGGGACTGCATGGACCTACCAAACAAAATGCATGTCTGCCTTTAGATGCAGAAATGGTGACTACAGCCAAAAGAGAGTCTTGTAGTGGTTTTGGTAGAGTGATCTGGGGAAGTTGCTCTGTGCCCACCACTATTCCTTTGACTCTTTTCCATGCCATAAATCTGCACCAGAGGCAGAAGACTGGAGTTGTTCATGTCCCCCTGCTGAGCCCTAGGATCAGGAGTGCCTGAGCTTGCCTTGCTGGGCTGTGCAGTTAAATCAACAGCTGTGTTTGTAATGTCACTAATTTCCAGTTTACTTAAAACGAAGTGTCTCTGAATTCTCATAGAGCGGCGCTGTTCCCACCTTTCAGCAGTAAGCCATTCTCATTACCCACCAGCACTCCCAGTGGGCTGGGAGGAAAGTTGTTGTTGAAAGGATGAAAGAACCATTTCTTTAAGGAAGGAAAGTTCTTTGGAAAGAAAATTGAACTCCAGCATATTTTGTCTTTGCTGATATAATACGTGCCAGTTTTGTACTTCAGACAAATGCAAATAAAGCCATTGCTATTGTGTTCTGCACAAAAGCACGTGAGGCTTGCTTTCATAACCCCTGCATTGTACAATGCGGTCCAGGGAAATCAGACCTCAGGAACACACTGCTTCATTTCCTGAATGTGTTTTATATTCCCATTTTGGAAAACAAGCTGAGACCTTAAAGTTTGGCTTATTCCTCTCCCCTCACTGTTGGGAATGTGTCACTGGTGCCCAGGAGAGCTGCCTCCTCCTCCTGGCTATCCCCACCAACTGATTGTCATTGAAGGTTTCCCTTGTTGTTTCCCTTGCCTGTGCTGGACCAGTGCTCGAAGATTTATTCTTTTGAAAAGCAACGGTGTAAAAAAGACAAGACTTCTTCTGGGATCGGAGCTCAGGCATTCCTGCTGGTCCCTTAAAACAGCTGAATGTTTTGCCACTGACTTTCTAGGGGAAAAGAATCAGGTTTCTCACTGAGGTTACTGATAGGGGCCATTTTCACCACAGGGGCTGTCCCAGCCCTGCACTCAGACCCTCTGGCTGCAGGGGCTGCAGGCAGCTCTGCCCGGCTGCTGTGAGGACATCCTGGAGCAGATGGGTGTCCTCTTGGACTGAAAAAACTGGTTGTCTTGCCCTCCAGCTCTGTAGTGCCTGCAGAGGAAGGAGTAGGAGCCACCACGGCCTTACGGGCTCAGAAGGAAAGTGTTTTCCAAATTCCGACCACTAAAGAGACCTATTGCCTGTCCCTTTTCAGCATTTTTGAAGCTCTAACAGCTTAATGTTCTCATGATTTACATTAGTATCTAATCCTTGCATAATCTCACTAATCCCTTGGCCCCAAGATATCCATTGGCAGTGAGTTCCATGGGTTAACTGGTCACTGTATTCATTTGGTGGAGCAAATTTAAATCATTTTCCATTTCTCTTGCAATTAGCCTCCTTAACCTGGCCAAGCATGCGAATGGGGCAACATCTCCCAAGGAGTGGACTTTGGTATTTTAAGGCCTTCCAAGATTATTCTTGTGGCTGAGAGGCTCCAATGCATCCTATTCTGTGTTGGGCTTGGATCCCTGGAGAAAGTACAGTGATGTCAATCAGAGACATGCTGAAATATTTTACTCTGCCAGAAAGAAAACAAAAATAAACACTGAAACAGCGATACAAAAAAAAATATTGTACGGGTTGTGCTGAGTTGCCTTCTTCCCTCCATCACCCTGTGTGTCCTGGGCATATGGTTCCTCCCCAGCCCAGAGCCCTGTCATATCCATACACAGTAGGGAGAATTAAAGAGGAAACTGGCAGCCTTAGCATTTAATTTCCTTCCTCTTTCTGGGCTGGTCAGATCCTTTGCATTATTGTAACTATTTTTTTTATCATGCCTATAAATAGATGTGCTCTCATGTGTCCTGTGAAGCAGAGTCAGGCCAAAAAAGTCATTCATTCTGCATAATCAATACATGTAGTGGTTACTGGCTCAGATGAGAACTTGTACTGTTAGTTCTGTAGCTGGGAAAAAAAAATGTTGACTAATAAAGATAAAGGGCTTTTTTTTTCTTTTTATGAAATGCTAATGATGAAGACATGTTTGATATACTGTGAAATACATTTCTCTAATGTGAAGTTTCTGCTTTTTGTTGGGAAAGAGATTTAGTCCCTGGAGGATTTTAGAATTTGTAAATATAAAATTATCTGCTTCAGTGTTTTTTAAAAAAAGGTTGGCAGAAAGCCAGCTTACTTACATTACTGTAATAGATTTGCTGACCTCTGACATCTGCTGCAGAGAAGTACATTGAATTTTTCATAATATCAGATGATGCAGATCTAAAAACTCGGTACACTGCACCATTATTTAATTCAGGACTTACTAAAGGAAAATCTTTTTTTAATAGCAGTTTATACGTGATTAAACTTAATATTGCCGATTGTAATAAATCAGGATTAGTATAGTACTGATTTGTTAATCTAACTTGTATTGATTTTAAGTTGTCTTTATTTAAAAAAAAGAAAAAGGAAAAAAAGGAAAAAGACTGGCTTTTCACAGTGACTGAATTTAATAAGAAGCCCTGTGATAGCAAAGACTCCCCTACTGTTTCTGCTCTTGGCTGGAAAATGTTATTCTTGTATTATTCCAGGAAAAAAAAAAAAAAAACCTCATGCTGCTAAAAATCTGCTGCCTGTGGAAAGATTTTTTTAATACACTAGTGCTTACATATTCTATTTATGTTAATTGACTTATAAATAATACATTTTATTAATGTTAATATTGGAATCTTGATCATGATAAAGACCCTTTTATTTGGTCTTCTCGCAGGCTTTACAAGTAAATATTCTTTAGACCACAAAATATTCCCCCTCTTTTCCTTTTTTATGAATACTTTTATACTTCCCCCCCTGTCGGGAAGTACAGCCACAGTTCAAAGCGACTGAAAACATAATTGTTGTTTCCAACATACGATACATTTGAGGTATCTGGATCCAGTTTTTTGGACGTTGTCTTTACCTCTCCTTGCGCAAAGATTGATTAAATCTTACCTGCACTGCAAATATTTGACCAAGAAAAAAATATCTCGTGCTGGTTTCAGACATGTCACATTCTGCTAAACTATTTGGCTAACAGCAGATCGCATTCTTCCGGTGTTGGGCAATATTGACCTTAAATTGGCTAAGCCGGCTGCTTTCATGGCATGTGAGCCGGCTGCTTACATGTTGAGAGAGCTGTATTAGCTTTATTACTCCTGCGCTATAAAAACTTCTAATAATCAAATGATAAGATCATATCCTGTGGGTAATTGTGTTGTACCATGACAGGATAACTGAAAAAACATTCAGTGAAAATTGCAACCGACGGAAATCTCTATGTGAAGAGGCAATTGCTGGTGTTGCTCGGCTCGGTGCTGCTCCCTGGGGTCTCGCAGCCCGCGTTCCTGCCCGGCTCCTCGCCAGCCGCCCCCAAAAGCCACCTCGGCCGGCACTCCTTTGAAACGAGCAGGGGAAAATCCTAGAACAAGCCATCCTTGTGTTTTGACTCAGTTTTACCTTAGTCATGCCGCCTCCCCGATACACGAAACATTTAATTCCAGATTTCCTGCCGCTGGCTCCAGGCCACTGACCGGCTATGTGAAATGTATTTTTACTGCTGTCGGCCTGCCAACTGCTGAGCTCAGTGAAAAATAACTAAAATGAAAACCTTGTACTCCCACATGAACCCTTAAGATCAGAAAAGGAAATTTAAGCCACGGTTACTAATTAGCACCCAAGCTAATGAGTTCTGGTGAGGTGCAGAGGCAGGAGGAGGAGGAGGAGTTTGGGTCCCGCGTTACCCTACAAGGCTCAGCAGAGAGCACGCGAGCACTGATTAATCATGTTGGCCCGGGCCTTGCTCCTGGCCCGGCCGTAGCCACTGGGTTAATCCCTGGGCATCTTCCAGGGAAAGGCTCGTTCCTGGGGCTGGGAGCATCTCTGTCCCCCATGAGGCACCGGACAGCGGCTGAAACCTTTACTGATGGAATATGTAGATTTTTAATGGGCGATGCGTTCCCATGGAAACAAAACAAAGTCAAACACTCCCCTCGCAGTGCTAACAATTACTGTAATAAAATGTGTTTTTATTAAAAGCGACTTTAAATACTTAACACATGGCAGAGCAGCCTCGGCACTGCCCTGTGTGAAACCCAACCTTGCCTGTAAGTGAAGTCCAAAGTGCTTTGTGCGGCACAGGGAGGAATTTGGTGTTTTCACCAATATTTGTGCTTTGCAAATGAAATGTAGCAGCCTCAAGTATGAACAGGATTATTTTTTTTCTTCTTCTGCTTAGTTAGGCTTTTTTTTATATAAACATTACCTGTAATATTACAGTGGGAAGCAGGTATTTGGCAACTACGTATTATTTTGCTAAGTTTGCATAGAGGGAGCAGTTTCCAGTTTTAGCAGCTGTAACATGTTTAAACTCAGTTTGTAATGGGATCTGAAGATGAATATTCCCTGTGGGCTCCGCTTAGCTTCATTACTGGAGCCCTGCCAAATTCAGAGCTAGAAAGTATTATTCACGCCTCTTTGCACATACCATGTCAGAGCATGCTCAGTTAATGAATTTTGTTTCTAATATAGCATAAATTAGGTTTATATTTTAACATAATTTATGTTGTATTTTATTAAAATGTAAAATATTATGATCACGAGCAATCTAATTCTGCTCTCTTAAGCCCAAACTGTGTTTGAACATCTAAGTATGTAAATCAAAATTGCATGCTTAGAAACTGATTCTAGGATAACAAACGAATATCTAAACCAAAGAGGTTTCTGCCTTGGAGTCTTAGATTAAAGATAATTAAGGATTCCTGGTATTTGAGTAGATCTGTGTTGTTTATAAGCAAAGTACATTTTCTTCACAGAGTCAACTTGTCTTTTTTTTTAACAGATTATGTTTGCTGTATTAATGTTCATATTTTTAAAGTCTGAGTCTTATATTAATCCCACAGTGAGTCATTAATCATACTAAAATGCATTATAAAAACTTTAATCACTGAAGTTGAAACTGAGATTGTAATGCAATCCATCCCTTTTAATTATATCAGTTATTTTTCCTTTCAGATCAAGAATTGCAAAGGGAAAACAGAGAGATTAAAACTCAGTGTGTTTGATGCTTTCAGGGGAGGATATTTTTTGTTTGTGTTTCTTCCTTGTGTTTTTAAAGCAATTTTGTGCACTTTGTGGCAGACAGCTCCCCAGTGAAGAATTCCTTCATATTTAACTCTTCTCCCCTTCTTCCTTAAGAAAGGCTCTGGTGACTGTCACTGCGGGGTGCCTTGCACGGATGGGGCTGGGCTGGAGCTGGTGACGGCCGGGCGGGTGCTGTGCCCACCTCGCAGGGTTTCTGCAGCCCAGCTCTCCTGGCCCCCACCACGTTCCTGGCACTCGCCCTTGCAGTCAAGGGAACCAGCAGCCTGGAAATTGTGTAGCTGTTACCAAGTTGGCTATGGCTTTGTAGGTGTTTTCCTGGGGCTTGCTGCATGCTGTTAAAGTTGGGGAGGGAAAATAAAAATAAACGGTGGGTTTTTGGTTTTTTTTTTAATCAGTCTAAAACATAATGGCTGATATTCTCATCTGGTACAAATTGGTGTAGCCACACAAACCACTGTGAACTTACTGACAACTAATCCACACGAACTCCAACTCCACTGAATTTATTCCACGTTACAGTCTTGCCAAATAAATTGATTTCTTATACTTGGATTTATAGATGTAGAGTTTAAACTGTTGCTTTTATGGCACGGAAGAAAATGGATTTATTAAGTAAACTGCTCACAGTAGATACTTTTTTTTCTTTGCTAGAACAGCAAAACCTGATCAATTATTTGTTCCTTAATCCCCTAGATTAATCCTGCCATATGAAAGATTTATTAAAGGAGAGGAAGATAAGCCACTGCCTCCAGTGAAACCTCGAAAACAGGATAACAGTTCCCAGGAGAGTGAAGCAAAAACAAAAGTGTCTGCAACAAAACGCATCAAAAATGAAAACCAAAAGAGCAAGAAGGAAAAAGATAATTCACAGAAACCCCAAGATGCATCTGAGGTCTGTTGATTCCCTGCTTTTCAGTGTTTCAATTAAAAATGCACAGCTTTAATCACATGAAATCCAGTGATAAAACATATCATTTAAACTGGAGAATTCCAACCAGTTGGCCTTTTAGTTTGCCCAGCAATGGAAATTCAGCTGTTGTGATACTATCTGAGTTGGGATTTTGCTGGGCTGCGAATGGCAGCCGATTTGCTCCGTATTGCACAGTGGGGATGGCAGAAGACCAAGCTCTGGATCTGACTAGTACCAGTTCTGCTCATTGTATTATACAGTGGTCACCATTAACAGATCAGCAGCTGCCAAAGGGAAACCACACAACTACCACAGTTATTTCCTAATCTAAGTATAGGGTGCGGGAACCTCTAATATTGTTGATAATACTGTGGTAACTGTTGGACACAGCTGATTTTTATAATGGTAACCTCTGGATCAGCCCTTCTCTGCTCACAGATGTATGCATGACTGTGCAAAAACACATTGCTCCCAAGGATTTTTGTTGTATTGTACTAAGTTTCTTTTTGAACTGAAAGGCCACATTTTGAGGGAACCACCTTCCAAGCCCTGGGATCAACTTCCCTCTTCCGAGCAGTAGATGGCTTTCAGCTGAGGTTCCTGTTCAGACATAACAGGTTCCTGTCATGTCACTGCTTCACATGGGCAGGCCCCAGTTTCCACATACAGCCACGTTACTTGCAGGGATAGGACAGCCCTGTAGAAGAGAGTTTGTGTTCACAGAGCAGCGTAAGATTGATGGTAGAACTCATATTTGTCTGCAAATAAGAGTAAATTTCAAGTGTTGTTAAGTGATGCAAAATCAATGGGGGTTTTGCTCCAGTGTTACTTAAGCACCTTCCTTTGCACATCTGCCCACTCTCTCCTGTGCCCCGCTTGCACCCCATGTGAAGGAGGTGGTGGAGCTCCTGCAAACACACAACCCCTGCAAAACATGTTGCTTTTCCTGTCTCGGTCTGCCAGATCACAGCAGCCTTCAAGGCGTTGCAGTGAAAGTAAGTATTTCAAGAATGTCGAAACACATGACGTGCCCGGCAGACTATGGCTGCTCCTTTGACTTCACTGCGTCTGGCAGGTACAGAAGTCCTGTTTCTAAACTTGTTTGGAAATTGTATTGAGTCAGCTATCAACAGTCCTCCTCTTCATTGTTTTAAAAAAAACAATGCAGGTCCTGTAAACACAGATGCCTCTGAAACTTCATGTACCCAGTTTTGAGAAAAGAAAATTTGGGGTTTCATGTCCCACTACCTCTTTAAGTTGTGCTTACAAGGACAATTTAATCTCCCATCCAAAGAAGAATTTGTGTTTTAAATAACCATTGATATCTAATTTAGGAGCAATCCCCAGAAAGACTTTTTTCTTACACTGTAATTTTAAAGTACCTGTTTGGATAAAACTAAAAAAAAAAAAAAAAAAACAAAAACATCTCAAGAGGAGAGTGTGCAGTGTGCACAAGCATGCTTCAGTCACTGGAAGGTTGCAAGACAAGTTGCCCAAAGCAAGAAGAAGTGAAGTGAAATCTTGTGCTCCCTTCTCTTGTCATTCCTTCATCCCCAATTATTTATTGAGGGTCTTGGATCAGGAAGACATATTACACACTATCAGTACCACTGCTGCTAGGCCCAGCATAACAAGTCAGCAACAGAGCAACAGCCTTCACTTTGAATTTCCTTGCTTTTGTTGTTCCCTATCTCAAACTTCCTGCTGTTTAAACTGAAGTTATTTTTGTGTGGATTGCAGGAAGAGTTCCTAAGCTACGCTTATCGGAAATGTAGGGAGCCTAGACGAGACAATAAAAATGTATAATTATGGCAGTTCCCTGTTGTAAAATGATACCTTTTATAGCAGAATTAATGTCTCCTCCCTGACTGGGGTGGAAGACATGTCCTGCCCCTGTTTGATTAGGGCAGGCTATTAAGGACCTTTGACCTCCATGTCAGTCACCATACAGGTCAGTAATCACACAAAGCCCAAGCAGTGAAGGGGCTGCAGGGTGGGTGTTTCACCCCTGGGTGGGTGTAGGGCTCCAGAACTCATCTGTGCTTTGCCATATGGAGGGCTCCATGCCCAGGATGTGGCTCTTAACAGGGATAGCAGGCTGGAGACGTTCAGCTCCTTCGGGTGGAGCAAAATCCAGATGTGCTGGAGCCAGGCAGAAGGTTGCTTGTCTCTTGCACTGCAGCCATGCCCTGGCAGTGGAGCCCCATTCCTGGGCCCTCATCCAGGCACAGCAGTGATGGGGTATTCCTCTGAGGGAGAGCCCTGTAGCCATCACATAAATGTGTAGGCATGTCTCCAACCAAGCCACCCCTCTTAAGCCATTTCTGCATGTGGCCTGGAAACTGTGAGCTGGAAAAGCATAATCCAGTTACAAATGTGTGGTCGTCTCAATTGCATGTTCAACTCATGCACCATTAGAAGTATGCAGGGAGAGAATATAACTTTAATTTATTAGGATTGCATTTGCCTTTGTGCTCTTCACTGTTTTCCTGCCATCACAATGACATTGTCAGAGTAACAAGACACCAGACAAAATGCTATTAGCCTTAGACTGCACATTTCCTCACAATAGCTGAAACTTCAATCAAAGTATTGCTTAACAGAAACAAAGAGCAGAATGTACAGTTATTAAGTATGATTCTCTTTTTTTTCTCCTCCTTGCTTTGCTCATCTGTCTGGTATTTGCCTGTAATTTTATAAGCTCAAGAGACTAGCGATGGTACTTTGTAAAGGACCTAATGATGGTATTTGGCTGCAAAGTCAGCTACAAGTTTAAAAAGAAGAAGTTAGGATGACTAACAGACACTGTAACTAATAGGCCAACCAAACAGACAGGAATATTTAAAAGCAGCTGGGAAGAAATAAATCTCTGAGAGAGTTAGATTCGTTAGGACTGTCTCCAATTCCCTGCTCCTGCGACAGACCATAAAGCAGCATTTAGACGATGACTTTCTCGGTGCATCTTATCTTTACAATGAAGGAAGAAAGAAAACAATAATAATAAAGGAATCTCACAATGCTGCTGTTTTATGACTGTCTTCTACCATGACATGTCAGAGGAGAGTGACAGCAGTTTTGAAAAGGGCTGTCAGTCAGCTGGATCGCAGATGGGATGCTCTGGTGACCTCTGCGGGTCACAGTTCAGCCAGCTACATAATGGGATGAATAGTGTGAATTGTGCACACACGCTGTATTAATGGGGGAGCAGAACGAGCCACGGTCCCATTGACGAGAACGTATAAAAGCCATGTTTGTAATAGCAGGCACACACACACTTACTGAATGTTGACAACTTCATTTTAATCCGTTAATAAAAAAATGGGTGTCCTAGTTAAGCTGTGGCAGTGATTTGCTGCCTACAATAGGGATTTCTAGTATGCCATTTCTATCATTTTCACACTTTAATGCAGAACTGGGTGTGAATGATCTCCTGTGTGATCACTGAATTTTAAGATAGCTATGCTGGAGAGACTTTAGGGAGGGAAAAGCGTAGGAATAGTGTGGTTTTCTTGGGTGAAGTTGGCTGGTAGGAGAAATTTCCGTAGCTTTATTGTTTGCGTCATGAAATCTGCTCTTCTGCATTTGCCTAATTAGTTTTAAAAGAGTATATAACCTCAGCATTTAGCTATCTGATCGAGCCACCAGTGCCTCTCATCAGGTTACAACCATCTGCTGTTTGGAAATGCTTTATTGTGACTCTGACAGGGATGGTGTATTTTTTAATATTTCCTGGAGATACTTCTCTTTGATTGAGTCCAGTACCTGATGTTAGAGCCTTCACATGCCGGCAAGGTGGTTGGCAAGTCCTTCTCTAAAAGTAGCCAGCAGCGTACTGTGCATAACCTTACAAACAGGCTGCCATAACATACTGCATTCTTACTATTGTCTGTTGAATCATTTCATTAGGTTTCATCAGAACAAGAGAAGGATCAAGAATCAGCAGACCAGAAGAACTTCCCTGAACATCCCACAGTGGGAGAGATGAAACAACCCGTGCAAGGTCCTCCACCTCTTTTACCAGAGACAGCTCGGACACTGCCTCTGGAGAAGACAGACATGACAGAAAACAGCACCAACAGTGAGAAAGCCAAGGAGGATGTTCAGCACTCGTCCTCTTTCTCGAGTGTTTCTGTGCCTGCAGAAGAAGACACTGTGCTGGATGCCACTGTCACAAAACGATTACACCCTTCAGCAGATGCCCTGGAAGACACAAAGCCTGAACAAAGACTACACAAAGCTTTTACTGACAGCCTGGAAAGTGAACCTCCAGAAATGCCCTTCACAGCTTTCCCAGTCCATCTGCCCACTCAGAGCGACATGGAAGATGAGAAACTGCCAGGGATGGCCGATTACATCGCAAACTGCACGGTGAAAGTGGATCAGCTGGGAAACGAAGATATCCACAATGCACTAAAGCAAACACCCAAAGTTCTGGTGGTGCAGAACTTCGACATGTTTAAGGAAAAGGAGCTGCCCGGGTCCATGAATGATGACTCCACTTTCAGTTACACACCACTGCTGTACTCAAAAGGTAATCCAGGCATCATGTCACCCCTGGCAAAGAAGAAGCTGCTGTCACAGGTCAGCGGGGCCACGCTCTCGTGTAACTATCCTTATGGTTCTCCTCCACCTTTGATCAGCAAAAAGAAGCTCAGCAGCAGAGATGAACTGTCCTCAGGCATATCGCAAGGTCCCCACGCCCCTAATTCTGATCCTGTAGCAATTAATAGGCCCTCAGTCATACAACATGTACAGAGTTTCAAAACCAAGGAAGAAAGGAAGTCAATTAATAATGTTTTTAAACATGACGTGCTAAGTAAACCAGATCCTCAGCGCTGTGATTTTTCAAAACATCACCTCAGTTCTCTTGCCGAGTCATACCTACCGAAGTTGGATATCCAGGACTGCAAAGATAAAATGAGTGAGAAAAGGGCACTGCAGCACTCCCATGTGCCCACTTTCTTGGCAGATTTCTATTCATCACCTCATCTGCACAGCCTTTATAGGCACACAGAACACCACCTTAATAATGAACAGACATCAAAGTACCTCCCCCGGGACATGTTCAGAGAGTCTGAAAATATTTCTACTTTTACTCAACACAAACACCAAGAAAAACTAAATTTAAATTATCGGCCCTCTTTGCATCAGCAAGAAAAAAAGGCAACAGTGGAAGCTTCTTCAGATGATCAGCCAACAGATTTGAGTCTTCCAAAGAGCGTACACAAACAGACTGCAAAGGTTCCAGGCTCCAGTCTCCCTCACTCATCCACAGCCCAGCAAGAATGCAAAGGGATCTCCCCGTTCCAGGCTGGAGGCAGCCAGGCAGTGAGCCTAGACTGTAACCCCAAAGCTTGCCGTGTGTCCTCTATGGCATTGACAGCCCCAAAAAAACACAGCGAGTTGCTCCACAGGTCTGGGAAGCAGCAGGCCCAGAGGCTGGAGAACCTGAGGAAGATGGAGGGGATGGTGCATCCTATCATCAGCCGCAGAACGAGCCCTCAAAATGTGGGGGCTGCCCGGCCTCTGAAACGGAGCCTGGAGGATTTGGACAAAGTTATTTCTGAAAAAAAAATCCGAGCTGTCTCTCCTGTTCACTTACCAAAGGAGACCCCGGCGAAAGACAAGGTTCCCGACCAAGAGGGGGAAGGTAGCAAGTCAGTGCATGGCCTCCATTCTGGCAGCATGCTGGAAAGCCACAAATTTCCCCTGTCAGCCCCCATCTTCCCAGGCTTGTATCCGGGAAGCCTGTGCACGGGGCTGAACAATCGCCTCCCACCCGGGTATTCTCATCCCCTGCAGTACTTGAAAAATCAAACTGTGCTATCCCCACTAATGCAGCCTTTGGCTCTTCACTCCTTCATGGTGCAGAGACAATTCCTCACGTCCCCTGCAAACTCCCAGCAACTGTACAGACACTTAGCTGCAGCAACACCTGTAGGAAGTTCCTACGGTGACCTTTTGCATAACAGCATTTATCCTTTAGCTGCTATAAACCCTCAAGCTGCATTCCCACCTTCCCAGCTATCCTCTGTACATCCCAGCACAAAACTGTAAACCCCCTCACTCACAAAGGTCTGAGGAGAAAGTTCAGTTAGCAACATTCCTCCCCCTGTGACAATGTCTTGCAGCAGATTTAGCAATCTGTATTTTTGTCAACCAGGATGCAGTTGTATCCCGCCTAGAGGAGCGTCTTGGAGTTTGATGGAGACAGGACTGCTTCTTTAATTCTGGCTCCCACATCAGCCTCCTCACCCCTTATCCCTGCCCCTGCAAAAAAGAAAACCAAACCAAAAAAAAAAAAAAAGCCAACAAAAAAAAAAAAAAAAAAAGCAAACCACACACAAAAGAGAGAGAAACAAAAACATGGAAAAAAAAGAATTTTTTTGGATTTTGCATATGTGTTTTCTGAAAGGACTTGAACATGGTAAGAGCAGATGTTCAAAGGGAGCCGTGGAAACGCAGGCCCAGTCCTGAGCTCACTGAAGCCCCAGTGAGGGCTGTGTTTGCCTTTCACTGAGCCGAGGACCGGAGGCTGTGCATTGTTGCAAATGAGTCAAAGACTTCAGATGAACCTGGAAAGGAGAAGTGGGCCGAGAATCTGTACAATCAGTGGATGTGCTTTTTTGGGTAACTTTTCCTGACTTTTAAAGATTCAATCAATGCAATGTATAGTAAAACGGCAATAGATTTTTTTCATTTTAACACTATTAGAACAGAATGGTAAACACTGTTTAATTTGACTGTACATATCCACTTCATAAACTACCAGTGTCACATTTGGTCACAGTAATTTATATAGTTTCGTTTGTCCAGTATATTCTGTGCTCTTTATGTTTGTTTTTTTTGTTTTGGGTTCTTTTTTTTTAAATTAAACAGTATCATTTTATCTGCAACTTTTTTAAAGGCTGTGGCTGTCCTAATTTTTTTTTTATTATGTATTTGTAATTTTTCCAGTTTCTTTGTACTTTTGAGCAGCGTTTTTGTTTTGTTTTTGTCGTAACGTTTACTGTTTACAAACTGAAGCAACTGGTTCAGATTAATCATAATGGTTATAAACATACTGTAGGTGATGTTATGGTGCAAGGATGCGAACAAGGTTCCTTTCCCCACGGCCCCCCCTGTGAGGTGCTGAGCACCTCTCGCCCTCCTCCTGTTGTTTCAATGGCTCCTACGCTGCTTCTCCCCTCCCACCGAGCTTTGCTTTCCTGTATCGTGGTCTGTGAATTTGTCGAGCGTTGTACTTAATCTTACCTAGGCTGTGAAACCCTCCTGCCTACCAGAGAAACGGTCTAGAAAACAAAATCTCCCTGGCTCAAGCTGCTGAATGACAAAGGAGTGCAGAAAACAGATTTGTGGTTTGTGAGAATGTTGAGAATTTCAGAAGTTGTGAGAGGAGCCAGTGTGGATCTGAATCAGAGGCCTACAGGTTGTTTCTGTGCCTCACAATGGGTAAGGGGGTTCTGTGCAGTGGTCGGGATGGTCCTTCCACGCTCCCACGGGGATCTCGGCCTCTCCCTGCACATCCTTTTGTAGGGGGAAAGCCCAGGCATGGAGAGGCTGTATTTTCCTGATGAAAGAGCTTCCCTGTGGATGTATACTCACTTTGCAGGACATCACCACTACGTAGCTGAGCACAGACATTGATAAAGCAAAGTGTCACTTGGAGGCTTTATACAGTGTGAAAATTGGTTGTGGTTCAAACCATCTCAGTTACTGTTCAAAGACAGTGTACTTGATATGAAAAGATAAAACAAACTACTAAGAAACACTTTGCATGCTAGGCATGTCATTAAATTTTCCCGTGATATGAAGCCAAATACAATATATAATGTATCATACTTAATATCCAAAGGTGGAAACCAGAATAATATACTCGTCTACTGTTACAAATCCAGCTTCTTCAATTAAATACTTTATATTCCTGTGGTAAAACTATATTTAATTGATTGATAAACAGACTAGTAGAACTTGGAACATTGATGTGCCAGTGCAGGGTATCCTGCTGCTCCACAAGTCATACAGGAAACAGAACCGCAGGCTCATCCAGGCAGAGGTCGCAGTGTGGAGGACATCTCTAGTAAAGTTGCACTAGATCTGAATCACCTAAGAGTCAGGGGTTTGGGGATGGGGGGGAGGAGGGCAGGGGAAAAGGGGGTAGAGAATATAAAAACCTACAGCAAACGCAAACAGAAGCTTGTTGTGTGTTTGGCAAAGCAAATGCTTCTCCTTGTTTTGGTTGTGTGTTCTGGAGTTGTGCGTTTGTTTACGCAAAGTGTCCAACGTCCCTTTTGGTTACGTCCTGTTGGAGTTTGCTGGTAGGCTTTTTGGAGCCATGCTGAGGCAGCACAGGGCTGGGGGACAGGGAGTGGGGAAGAAGGCTCCTCGCTTGTCCCTTGAGGAGACTGGTCACTGCTGGCTGGGGAAGCTCATACTGGGCAAAACGTCAGGGCTAAGGGAAAGAAATGGTGGCATAAACCCCCAAAAGAAGCAATGCATTATTTGTTTAAGAACTCTTCACAGAAATCTTGGAAATCTTTCAACAGACTATTGAATTCTTCATTGGCCGAAAAGGCTTTTTTTTCCCCTCAGTGTCTTAAATGGGGCTTTGTTTGCATTGTTTGAGTTCAAGGGGCCTTATTATTGAATGAAATTGCACAAGCCTTTCTTTGTGCAATCAGACCATTGTTATTGGTAGGTTTGTAAAGGAAACTGCAGAATCTAATTGGCAATAGAGTCATAAATCTATTTACTAGGAGCCAGTTCCAAGAAATGTTGCAATTCAAACGCTCTATGTCCAGGATGCATTAGGGATGCTAAAGGTTGTGAGATCCAAAGGAAGAGGCCCAGCAGCAAACAGCTCGTGTGTAGCTTCTGGCCACACTGAGCCAGGCTTCGTGAAGCACATGGGAAGTAGGGCCTGATTCCCAGTGTGATTGTGCCCCTGGCCAGGCAGGGTGGGAGCAGGGCACCAGTTTGTGGCAGGTCTTTGTGGCTGTGAGCTGGCCTGGTGTGAAGAGCTTGCCCAGTGAGTTCAAGCCTGGGAAGTAGTTTGTCCTAGCAGCAGAGAAGTTGGCTTGGCAGCAGCTGGAGCTCAAGCAGGGCACGAGTGCTGTGCTGCCTCTGCCAGCAGCTCTGCCCCGTTTGGGGAGACGCGGGGCTGCCGCCTCCAGAGACCAGCACGGGGTCCCTCGCGCCCGCCGCCTGCTCGCTTCCTTTGTGGTGATCAGTGAGGTCACATCTGGGCCAGTTTGGCCATCGTGCTGATTTTGATGAGCAGTGGGACTTCCTGCACTGGTGTGAGGCGGGTGGCATTGGCAGTGCTGCCATGAGTGCTGTTTGCTGTACATGTGGTTGATATTTCGCTCGTTCTCTTCCTCTTCCTCCCCTCTCCCCCCAGCCCCGCAGTTTTAAATATGTTCTAATAATGGCAGCATAATCTACTAGCTGTTTATACTTTTTTAACTTTCTTTTGTTGTAAATATTGTATACTTTTTGTGATTCAAGTTATGTAGCCTATATGCTCTGTAAGGTGATGATTTGTATATATAAAAATGGCCCAGTAATATTATATAGTTTCCCATTTAAAAGGTTATTGAGTAACCTTTGCATTAGTTTAAACACTACCAGAAATAAAGCTGAGCCAACTATAAACACTCAATTTTTGTATGTTTTCCAAATTGTACTTATTAATGCTTTTGATACTGTATTATGTGCCAATAGTTTCCCAATCACATAGCAGGCAAAAGATATTTTGTACTTTTTGATCCACTGTAATATTTAATAAAAAATGTTACTATCTGTTCCCTTTTGTGTTTGATTAATAATTCTGTAAACAGCCCTTATCACATTGGATTACATATTATCCCATCCGACCTTTCAGCCCTTATATTGGCTTTTCTAGAGAAAGTATCTCCTCCTGCAAATGATTAGATTAAAGAAATGGAAGTTTGCAATTTCCTCAAGGAGGGAGAGACAAGATCTTCAGTGTCCCACTATTTTTGCAGTGTACTTGCTTTAAAGTGTGGCTATGATCATGCTGACTATAGGAATAGCTTTGGAGAGAATATATGCTCAGACAGTGGCTCCAGTACCAAATTTGCTTCATTTGCATGTCAGAGTAGGACTTTTTTCTACCAGCACTACAGGCTTGAGCTGGGATCTGAAAATTGCCCCCTCTTCTTCCCAGCTCAAACATGGGTAAGGTTCTGGAGTCTTGGGAGTCAGATGCTAACTACTAATTTTGCTGATGATGCTGAACAACCACCAAGCAAACTTAATTTTTTACTGTGTTCCTTGGTGGGTCTGAAAAGCCCCTATAAACCTAGGGCCCCTTTGAGAGCCCATAAGCACTGCAAAAGCTGTTACACTCCTGGTCTCCATAGGTGGGAAAATCATTTAGGTGTGTGTAGGTCAGGCCTGGGTAGTGCCCTTGTCCAGCACAGCTCGGCAGCAGGACAGGAATGCCCAGTAGCCCCCTGCTAATGCCACGTCATTGCTTAGCTCCATGGTTCTGGGGCAGATACGCAGCAGGGAGGTTTCCCTCCCCCATCCCTGGACTGTCCAGGAGCTGAGGCCACGGGTGGGCCTGGAGGCTGTTACTGCTTCATGCGTTCCCCCTGCGTGGCCCGGCCAGCACAGACCAGTTTCACAGCACTGTCAGATGAGGCTTCCAAATGCAGGCTGCAGTCTCAAAAACAACCATTTCCTCCTCTGTGTGCTGGGAAATACCAGCTTGAGGAGGAGAGCCAGCCACTGGGCATGTGTAAAGGATGCAGTGCTACTGAATCGTAGAATCATGGAATATATGGAGTTGGAAGGGGCCCATCAGGATATTCAAGTCCAGCTGGGCTCCTTTCAGAAAAAAGAATGTCATTGAACCTGGTTTCTGATTCCTGGACCATGGCACACGCCCCTTGAGGACGTCACAGAACTTTTGCAAGCCTTGCACTCCAGCAGGTAAGGAAGAGAGGACATAGAGAGCTGAAAGCTAGTGGGGGTCCTGGGGCAGGATTCCCCTGCCCTGGATGGGTCACAGGGAAATTGGCTCAGCAGCAGCTACATTGCCTGGCAGCCTTTTGGGGCCAATGATAATCACATGGTGATGCCAACCTGTTGGGAATTGGGCCCTTCCTCTGTCTCTTCCTCACCAGCAGTGTCTCTGCTCCAGAACATTTCAGGAACATTTTCTGCAAAGTTTCCGCTGCTGGGAGGAGCTGATCACACATAGACATCACTGCTAATCCTCACTCTAATTGCTCTTGGAAATTCAGCGCTCACCCACAGGCTTTCCAGGAATATCACACACCTTTTGCTCTTCCCAAAGCAAAAACAATAGAGCCTGTATGTTTGCCTTCCCAGATTTGGGCACACTCACAACTGAAGTGTTACGGGTATGTATTGCATGGAATAGAAACATGGGAGGATTGGAAGGTCTTGAGGAAAGCAAAAGGAATGGCCCCCAAAGCATCCCCAGTCTGCCTGGAGCCGTGGCTGCTAAGGGTTCGCATTCCTGCAGGAGAAAGCTGTGGCTGTGGCCAGGCGGCATTCCCTGCTGCCCTCTGTGCAGGCGCTGCGTGTCCAGCGAGCAGGCAGGGATACAGCTTAATCTGTGCCTTCATTTAGTTTTTCAGTTTGTCCTTTACGGGATTAAAAAAGAGTATTCGCGATGTCAGATGCTCCATCTAGTGCTCACCTTTGGAACGAGCCCCCCAGGTCACAGGCCAAGCCTGCGGCCAGAGGTGCCCTGTCCTGGTAAATTGGGGCTGTACGGACAGGACCCTCCACGAGAGTCAGCAGACTGGGGACGAATATGCCCAAAAGTGGGTTAAACAAATTCATGGAGACTTTCGTGGCTGCTGAAAGAGCAGTGATTTGGGTAAAAGTGCCACATTCAGGAGACCCGCAAGTTGTGGCAGCTGTGAAGACCTCCCGCGCTCACAAGGGTGAGGGGTGCCTGCGGGGCCAGCACGTGTGCCCTGTCCTTGGGTGCTGCACATGGGCACAAAGATCCTGGTGGCTCCCTCCTCCTCCTCCTGGTGCTGCTCCTGGGGACAGAGCGGCTCAACAGCTGCTTGGTTTTGGTGATGAGCATCAAAGCTTTTAACGAATTGCCTTGGGTGTGGGGGCTGCTCTCCTGGGAAATGAAGGGGCTGAGGACGCCGCGCCCACTAACTTGCAAGTGTTGCTCAGTTTGGTTTGCAATTTAGTCAGGAAAGGGGGAAAAAAGGCACCCCTATCCCCTCCTCTGCACAGCCGTGCCCCAGGGCATGGGAGGCCGTGCAGTGAGATGCCATCCTGTGAGGAGCTGCCGTGCCGTGAGGGGATCCTGTGAGGGAATCCCATCAGGGGCTGCCATGCTGTGAGGGCGTTGCTGTGAGGGGAGGGCATTCTGTGAGGTGATCCATGAGCAGCTGCCATGCGGTAAGTGGCTATCATGTTTTGAGGGGCCGCTGTGAGGGGTTGCCATGCTGTGAGGAACTGCAGTGTCCTGAGGGGATCCTGTGGGGGGCTGCCATGTTGTGAGGGGCTGCTGTGAGGGGATGCCATTCTGTGAGGGGATCCATGAGCGGCTGCCATGCCGTGAGGGGCTGCCATGCCGTAAGGGGATGCCATGCTGTGAGGGGATGCTGTGAGGGGATGCCATTCTGTGAGGGGATCCATGAGTGGCTGCCATGCTGTGAGGGGATGCTGTGAGGGGATGCCATTCTGTGAGGGGATCCATGAGCGGCTGCCATGCCGTGAGGGGCTGCCATGCTGTGAGGGGATGCTGTGAGGGGATGCCATTCTGTGAGGGGATCCATGAGCGGCTGCCATGCTGTGAGGGGCTGCCATGCCGTGAGGGGCTGCTGTGAGGCACTGCTGTGCCATGGGGGTATGCTAGGCTGTGATACAAAGTGGCAAAATTTCCCATCTTGCACAAATCAGTGAGAGCTGCTTTTTAGCCATTTTGATGGCAAAATTGTTTGTTTATTGAAATAGGTGTCTCACAACCTCCAGAGGCTTGGGCAAACTGCAAATGCCCCCTCACGCTGGGAGACGCCAGAGGGGTGAACAACGGCCCCATTTTATTTCAGGGCCACCACACAGAGGTGTGGTAACTGCAGTGCCAGTGGGCAATGTCCCTTCCATGAGGCAGGTGCCATGACGAGGCAAAGGTGTGGACATGCTGGGATGGGGAGCAGGAGGCAAAGATGAGGGGCAGCCATGTTGCACTCCCAGCACACATTCCAAATACTAAAGGATACACAATGGACACAGTGTCGTCCCACACCATGAGGATGAAACTACTGCACCTCTGTCGTTCTGTGGATAGTTCTCGGATACACCTAAATAGAGGTAAGTTGAATTTGCAGGCAGCCCAGGTGTATGTAAGCAGGGGAGCAGTGGATATCTGCAATGAGAGGTGCTGGCTGGTGTTGCTTGGAGCAGAATTCAGTTGCTGTAACCTAAACACTACGTGTGCACCCAGGTGGTGTCCAGCCACTGCTGGTCTGGGGAGGGAAGCCCAGGGAGTGCTAAACCCCTCGACTGCTCTGCATGCAGGTGCCTACTCCCCATTCAGGTCCCATTGGGGTGGCTCGGACCTTGCCATGATCAGCTTGTGTGGGTACAGGAACAGGTGATGGCCATGTGGCTCCCCTGGGTGGGTACCCTGCTCCAGCCCCTCCAGTGTCCAGTGCCAATGGGAGGAATTACCAAGCTGCTGGCACAGGAGGCACACACAGGGGCCTCGTCCTCCCCTGGCACTGCCTCCTGCACCTCTGCCCAAACCCTCCGTTCTCTGCAGGGCTCTCTCATGTTTTTTGGCAGTGGTTTTGTCTGCAAGCTCCCCAAAAACAGCCAGGCGAACCAAGCTCTTTCCCTCTGCCCCCCGCCAGTGTCTGTGGAGCTCTCAAATGAAGAATAAAGCCATTTGTTTCTAATTATATTTGGCAGCCACTCAGAGAATTTAGGATTAAAGCACGCAATTTTTTTTGCTCCTGATTAAAGTACTTGACCTCATAAGCAAAAAGCAAAGATTTCAACACACCCCCACAAGTAGGCTAGGAACGAACTGCAGAGAAAAGACCAAAAAAGAAAACTCCCTTTGCTCTAGATACACAGAATAATTCATTATGAAACAAAAGGCAGAATATTTAGTGCATCGCCTGAGCTCGCCTAGGGCTCAGCTAACCACCCAATTACTGCTTTTGGAGTTCTTACACCAAGCAAAGGCACACACAGTGAAGGCCCACATGCCCCACTGAGCCCATGGCATGCACATGGCCAAGTCCCATTTGCTGCCTGCAGGAAGAAAGTGCCTTTCACGGGACCATGCCAGCTTGCCTGGCCCCCGTGCCCAGCTGGCAGGACACTGGGATAGGGAATAGTGACAGCGGGCACGTTAGTTGTCATCATCATCTTTTTTGCCCCATATTCCCAGGCTGAAATAATTTTTACCCATCAGGTGCAGCATGCTTGGTGCCTAATTTCAAGGGGTGGCTGCCCTGGGGTGGCAGACCCTTCTTCCTGCCTTCCACACAGCAGCATCCAGCTCCCATGTTTGCTCTTTTCCCCATCTTTTATACAGGACAAGGATGTGTCGCAACTGCAGAAGAGTCAGTTGGCTCCCAACCAAGAGAAATAGCAATGATCTTGATGGCATCCTTTAAAATAGCAAAGAAACCAGCTCAGACAGAAATTAACTACTCTGTGAGATTCCGTGGTCCATAAAATACTTCCCCCGGCTCCATGGTTTTAAAATAACATGAAAGAAATGCTTTCCATAAAAAGTAGTTAACTAGCATACAGATTTTTTTTAGTCGTAATTCTCAGAGTCATACCCAAACAAAATAGCTATACAAGCATTAAATTATACATTAAAGAAGGCTGATAAAGACAGTGAATTACAGAGCTACCATATACTATTTCAGATATAGAGATAACAGCATTATTAACATTTCTATTAAAGGTGACCTACAAAAAAGGGACTAAAATAATCTGTGATGCTTCTGATTTCTCATGATGCAGGAGAAATGGCTCCAGCCCAACTGCCACCTAGTCCCTGCTATCATCCCTGTTTCCCTGTCACCATCCCTGCTTCCCCTCCCCATCCTCTCCTCCAAAAATTAATGGAAAACAGAGGGTTGCTTTCTGCCAATAGCTAGGCTAATGTTTCACCTGCAAAACTTCATTGGAGGACATAAAATGGATGTTTTTCTCAGTGCTTATCCAAAAAGAGTGAGATAATGAATTTTTAGGGGAGAGATTTTTTTTCTCTCTGTTTGACAGACACCAGGGTTTGACCATGGCAAATAAAGGCAGCAGTGAGTACAGGTGGCTGCAGTGGGGCTGGCTCCTCATGGAGGGTTTATTCTGCATCACCCTCAGTGGTTCTTCCCCTGGGGGTTTCCCAGCACCTGTGGGGTTGATCCTGTGCTTCAGCTCTCCCTGGAAAGGGGGTACTAACTGCCTCGCCCCTGCAGCCACCCGCAGGATTTCATAGTGCCCGTGGGCCATATAAAAGACATAATTAGAAAGATATAGAATGAAGTGCTAAATCTATGTTTATATAGGTAGATATAAATACAAAAGTATAAATAATTTTTTAAAATAATTTCTATATTTCTATAAATATTTTTCTCTGTAGGTTTATATATTTATATAGATAAACTATCTAACTTTCATTATATAAACATGTAATGTAAATATATAATTACCTCTGAGTCTGCCACTCTTCTGTCCCTGGTGGCTGGGATTGTTTATCAGATTATTTGGTTGCTCTTAGTTTCCAAATTTAAGTAATTGATGAACAAATTGCCATACACAGGTACACACAGAAACACGCCAGCCCTGCACAAGCAGCACATCTGTAGGTGATCAGGTCGCAAAATGGCGATGCCCGACGTGTTTGCTTTTTCCTGCCACTGCTGGGCTCAGCTACTGGGGCGCTGCCACCACCCTGCCGGGGTCCCCTCAGCCACCCCTGCCCTTTGAGCCACTTTGGCTAGATGGAATTGCTGGAGAAAAATGGTTGTTAAGGACTAGAAAATACTGATTTATATAAAATACCAATATGCAGAGAAGGGGAGAGAGAGATCACGTGTGCATGCCCTGGCGTACTGAGAACTCAGCATTTGCCATGAGAGCAGTGGGGTTAACAGGACCACTGCCAGTTTTGCAACAGAGTGGTTTTCCACGAGGAGCTGGTGATGTTTTCTTGTGGCAATACCACTCAGAAATTAAGAATTTGGCTCTATTTTTCCTGATCTTTCAGTACGGTTTTGGCAGGCTTGACAGAAAGCAGGTGAGGAGGATTGGGTAGAGGTGGTTTACTGTGTAGGGCAGCTGTCAACAGAGCCCACCCAGCTGCTGCTCTTGCCATGCCCTAGGGTTGAACAGCATCACTTTGGAGTAACACCAGTGGTGGCCACCCTGCTGTGCTGCTGCAAACTGAGCACCTCTTCCAGCTGGAATCCCATTCTGGTGCTTGGTCAGTGATGATCCTACCGCCATAGCCCATCCACAGCCAGGATTAGGGGGGCTTGCAGAAGTGTGAGAGCTTAGTGATTTTGTAGAAGCTTCTCTGTGCATTTGGGCTTTGTAGGCACAGAGTTTGTGGTGATTGGAGTGGGGCTGGGCTGAGCCTCATCCCCAGTGGGGCACGGCTGTGAGAAGCAGGTGAACAGCACTGAGGGTAATGAGCCATGGAGTGCTGAGGTGTGCTGACCAACACCAAAGGGAGCAGAGGGCACACAGGTGCAGTGCATCAACAAGGAGGCTGTAAAAGGCTGGCCTAAAGAGCAAGAGGGGCCCATGATTGCAGCCTTCTGAAGTGAAGTGGTGGTACTCTATATGAGCAGATACCTGATGTTTTCTAGAGTGGTAAGGTGTTGCTGTGTATGGGTTGAAGCTTTCTGAAATTGTATGGTGATACTCTGGGTGTTGTGGCCATCTCAACTGCAATGTATGCTGTGACACATGGTGACCTCAGTGTGACTCAGGATTGGACTGTAGAGTGGGGCACAGCCAGAGACAGAGCCCAGTGTAGCAGTGAGAGCAGTGGGGAGATGCTGTCTGGTCTGGACCAGACTGATTTTGACACCTGAGGTCCAGGTGAACTGCTGGGGACATAATGGGGACTTCTCAAGTGATAAACAGTGTTTTATTCACATGGAAGTCTTTGTAGAAAAGAGAAGGATTAAGACTACTAACTACACCCTTCAGAGTGTTTTACCATGGGCAAAGTGCTTTTTACCATGGCCATGCTTTTAGTGTTTGGAAAGAAGTTAGTGGAAGATTATGAGACCTGGACAGAGCTGCCAACATGCAAAGGACAAGCTGGGAGATGTAACACACCTCCAGCTATTCAAAGTGGAGAGCTTGTCTTCCACTTGCAAAATTATCAACAAGGTGATACTGTGCAATACAAATGCCTGAATTTTTATATCATGAAAGGATCTCCAACAATCACCTGTCTAAATGGGCAGTGGACAAGCCTCCTCTAGTTTGCCTGGTGGCCTGTATGGCATCAGAAGATATGGACAGAAACAATATTGAGCTGAAATTGATTGAATAAACCAATCTGTACTCTACATAGGGTAACTATATTGAATTCTGTTGTAAACTGGGATATTTGAAAGACCCAAGTACTCACAACCTCAGAGTAAAGTGTGTGGAGGGGACATTGTACCCACAGTGCACACCAGGAAGGAACTGTTCCCTGAATAGGAACATTCTGGAAAAGAACAATATTCAGTTGCAGTCACCCAGCCAGTCCAGCCCTTACTATTGCTCAGGGGACCCTGTTGTCTTTGAGTGCAAGCACTGCTACCAGCAGGTTTCCCAGAGGGAGAAATTCAGAACACAGTGCCTGGATGGAGTGATCCCATATCCTGTGTGTGAATAACCATCATTGTTTGGGTAAGTAGAAATGGCATGAGGGAGCCCAGCTGTGGAAATGACAGAGCCCTCAACCAACCAGGTGACTTGAGCTCAGCTTTTTCCTGGTGTTTCCCATTTTCCTGTGCTTTGTTTTCAGCTTAGCCCATGTTCTGTCTTGGAATTTGTTCTTGTTTTTATTACTGGTTGGTTGTCTTTGTATGTTATTTACATTAGATCTAGTTTTGTAAATGTATTTACATTTCATGTGGACAAAGGGTTGTGCTTGCATTTTATTCATTCTATACTGATCTCACTGTTATTTTATTAACAATTGTAAAAGGATTATAACTTGGAATTATATAGCTGTATAATTATTGATATTGTTCAAGTTGTATAGCTATTGATGGAATTGTATAGCTGTTGATTTTGTTAATATCCTGGTGTTTGGCCTTTGGCTTATTCTTGTATGTTGATATTGATATTGTCAATATTCTATAAATGTAAGTATAAAGATTTTAATGATGCATAAGGTTAGAGAGTGAATCAAGGTCGGTACACAGATGCATTCCAGAGTTAGTGGAACCTACAAAAGAGATAATTGTACCATGTTTACTATTTCTCTTCAGTTTGCAAGGGCCCTGTAGAGAAATAGTAGACATGACATTTATTTAAAAGAAAAAAAAAAAGGGGGAATTGTAAGTACATTTGCAAGGGCCCTGTAGAGAAATAGTAGACATGACATTTATTTAAAAGAAAAAAAAAAAAAAAGGGGGAATTGTGAGTACACACTTTGTGGTAATTGGGAGTGGGGCTGCAGCTGAGCCTCATCCCCAATGGGCCACAGCTGTGAAAAGCAGGTGAACAGCATTGAAAGCAATGAGACCAGGAGAGCCCAGGTGTGCTGACCAAACCAGATCTCCTACAAGGCTCTTCTTGAGAGGCAGATGCTCCTCTTCTCCAAATTAGTACAAAACCCATACAAATGGTGCACAAGAAGAGTCTGAACTGCAGCAAAGGAGCTGGCCTCTGAAGCAAGAAGGAAAATACAGGAGTGCCAATTCATTAAGGCGTTCATCAATGAAAAGGGGATTTTGCTCCTGATGACTTAGTGTGACATGAAAGGCATTCAGGTTTCAGTCCTTAGAGTCCTGTGCAGCAGTAGAGTGACCCCAGCAGTCTCCATCCACCATGCCTCATACCACCAGCTGCCCAGGTCAAGGCAGGACTCAGAAAGCAGCCACTATCCCCACCACGGTCATGGCAGGACTCTGAGAAAGCAGTCATTATCCCCAGCCTCTCTCCATATTCCCCTGCATATTCTGCTTTCAGCTGCTAATGGAGGTGGAGGAACAACTCCAAGAGTTGAGCCACCAGTTATATTTTTCTCTGGCTGCAGTTGGAGTGCATGTTTGTTTATCCCCTTCTCTCTTTGCTGGTGCACAATAGCTCTGCTCAGAAGAAGCATCTGTTCTTCATTTAAAGCCAGTGTTAAACTACTTTGCTACAGCACTAATGGAGCCAGAAGGAGGTCAAACTTGATTTATCCAAGTTTGGAGAAAGTCCCATTAAATAGCTTGTCTATAGCACCTATTGATTATTGGCCCCCCTCCCTTCAGAAGAATTATGTGGATCAAAGAATTGAAATCCACGTGCTAGGGAACAGCAGTTCCCTTCTCAGTCCAGATTTGGCTTTTCAGAGGAGCCCTTATAAGGCTGTGGACTGAAACCTCAGAAAAGGCCGAAAGAGCTGTATGCTATTAGAATAAGGCTTCATCTCCCTATGGATCAGGCACAAAGGAATTACAGCTGCATGCTGGATACTTCAAACAAAGCAACGAGGTTACCCTCTATATCTGGTGGGCTGGATGGGGGGCTCTACACTCCTGCTGCCATCACCACTCTTCAGTGTGTTGTTCTTCTCTCTCTGATGGAGCAGGGTTTGGATATGTTATTTTCTTCTTTTTTTTTTGTTTTTTTTTTCCCCAAAACCAACTTCTTAAAGAAAAAAGCTCTGCCTGTGTTAATTAGGCCTCCTGAAAGCAAGCTGTATTTGCTGAAACGTTGCAATATAGTACCCGGTGCCATGGTGGCTGCACTGCTTCTGTCCCAGCTGGTTGCTCCACAGGGCTGTGGTTATCACCCCGTGCCAGATCATCCAGAGCTGGACAGGACAGCCCTGTGCAGCTCCCTCTGCAGAGCTCCACTGCATCACTTGACCAGCACAGAAGATGCAGCCAGCAAATTAGCACCAATGGCCCTTAGCCCTGTGAGAATTGCTCAGTAACACAGCCACCCTCATGAGGTGAGCAGCCCACAGCTTCGGCATTGCTACAACTGAGATAGAGGGTGATAGAAGAAATTGAAAAGTTGTGCTTGTGTAATTTTGATTTATTTTCCTTATCTAATTAAGAAAGGAGGAAGAGAAGAAAGAAGGAACATGTGACTTCTAAGATTCAGCCAGCTTAGAAGCAAGGGGCAGATGCAGAAGTTGGGTGTCTCATTTTACAAGCCCTGCTGTCTGGGCTCTAACTGTATGTGCCTTAATAGGTGGCT
Organism: Onychostruthus taczanowskii; assembly: GCF_017590055.1. Taxonomy (NCBI): domain Eukaryota; kingdom Metazoa; phylum Chordata; class Aves; order Passeriformes; family Passeridae; genus Onychostruthus; species Onychostruthus taczanowskii. The sequence goes on along the minus strand of NW_024499462.1, from coordinate 3,344,635 downwards.
GGCAGTGTTAAAACTTATGCATACACGTGTGCACACAACAGACAGCAATAATACTTCAACATTTCAAGTTAATGGTATGATTGTTACCTGGAAGGAGAATGCATGCAATCTGTTCCTCCACCCCTCCTATTCACAGCCCCTGAATTACGTTCTCAAACACTCTCTTTGAAATCTTACTGACCTGTAATATTTTGATCTGGCTCCTGAATCTGTTCAGAAAGGTTTGCAACCTACAGGAAGTTGCACTGACTGTACTGCACACCTCAGCACTTTGGAGGAGTTCAGGTGTGATTTCTGTCTGCAAGCTAAGACATTCCATGCTCAGGTATCATCTCTGCCCATCTCTTCCAATTATCACCAAGACTTCTGTCAGTTGTCCTGCAACACATCACACAGCAGAGCTTCTGTGATCCATCCTGGGCAAAAGGGGGGTTTGCTGCCTACAAAGGTGATAATGTGAAAGCTGTGCTTTGCAGCGACCTGGATTCTCCTGGCTTTTGCCATCCAGGTTAACTTGGTGTTTAACCCCCTTGTGTTCAAGGGAGTTTGGCAGTGAAGGGACTATTTTATGGGGAATGCAGGGATATTACTCACATCCAGTGTTTAGTGTGGAGACAATTAATTGCAAATGTCTCACAGCTGATCCAGGTGCTTCTTGTCTGTTGAACTCTCTCCAGATGAAGATCTGCTAAGGTCTTCCAAAGATGTCTGATTTCAGGCAGCTTGGAGACACCTTCGGTGCAGTTTGGCTTGCGCTCACCTCTGCAGGAGCATAGGAAGAGCACCTGTCCCCAGCCCCAGTGAAAAACCTGATCAGGGACATTTAATTGATTTCCCTGAAAGCTGGGAGGGAATGGAAAAGATTCGCCAGGGCTGTATCACTATAGCCCTGAATATTGCACTGCTGAATGTGAGCTGGTCAACCTTCCCAGGAAAACTTGGATTTATCCAATTGCTGTGCTCCTGGAGTTGCAAAAAGCCAGATTTCACTGTAGTACCCTGCTACATGTCCCCACTCCCTGGCTGTTGCCCTGCATGGTCCCTCCGAGCCGTGCTGCGGGCAGGACCCAGCTCTCGCACCCAAAAAACCCTTCAGCTGGTCCCAAGTGACACAGGCCTGGCTTCCTGGCTTTCTGTTTGCTCCGTGCGTGTGTGAACAGGCCTCGCCTGGAGCCTGCGGGCATGGAGGCGGTGTCAATGAAAGCGTAAACACGGCCATTCTCATTAAAGGATGTGCCGAGGGAGGTGTGCTGCGGCTTATGCAATCCTGCTTTGAAAGGCTGTGAGGAATTCATAGAATTCTCATAAATCTTGATCATTTCACTTTCATTGAGGGTTTTTATTATCCCTTTTTAAATTTTGTTTGCTTTTTTTTTCTTCCCTCCATTAATCATTCTCTTATTCTGAAGTTCCTCTCTCCAGCGAGGGAGAATTAAAAAGCTCTGGTTGGCAGAGCCAGTGAACCACACCAGCTGCATACTAACAAGGAAGAGAACGTCTCTCGAGCAATGTATGGGCAAAGAAGGGATGCATCCACTTCATCCAGTGTGTAGCCTTCCAAGAAAGCTTGGATGCTCTTTGTCAGCAGTGCAGCTATCTGGAGTAACCTGGTCCTAACCCGTGTCTGACTGGCTTGGGGGGTACTATCATGAGCTTTATGACATTTGGCCATCTATGTCATCCTCCAGCTGAGCAGTCCAACCATGGTTTTGTGTGTATGATCGACCCTCCAGCTACCTTTGATCACTTCTAAAAGGTCCAGTATCTTGAAATCCTTTCTTAAGAGACCATTGTCCTTAGTTATTACACCAGGAAAAGTAGAGGAGTGGAAGGGAGGCAGAGGGAGTAAGAGGAACCCATTGTGACACTGGGAACCATCCAAGGGGAAGGAGAAGAGTGGGAGTAACTGAAGTAACCCTCAGAGGAGAGGAACCTGAGGGATGCTGGAGCAATATCATGGGGTAAAGTTGCAACTGTGCCAACACTGAAGCACAGAGGGTTTTGCTTTAAACGGGCAACTTGCTGAGTTGTGTCTAAAATCCTCTTATTTATGGGGCTCAATTTCCATGACAAAACAGTCTTGGTGTAGAGAAGCCTCTGAAGTGTGACCTACTGGACTGAACAGCCAAAATGTCAATACAAATAATATTCTATTTTTTTTTTTAAGGCAGCTGCCTCAGTATTAGGATCTGGGGTTGGCAAAGATCAACTTTCTTAGCAAACAATTTTATTTATGAACCTGCTTTACTAGCACATATGTGGTAGCCTGTAGTTCTGGTCAAATGGTCAGCTTGTAAAAACTGTTGAGGAGGGAGCATGAAGCTGGAGTCCTGCAGAGCCCCTTATGGTAAAGGGCACCCAGATGGTGGGGCAAGGCCGTGAGGGGTCATATGGACCACAGCCAGCCCTGGGGCAAGGATCCCTGCCCCACTCTGTCCACAGCTCCAGGGGCCAGTAGAGCGTCAGCCCCCCCGACTCACTGCCTTCGGGTACGTGTGCCACAGGGATGTGAGGACTGGCAGCCTGCAGGGAGCTCGTCCTGGGATACATCAGAGGAGGTGCTGAACACTTAACTCATGAAATCTTTGCCTCCAGTGCTCTCCAAAAAGCAAGCAAAATCCCAGCAGGTTTGGGCTACAAGACCCCATAGCCTGTGACTATGCAGCTGCAGTGGCCTTCACAGGTCCATTGTCTCAGAATTATGTACCCTGATCATCTTTTTAATAGTAGTTAGGTGGTTAATTTCTTGAAGGTTGCAGGCTGAAATCTTATTTTTCATACGTGACTTAGTAATTAAATTACTGCTGTTGCTATTACAAAATGTAAGCAACAGCTACTTGATTTTAAAAGAATAGTCAAATTTGGCAGACAGCTCAGAGTAATTTATTTTATATTGGATCCTAATGCTAAGAGATTGCACAAAAAGCAGAAGGCAGCTGCCTGGAATAGTCTAAAATAAGCGTGTGGTAACCAACAACTATTATTATTATATTACTGCTTATAATTCCCAAATGGAAAATTAAATTTCTGTAATAGATACAGCTTTTAACAAAACCAAAAATAAAAGTATTTGCTTTTTCTGTCAAGGAAAACTCTTTTAGGAAATGATAGCATTGAATGTACATTTCCCAAGGGAGGGTGAAAGGAAAAACCCCCAACCTTGCAAGATTCTTTTGCACAGGGCTTCTCCTTTCCACAGATTCCACTGCAGGATTTTCTCAAATTTCTTCTAAAGAGCAGGCAGAAAGATAGATTTATTATTTAGAGATAAAAATGAGCTAACTAGATTTTTTTAGCTATAATACATAGTGCATTTGTGTTGGAATTTAGCATTCACTTGCCAAAAAATGACATTCTTTCTTCCCCACAAGCCTGGGCTCTCCATTTCTGCCTCCTAATGTGTCTGACCAGAAACAGTATGGCAAATTACAGGGCTGGTCAATGGGAACATAGGATCACATTTCAGGCTCTGGGAACTTAATATTGACTAGTACATTTTTTACCTTAATTTTAACAGGCTTTTACTTCTGCATGCCAGTTTATATGGGAAGGCTGGCTCAGGCATGGGGCCCTGGGCACTAACCTGGTCTCCTGGCCAGACCTAAAAGTAACTCAAACAGTCAATGCATCTTTAATTTTAAATGCTTGATGACTAATCTCTTGTTTTCTTTAATTAATGATCTACAGTTAATCATTGTGAATGGTAAATTGTCTATTTCAGCATCAATAGGAAGAGTTCCTATGGGAAAATGTTCCCCTATAGCTTTAATTTAAATATGCATTTTCACATCACACTTACCATATCCTTACCTTTATGCTATCGCATGATTACAGGTCCATTAACTAATCACATTTGACAACTTGTTTATTGAGGGGAGCAACTACTTTACATCTCTTGCCTGGGAAAGAAAATGCTCTAACAAACAATTATTCAGCAGCTGCAATCATGGAGCACTGAATTAATTGCTTTGAAGATCTCAGTCAAGAAGATCTTGATAAAAAATCAAAGAAAATGTTGTTTGACAGAATGCATGAATGAGAGTGCCAGGAGGGCCTCAGGCTTGGTAAGCTGCAGCCCTGCTCCAGGGAGCACTCCATGAGGACCTTGAAACCCTGCACTCAGAGGAGGAGGAGGAGGAGGCTGTAGAAAAACTCATTTGCTTGTTTGTTCTTTTATGTTTAGTTCATCAAAACCAGAACTTATACATATAATTTGATAATAGGATCAGGATTTGCTAAAATGGGCCAAAAAACCTGAGCGCAATCAGGTCTATAAAGGCTGACACATGGATATTTCAGATGTGTAACCTCTGTGGATGACTTCTCCTGCCATACAAATAATTAACCCAAAGGGTACTGTGAAGTTGAATGATTATAAAGCACTTTAGAACTTTCTCCCAATGGGAGTTGCTGTGATTGTACTGGAGTGGGATAAAAAGCAGAACAAGGCATGTGGGGATCTCAACTCTGGACCTGGCTGGGCAAAATTGTCTTGGCGCATCTTGATGCTGGGGAATGTCATTGACTCCTGACAAATGTCCAAGAGGGCATCAGGACAGTTTGTATCTTGAGTTACAAGATCAGTGCTTTGTTGGGACTAGAGCATTGTAGAAAATAGTGGGATTGCTGATAAAGCATGATGAAGGCACTGAAGACATGAACTGGAAAGGGCTTTCTGATCTCTCCTTTATCAGCGTGAGGAGGACCAGAGTGTCTCACCTGAGACAATCCCAAACTCTGCTCCATGGACGAGTCACAGCCTGCAACACACTGGCCAATCCCAGGCCAGGCTTCCTTCTTTTAACTGCTGTAACCTTGTGTGCTTTGCAAGTCAGCTGAGATGAAATATGTTTCTGGCAGATAATGCTAATTCCTACAGTGACACTGGAAAGGGAAGGAGAGCTTAAAGATTCAAAATTCTCTGTAACAAAGGGTATCAAAAGTGAAGTGCAAGGACTAAACAATATCTTCTCTGAATATTACGTCACTACAAAAAGCTGAAAAAGTTGCCCAGTAAGCTGAAAGGCAGTGATGTCAGGTGGCTTTTCAGAAAACATCCTGAAAGGGCTTTTTGGTCACATCCCATTAGTAACATAGTCAGCTTTTCAAAACTGCCTTGTTCTTACATTAAAATTTGCTAAGAGTTTGCTAGCATCATCTTTCTAGAAATTGGGAGAAATAGAATTCTTTTCATTTCCTGCATGCCCCAAGTTCAGAGGGTCTGCGAGGGTGGTGGTACCGAAGTCAGTCATGAACATGGCACTATTTTGCCAAACCCAACACCCCTCAGGACTAATGCCTCAAAAAGTGTGATGGAAACTTCTGCCACAATGGATCACATTTAAAAGTGAGTGGCAGAGAAACTGTGGCCCTGCCCTTGACTCTTGTTTAAAATCAGTGAGAGCCCAAATTGAATTTGTATATACCCTGATTCAAATAATTGTTTCTGCAGCAATCCCTTGGCTCTCTTTAATGCTTCAACATGAGACAGACAGAGCCTAACTAAATAATTTGCTCTATCTTTTCCTTTTCCCTTTTCTGTTTTTTTTTTTCTTCTTTATTTTGCAGATATGGTTGACAGAATTTGCCCTGCCAAAGGAAATGTAGAAAGAAGCAAGTAAACAAGTTGTTGCTGAAATTTGTATTAATCATTCTAGTAAGCTGTAGAGTAGCTGAAGACTCACGTGTTCTGGTTTATCCTTACAAAAAACGTAAATAGCGGGTTACATATTAATGCTTAGAAATCACTAACTTTACTTGCCAAGGAATTATACAATTATTTTAAATGAATGAACAGAAAAGCGTACATCAGGCTCAAGTGGCTATTGCATGAGCTGGGTTAAACCTGAGGTGTTCCCAAGACAGCAGACCTTTATCTTTCTTTAGGATAATGATCAAGCAAATGTTTAAGAATCTTCCTAATGAGGTCATGAGTAAAATGTGATATATTATTAGACACACAAATGAACTCTTATTAAAATAATAGAAAAATCCTGATATATAGAAGGCATGGTGTATTAAATCTAGTTTGACCTGAAGCCATGTGTTGAATACCATTATTAGGAACTGTCCTTAATAAAAGGCTTTCCATTTAGTTAGTAAAGTTTGAGATTCTACTCATCTTAAGCAAGGTTTTTTCCATGCTTGAAGCACTGGTCTGCCCCACATCAGGTGGCCCATGCTTGTGATAAAGCTACAGAATGAGAAGAGCATGCTCGTCCTCTACATCCAGTCCCTAGGTCTGGATTCAGAAGAAAGGCAAAGCTGCCACAGGCCCTCTATTTTCTTACAAGCCAAAGGTACAGGCTGAGAATCTGTCAACTCAGTGCTCTGGCAGCTGACACTGCAGCTGATCTATCCACATCATGGGAAGGTCAGGTAAATTGCTCTCAGGTTATTTCGAAAGCTCTCAACCCTTTTGTACAGATGTTGGACTGAGTAATGACCACTCGAAACCAAAGGAAGTAAAGCAGCTGCTGCCATCTGAAAAAAAAAATGCCGTGAGGACAAAGCAGCTCACTCGTGCTGGCCACAGAGTTACAACAATTTTTCCTGCTATTGAGAAATTTGTGAGATATTAAGCTCCCTATACAGCACTAAGATCTTCCCTTGCCTAAGTTACATCTTTATTTAGGCACACACCATTCTGGTCGCAGAGTGATGGAAATATTCTTATTTGGTTTTTGCTAATGCAGAATGAGTAGCTAAAACGGAGGCAATATTAATGAACATATTCTGGTCTTGTAAATCAAGAGTGCCCCTGAGCGAGTAGTGCGTGATCAGCTCTGGGCACCCAGCTCAAGAAAGATATCATCAAAATACACGTGGGATTTTGAAATAGACACTAATTAGAAAATGGAAAATATAATCCAAACAAAGATGGAAAAGAGTGGGACCATTTTCATCTAGGGTGATAAAACTTAATGATATTTGTATTTGGAACCACTTTTATAGTCAGAGACAGAAAAAGGAATGTGATGAACACTTGCTGACCCTTTCCTTCTTAGCAAAAGAAAACACACAAATTTTAAAGCTTGGAAAGAAAACTCTTGTGGCATATCATCAAGATGCAAGTGCTACAAGACAGCAGTGATGCCAAAATTTAAGTAAATTAAAGAATACAATTTTTTGCTTTTAACTGCCACTCTGAATTCATGTCCAGACAGAGACATAAAGTGAAACTTTGACAGACTAAAAGGCTTCCCACGTCTGCATATTAAAAAGCCTGTAATTACTAAGGGCTGGGAAGAGGCTGTGGATGACACGACTTTCTTCTGCAAGTATTCCTGTATCACTACCAAACACTGGACAAGAGCCAGAAAAAACCCCTTCAGGTGAAGCAACATATATTATAAATAATGTCTTTTTGTAGCTATTTTGCAAGAAGTTTATAGAAATGTGAAGAAATACTGTAACAGAATAAAAGACACTTCACTAGTTATTATAAATTTTCTCCCTTTGGGGAGGTACATAAAAAACATTTAGAAAGCTATCTTGATATAAAAGTCTTGAAAGATTGTTCTTTCCTCATAAAAAGCAATTTATTTTGATGTCTCACAAACTGGGTTTTTTTGTGACTATATAATACATATATGGAACAATTACAGTTTAACCATTTGCTAATAGTTATATGAAGAGATCATCAGATCTTATATTCCCATGATTCCTTAAAGCAAACTGCAGCAGCTTCAGCTGCAGCACAATTTTCATTAAATCGCTCAGCTGCACTGTCTTGCCTTGCAATTGCCAATCCCACTTTGTTTGTTTCATGGGCTCTTATTCCAAAATTAAGATGTCCAGCAATTCCTTTTGCATTTATTACAGTAATTTTATAACTGGGTCAAAAGAACACTTTACTTGAGCAGCTCAGTTAGCTCTAAATTAGCAGTGTCACACTGAGCTCTAGCTGGTGAGGTGGATAAGAGTTCCCCTTCAGCACAAGGCTGCCTGTGAAAGGAAAACAATTAATGGATGGGTTTATTAATTAATCAATGGATGTCAGTGGCTTATTTATGAAGCCACCTTACAAAGCAGAGAACAAGATGTAAATCTGCTTCATGGCATCTTTTCCTCCATGACTATGAGAGAAGTAAGATGAAACCTAAAACCAGGGTGTTTTGTTTTGGCACATGTGTAGAAAAAAGCATCTCATAACACTTCTGGCTTTACCTACTCACACAGGGTGCTGTCGTCCCTTGGACTCAGCGAACGGCAGGGAGCACTGATTTGACTGAAAGCCGCTTAAATGGCTTCTCCTCCCTTCCTCCAGGGCTGAGGCTGATACCGTTTGCTGTTGTCAGTAGGAGCCTACAGGGGTACATTCATGGCAGCCCAAGGGAAAAGGAGCTACCCCTGAGCCCTCTCATTTTACAGCAGCCATCACCCATGGCTTATACACTGGAGTAAAGCTTAATGTAGTTCCAGATTGAAAAAAATTACACAGTAAACCTTTTATTCTAGAAACGTTTTTAATTTTACTCGCATATTTTAACAGAAATACAATATGCTAGCAGCAAAATAAGAAGACTTCTAACATTTCGCAATACATTAGTGTCCAAATCTCCATTTTTCTATTAAGGCAGTTTGTATTAATTAGAAATCAACTCTGAATACTATGACAGTATTTCCAAATATGTACAAGCTACCATAAAATAACTATTAGTATTATTACCACGGGGAAAAAACCTCACAGTACTAGTAAAAATGTAAGCATTTAAAGGTAATGCCTTTAAAACCACAGAAAGTACCACCTACCATTCCAAAACCAAGTAAACAACTGAAGACATTAGGTAAATAGAAAAAGTTAATAAGTTAAGGCTTTGTTCAGTATTTCAGAAGTTCATGTTCAAGTTTGAAGTAGCAATTAATTTCAAGCTGTACTTCCTAAGAGAAGAGTTCAGGCTGCCTCCCCCACTTCAAGACTGCATCCGATCACTCGGTTCTGGTTTAAGCAGCATCCACCAAGCCCAGCAGACAAGCAGCAGGTACAGTTTTCAGAGCAGGCCTGACGCATTCCTCAGAGAAGTCTAATCCCATGCGTAGTTCAGCAGGTGCCACCAACGTCCTCCCTGTGCTACCCTGGATCACTGGAGCCATTCATCCTGGGAGAAGTGTTTCTCAATGGACTTCCCAGCCAGGCGACAGCATTGCACCTTGCCTACACAAATGTCAACACAGGGCAATGGGACGCAAGGGCCGGGAGAAGGCACAGGTTCTCCAAGCCTCATCCCAGCAGGGGCTGCCAAATGACTTTCGGGTTTTGATCCCTGATATTTTGAGTCATGCAATTAAAGCATCCTCACTGAACGCAGCTGCTAAATGGTGAAACAATACATTCTCCTCTGATCCTGGGAGCAGCAGTTCCTCCAGGGGCACTGACTTTATTGTACAGCTGAGCTCTGCGTTTCCTGGGAGCCTGCAGGTTTTACTGGTCAAACCAACAAGCTTCACAGAAGATGCAAAGGCACTGATAACAATACAGAAGGAGAGGGAGAAGAAAGGCAAAGTAACAATAAATACTAAAATCTGAATCAACTCTTTCTTCATAGCAGGGATTATGTAGTTCTGAAGGAGATGAACAGAATAATGAACGGCCTTGTTTGCTTAGTGGTGGCCTCTCCAATATCATGAACTGGCCCACATGAGTCTAATTTAAGGATAGATATAAAATATCAACACAGCTTCATGAAGGTCTTGAACAACAGGTTGCATTTTACTCTTAGATCTATTAAGCTGGGCTTGCAAAGACACCTGCACTGAGGTGTTATCCACAAGAACCCTGAGTAACTTTCAGAAAACAAGATGAACATGTAATTTTCTTTAAAATATCACAATAATAATTTCAAGATATAGTATTAATAGGGATTCAGCAAGAAATACAGCTGTTTGTCATCTTACTGAAAGTTTAAAAAGCTCTGGGATAAAAGGGACAGAAATTCAATGGCCTGCCTGTTTGCTTTTCCCCACCCCCTACCCATGTCACTGATGTAATAAAAACTTATCACCTCTCTCTACAAACCTTACCTTGCATTCAATTTTAAAAATCAATGATCTGGAATAAACTGTAAAAATCACTTGCAATAAATTTGCAAAGGACATGCAGACTGCTGGAGTAGTAAAGAATGAGGACAGGTCACTTACACAGAGCAATCTGGATCACTTCATGAGCAGTATTTTAATGCTGGTAAAATACAATCTGTATTTGCAATAAAATATAAGGTAAGATAATAAGAGGATGATGTACCACATTCTTGAGAAAGACTCTGAAGAGGACATGGCCCATAACAGTCAGCATCCAAGGCAATGCTTCCACAAAAAAAAAATAAAAATTTGAGGAAAGAGAGAGAGGGAGATATTCATCAGAACAAGAGGATCTCTATACAGTCCTGATGGATCACTATTGACATGTGGCACCTAATTCAGATATCACCCTTACAAACATTTCTGTACATGAGAAATCCAGAGAAGAACGTGAAGATTAATTAGTCGTGGATAACATTCACTGCCATAGGAAAGTTAAGGAATTCAGTACGTCTCATCAGAGAAAAGGTTAAAAGGGACATAATCATGATTTATAACTACACACAGGCAATTAGAAAAGCTGATACTACAGAGATCAATATGAGCAATCAAATGCATTAAAAGACCAAAATAACTTAAGGTGGAGCTAGAAATGCAAATAGAAAATCAAGTGGAAAATGTACCTGGGGTAATTAAGTATTGCAACAGGAGGTATGAGTGAATTCTCATCACTTGAAGACTTCAAATTAATATTAAACGCCTTGGAAAATACACATGTTCAGTTCGAAACAAAGCCACTGAATCAGCAGAGAAACTGCTTGTTGAAACTCAGTGGTCTGTTGAATTTAAAAGTAAATCCTCATTATGGTGTCTTCTTTCCTTAACTGCTTGTTGAAACTCAGTGGTCTGTTGAATTTAAAAGTAAATCCTCATTATGGTGCCTTCTTTCTTATATATTTATGAGATTTTTAAAAAATATAGCTACAAAATGAATGGGGGTTACCAAGAAAAGGTGTTTTTTTTACTTTCTGAGCACAGAAACATTTAAGGCTAGATTTAAAGCTAAATAAACTGCAGCTACACTTTGGAAAATATTCTTCCCCCCTCCCAGTTTTTCCCATTTCTTGTTCAGAGTTGTACAGTCTACTTAGTTGTCTGATTTACATAATCACGTAGTTTTTCTTCAGTTTTTCTGTTCCTATTTATAAGCCATTCACAAACCATCCACTTAAGTAACAGCATGATTTATTGTAAGAATGATTATGGTTGTTTCAGAGGGAAAATGGAACGCGATTAAATGAAGAATGAACAAGGACATTCTAGAACAAAGGGCTCTAATCCTGCAAAGGATTTGTAAATGAAACCTGCCTCTCAACCCCATCCCAAATGAACTACTGAGGGAATTCAGCAGATACCTTTACAACTGTGGAGCCAAGAGCTTAGCTGAAGACAAAAAATTAAATAAAAGAAATCAACCAAACAACCATGCCCACAGCATCTTATGGAGAAATGGTAAAGCTCTCAGAGCCATCCACATTTTGGGAAAAAAATAATAAATAATGAACTGTATGTATACAGTTGCTGATATGACCCTCTCAACACAGGTCTAAGCACCAAGTCTCCAGAGGGAGAACTGCAAGTAGACCTTTGCCCTTGGATAAGTTCCAGCATCTGAGACAAATGCACCAGCCAAGGAAATGGCTGGGTATTTAAGCTGTGGATCCAAGAGAACACAGCCTTTTCTTATGCAGTAGGTGTTTTGCAGGTGCCACAGGAACCCTAACAACCCATACTTCTTACAGAACTGGTGAACAGTCTGACGAAAGAGTAACCCAAGTTCAGTATCTTCACCTGAAGTGCTTGTTCTCTGCTATTGCAGAAAGAACAAGTGGTGAAAAAGCCCTGCTTGCTTACCAGTAACACTGCCTGTTTACAAACCAGCTCCCTGGCAGGAGCTGCTGAGAGGCTCCACAAAGGAGGAGCTGTGCTACAGGCCCACGTTTGTCAGGAAAAACAACCGTAAGATGTGCACGTGCACATACCCAAGCAACTGCTTTGAAATGCTTGTCTTAGCCCAGAATAACACAGCAGTGATGGATCATATCCTTGCTCAAAGACAGATAATCCTGGTCCATTCCAACTGCACATGAACCAGCAGGAACTTGGGAAAGCCCACACTAAATTGATAGAACTGCCTCAGAAATGCGTATGGAGTTACAGAGCCATTCAGAACAGCACAAAAGCTTTTCATACTTGATTACCATATAAGCAGTTGTTTCCTAAACAGCAAGGGAGGGAGAGGATGCAGCGAGCATGGAGCCCAAGAAAATCAGCTTTGCTGTGCTGAATACGTGTGAATTCCCACTGAAGTAGTTTGAGGAGCTGTGGATGGGCTAAGCTGAGGGACTGGTAGAAGGCACTGCTAACATCCCTGCCGTGGGGACAGCTGAGGTTACCCTGAACACCGTGGTCTTTCCAAGAGGAAAGTACTGAACTATTGTTTTCAGAAATAGCACCGTTACTCCAGAGAAACACCCCCCATTCTAATAATTCCAGTGCAATTATTTAGATAGGAGCACTAATGAATACAGCTGAGACTGCAGCTAGCAGTAATGCCCTGGCTTACAGAAAACACGAGCTAAATGCTAAAATCTACTTTTAACAAAGAGTATTAGGAGAAGGCTGAGAAACTTTAAATTCCAAAGAGTCCTCTAAGCTAAATATGATGCCTATGGATGCAACCAGGACCGGGGGTCTAGTATTTCTGTGATGCCTTTCTGTTTAGGGGTTGGTACTGGTTTGGTTTCAGACTTGGTCTTGCTCACCAGAGAAACAGGATTCCCCAGGCCACCACTTTTCCCACAAGGACCAATTTTGCGAGGAGGAGCAATGGGGGTTTGCAGCTGCTGCATTTTCGTAGCTAACACCGACTCCAAGGAAGAGCTACTGGCAGGTGAGTGGTCAGGCTTCCTCCAGTTTTCCTTGCCCAGCTGCTCTGTGTTCACCCGTGCTTCTGCACTGTATGGTGACTTATCAGAGGGTGGAGGAGGTGCTCTTCTTTTCTTTCCTCTGCTGTCAGTAGGACTTGTAGCATCTCTTTTTGAGTCCAGATGCATGTTTTTCTGAACAGTCATCTCATGAGATCCATCAAAGAGTGATGCCCATAGGGCAGATGCAGACCCTTTTTGCTGGCCAAGAAGGAACTCACCATTGCTCTCTTCAATTTTCCTATGTATGATATCAGCTAAGCCCTCAGGTTTCACTGGAGAGTCAATGCCTGTAATTTTAAGGGACAGCAATTAACCCAGATTAAAACACCACAAATTGTTTTACTTCTATTTTCTTATTACTACTCAGAATACAAAGCTGTATTAGCTGTCTCACCAAGTCTGAACGACTAAGAGTATTAATGGATGAATTGGAAAATATTACATATGCCATCCAAGAGAGAACTGAGGTGACAGGAGGGAATTATTTGTGTGACAGCTGGCATTGAGGCAGCAGGGTAGGCACTGATATTTCTTTCCAAGTAAAAGAAAAAATAAAGTGCTACAGGGAAACCTGTATGTATTAGTTATTAAATACATTTTGTTGTATAGTGCTTTGAAAATTTTGTTTCACAGGAGGCCCATGAAAGTCTGACTAAATAGTTCTGTGCTGCCAGCCTGTAGAAAATGGGACATCTTTACATATATCATTTTTCTCTATGTGCCTTAGGACTGCTTTGCTCCATTTCTTCTTACTGAGTTTTCAATGTATACTGCAGTAGTACCAGCCTCAAACAGCAGCAGTACCTGATTTTCAATAGAATCACAGAACTGTTTAGGTTGGGAAAGGCCTTTAAAGGTCACCAAGTCCAACAGTTACCCTGCCAAGTCCACAACCAACCCCTGTCCCTAAGCACCACATACGTACATCTCTCTTTCAAATACCTCCAAAATGCTGTCCCCACCCCTGCAGCCAGTGCCTCTGCTTGATAACCCTTTCTGTGAAGAAATTCTTCCTAACATCCAATCTAAACCTCCCCTGGGGCAACTGGAGTTTGTTTCCTGTTGTCCTATCACTCCTTACTTGAGAAAAGGGACTGAATCCCCTCTGGCTGCAATCTCCTTCCAGGTACTTGTAGGGAACCATAAGGTCCCCTTGAGCCTCCTTTTCTTCAGGCTAACCACCTGCAGCTCCCTCAGTCACTCCTCATCACATCCTTGAAAAACTCAGTGTTTCACCACCACCACCAGAAGCCATCTGAATTCAGACAATGTTGTTTCTGTTACTCTGCAACTTGAAAAGGCAAATCCCACTTACTCATATCATGGTAGACGGAGGTCGCTTCCTTTGTCAAGAACAAAGGTGGTTTCCGTGGTGACATAATCTCAATTTTCATAAGTTCCTCACAACAATGCTTCCACTGGCCTGAGAGAGAAAAGAGAACAATGACTGGAACTTAAACACATCAGCCTGGAAAAAAAAAATGGAAGTTATTAGGTTGTGTCAGGAAACTATCTCCAAAGTAACACTGAACAGTGAGAATTTACTTTTGTTTAGCAGGAATGCTCAGGATGCGTTTGTATTTTCACGTCTGTATTCATTCTCTTAGCACAAAGGTCATAAGATCCTAGCTGGAATTTAAGCAGCCAGCATTACTGTTACACTGTGATGGCTAAAGACCATAATTTGCCTTCAAATCCCCAAACAGTATAAATCCAAGGGGGAAAAACCAGAAAAATTTTAAGGTTTGGGAAGTTTCATCGAGTTATGAGGAACAACCTCCAATATCCTGCAAGCTGGATGTTATACAGCAATGTTACAATGTTATGGCAAAGGAACATTCTGTTTTTAATAGAGGATAACTTGCCTTTTATCCCTTAGCAGACAAGGAAACTCTTTTTTCTATTAATAGATTTTGACCTTAAGGAAAACAAGACACAGTAAAATTACTTTGTTCATACCAATCATTCCAAGTTTTCTGAGCACATTAATTTTAAGAGAATTTTAGAACCAGGGAAGAAAAAAGGCATTTAAATGCCAAGTGACCCATTTTTTTCTGAATCCAAAGGAAATGTCTCAAAAAATCTGTGGGTAGTATTCTATCTATAATGAATAAGAAGTAGAACTTTTACCCTCTACAGATAATTTAAAGAGGATGCCCTAGTTTTTGCTTGGTGTGTTTCTTTAATTGATAGTGCTTTTTCTCATTGTAAATCACAGTTAGAAATGACTGGAAATACAAGTACGACACTGAGTTTCTACAGCCTCAGTTCAATTATTTGATTGGTGTTGTCTCTGACTAAAGACTGGTATTTCATTAATTGACCTGGTTTTGTTTTCTGACCTGATAAAAATGCCTATCAGGAAGCAATTCTACTTTGTCAATGGCAGCATAACAGCTGACAGTCTCTATTGTCAGTAAATCTGTGAGCCAAGCAGAGAAAAAAGACACAGGCAAATGAATCGATGCAGTTTTTATAATAAAGATTTGGTGATAAACAAGGAGCACAATATACGACTTCAACAATATTTCACACCAATAAATGAGTTCCCTCTGCCATGTAAGATCGGGCTTGTTCCAGAGGTTTGCCAAAGCATCAGGGTAACATTTTATCACCTGTTAAAGGCTGAGGTGCAGCTTTTACCAGGTCCAGGTAAGCAGTGTGTATTTGCTCACCGGATGGAGCGTGGCTGGGTGAGCATATTCCCATGTGATGAGGGCTACCAAAACCTTTGAACTACAACAGAATCAAGCAATCCCTCTTATAACAAAATGTAATTTAATTCATCCATAATACTCTGAGCAGGGAAACCCCAAGTTTACTTGTGATTACTTCCAAGAGCTGGCTGAATCCCCATCCTAGCCAAGGCCCCACCCGATGCCAGCATCCTCACCACTCGGCACTAAGGCTTCCATACTCAGGTTTTGTACTTGCAGGATCTCACCAAACCAACACAGCACTGCTTGGATGCCCAGGCAGAGGTGGACTCCTCCCACTACAGTGGGAAGGAGGAAGAGACAGTGAGCATTTTCAGTCTTAAAAAACATTACCAAGAACACTGCTAAGAGAACAAGTTTTTTTGAGATTGATGGGCATACTCTGCCTCTGATTTCCTGCAAGAACACACGGACTTTGGTTTAGTCAAATATTTGCCTTCCAACGTCTCAGACCACCACCCAGTATTATCCCAGAGAACATATTTCTTTTCGTTCCTGCAAACAAAGGCTTATGAGGCAATTCCAATTCAAATTGCTCCAAGATCCCTTTGATGTTACATAATGCCCCATTCGGAGGGCACGCTGCCAGCACTGCCTGCTTACTTACTCAGATCATAAAAGTGCTGCCAGAAAGCCTCCATCCACTGGTGCAGTTCATCCCTACTGTCAGTAGCAAAACGTTGCGTCACACCCTCTCCAGACACGGGGTTGATAACACAGAAATTATTAGTTCTTCTCTTGGAGTCCTTATCCACAGCTCGAATCCTCGTTTCCTAGGAACAACGAACTCTGCTAATGACTTATTGTTTCACACTGCCATCAACTTATGGCCAATGACAGCGTAAGGAAAGGTAGAATTTGGCTGTTTGTCTACTTCACATTAACACCCAATTGAAAAAAAGAACCAATGTCAGGAACTGATAATAAAATTGTTTTCTCATAAAACTATTAAAATGGCATAAAACATGAAGAATAAGGGAATAAAGCACAATTATCAGAGTTCAGTCAGAATCACAGAACGTGCTGTAATTCTGTGTTCCCCCTCTCTCTACCTTCACCAGCTCATCTCACACTGCTCGCTCTTCTCCACAGCAGTTTAGTGAATAATCTACAGTAACAGCAAGCAGCTCCTTTTCTCCAAACAATTCAGATGGACAACCACACTATTACAGCTACCATTTACACCTCCTACTGCACTTTCGTGGGCCATTGTTTACCCACTGCATTGTAAACCTGTATCTATTTAATGTTCATCTTAGTGCATCAGGACATTCAGGGTAATACAGTAGTGACAGGAAAATTAAAATGAAATTTACCTAGGTCATCTTTAAATGGGTATTTGTAGCAGTAACTCATACAGTTCTACTAGAACGAGATTGTGATCCAATAGAAAATAACTATTTCCCATTTAAAAATAGACATTTTCTTTTTAACTTAATTAGGAAAAGCTATATAGAAATAATTAAATGTGTATATATATCCAAAAAGCATAACACAGGTCTAACAAATCTCTTTAGCTAGAGTTAGAAAAGCTCTCAGATTACACAGCAGCACTGTTAAGGTTTTTCCTTCTGTTCAGGGACATAGTTCAGTTGCTCTAGACAAGATCCAGTGGTATTTTCAGAGTATTTACTTTCTTTGTTATGGCATTACTACAATAAAGAAGAAAAAAAACTACTATCCCTAACTCAGGGATTTTTGTGTGCGTGTAAAATGCTAAAAGCTTTAAGTCTAGCTAAAACACAACTAAAAGAACTCCAGAACACAACTGGACAACATTCTGCTCATCACAACATGACGAGTAAATTAAAACAGCTAACATCACCTTATTTGTTGAAGTAGAAGCCCTGGGAATATCTTGGCACCCGCGACCTGACCTGACTGAACAAGTGGCAGCCCCTCACAGCGCTGCTCCTCGGGGGATTTCTGGCATGCCCAGGAGAGCAGAGCAGTGAGTTTTGGTGCCAGGGCACCAGCCAGCCCCCTGCAGCTGGCCAGCCCCAGCACCCAGCAGGATGTGAGGACATCTAACACACAGCAAGAGCGTGCACTGCCCCCGCCACAGCGGGGCACTCCTGGCATGGGCAGTGCCCAGGATGTGAAGGAAGCCAACAATCACAGCCAGGGCTGTGTTCAAACGTCTCCTGTCTGGATGGACAGTGACTCTGACCACAAAGGTGGCTCCTCAGAATACAGTGGGGACAGAACAAGCAGTTCCCTCCTACACAACTCAACCAAATGTCAAACATCTGCTAAAGGCATTAAACGTACACCTACAGAAATCAAGTTCACGCATGGGATCCCGTGGGGATAAGCCTAGTTCCGATACTCAGAAAAACAAAAGTTACTCTACAGACCATTCCCCAGATTTTAAATGCATTACTGAAGTAACCATTTGAAACACCAACAACTGCTTGTAGCATATCTGATGGATATGTTCATTTAAATTCTTCTGTCTAAAAATAGGAGATGAAGTAATTCATCCATCAGTGCTCTATATCCCATTAACTCAGGTAACCATAGATACCAGCAAAAAATGAAATCAAATAGATTAACATTTGACAGGTAAGAACTTCAAGCATACCATACACACAAGTTTATTTAATGATGTTTGCTGCAGGTTTTATCCCACAACTGTGGTATTATTCAAAGGAGATAAATCCTCAAGCAACCATCTATAGCTGATGCTTGAATATTTCAGCAGTCATACAAGATGCCATTACAGCAATGGGCTGATGAATTTGTCAGGCTTGGGTGAATTACATGACATGCCCAGTTCCACTTAATAAAAGCAAAACCCAAACTAACAAAAAGCTATTAAAAACAAAACCAAAACAAGCAGAAAAAAAACCCCCAAAAAAACCAACAAAAAGTGATTTAATTTACCATGTTGTAATAATATCTTTCCCAGTTATTAAAAAACTGAACCAACTCTGCTGTAGCAATTGTAAAGACCAGAACAATCAGTGGATGGCAACAGGAAAACAATTGAATCTTGAACTCAAGTGACTCTTCTGGGGAAGCTGAAGCCAGTTTTATATTCTTTATGCAAAATATTGTTTCTTTGAAGATGGGGAAAGTCTAAAAGGGAAAAATATATGGTATTTGTAAATACCAACCTCACTCTTTATTTCTCCCCACAAATAAAATCTCTTTGCCTGATATACCTCTCTGGAAAGCTTGTATTTTAAGCTAAGAAGAAGAGAGAAGTTTTTTACTGCTGAGGTACAACATTTTCCTGATAAGCCAGTCCTGACACACTGAGTGCTGGTTATAAAGACCATTTTAAGACATCAGAACAAATTACAGTTCTTAAAAATACTGAATAACCTAGAGACCGAGTTCTGTGTATCTATTTTAAGGTTAAACAAATCAAATACACATAACAAACTCTCTTCATGTTTTTAGTACAAAAAAATAAACCAAACTGAGAATCAGTACAACACTGGAAACAAGTATAACCTGTACATGCAATATTAATAATTTCCATTAAATTGTTTTAGGCAAGCAGGGAAAAATGGTTACATTTCAAATTATGGCTTTCAAACTTTAATGCAGAAGACCAAATTCAGTCTATCAGCTAATATTTTGTCCCTTCCTTGTTTTGTGAGCTTGTACTAATGTGACATCCTCATGGCCACTGGCTGGCCAGTACAATGTGTGAGTACGACCTGGATAAGCAATATTAGGATATCTGTGCCATTGTTCTTGGGAGCACTGCAGCAGCTGAAAACATGGAAAAGGAGACAGCAATGTATGACCAGCAAGCATTTTGTGAAGCAACAGTGAGCCAAAAAAGCAGCTTTCAAACTGCTCAGTTTGAGCATGTGTGGTACAAGGATCTGGGTGTTCTACCTGCTTCCCCTGCCTGCATCCACAACCTCTTTCAAGCAACTGCAAGACTAAACTGAGCGATGGGATAGGAGATACCAGACATTTGGAGGTACTTAACTAGTCTGTGCTTTTCCAATACATTTTCACATGAAGGCTTTCCTAAGCCAACCGGTGGGACCAGGTCCTTACTCCAGAGAATACAAGTATTTTCAGGGCTTATCTCATTTCCCTGTGCTGGAGTTCCCCAACACACACCATGAATACGCTCATGTTGCTGGCTCCATAAAAACTCACATGGTCCAGAACTGATATCCATATTCCTCTGCTCCAGCCTAAGGATGAAATCCCTGCTTCCCTAGAAAATGGATGGATCCCTTGAAGTTATGCTGCTGTGACCATCACCACATTTTCCAACAAAGTCCTGTACCTGACCTAGCCAGAACAGCTGTACCACCAAGGACTGTCACTCCAGGTAATTGATTTTGTCCCTCTGCTCCTGCTGCACTGCTCAGCAGTGCTCCCGTGACCCCGAGCCTGCAAACCCTTGCTCCTCACCCTGCTCCCCTCAGCCATCCGCACGGGCACGGAGAGAGCCCTGGGCCTGCCCACTGCAGGGCCCCGGGACAAAGACTGCATGGACAAAATATGCCAGGAAGGGAGCTGTGGGACTGCAGCAATTTGAAGCGAGATCCCAGAATCCCTCAAGCTTCATGCACCCTTGGCACAAAAAAAGTTTTATAATCTATGAATCAAACACAGTAGATTATGTATTCCAAACACTGAGCAACTAACGTGAACTGCTGGAACATGCACAAATTTACTAAGCTATCACGTGTAGGCAAGGCCTTTATTTTTCATTTCAAATTAAAGAAAAATTGAAAAAAAATCAGGAACTGGCCCATAAAGGATATTTCTTCAAATTGGATTCCAGTAAATTTTCTTTGCTACAGAAAATATCATTTCTCTTTTCCTACTTAGTTGTGCAATATAATATGTTATAATCACATTTAGCTGGAACAATAACAGTAGCACTTGCATAATAGGAACTGCAGAACCATTCTTGCTCAACAGCAGTAGCAGTGAAGTCATCTAAAGTTGAAGTAATGACTTTGCTGGTCTTAATGGCTTCTTCAAGTCTCAATTCAAAGGGAATTGGAAATACAGCTATCGGTGTGAACATTTTCCAGAGAATTTCTCATAAATCCAGATGATTTCATTACTTCTCAGAAAGTATCCTTAAATTACATGTAAAGGATCAACTTCACATTACAAATGAAAATGCCACATATGCAACCCAAAGAGAATTTAGCTAGAATGTCTAGAGTTGATGTTCAATCTCAACTTTCCCTTTGAAATTGCTGTTTCTTTAACAACATGTAGCAGACAAGCCCATACGATTAGTCTGCTTTCATTTAATCCATATGAGAAATTTCATAACAAAGGAATCAAAAAACAGCTGCAGGCATTAAGTTATTTTCAAGACAAACTGTTTAAGTAGTAAAGGATCCAAATATGTTTTCAATAGCGTTTTCTTTTTTTTGTTTTTATTTCCATTGAAGAAGGATTCACAGTCATTCTCCAGCAGCCTGGTATTTTTGTAAAAGGGTGTAAGACACATAAATCATGTACCTTTTACAGTTAGCTTTAAGGATACCCTGCAAACATAAGGACACTCTATCAGCAAAGGCTTATCAAGCTGGATTTTAGGTTCTAAGTGCACTGGTTACTCAAAGGAGCAAAATATCTCAGGACAATATGATTATTTTAAAAGGAAAAGCAAAATCAGGATTTAGACTAAAACTGAGAACCCCAAGGAAAGATATGAGGCAACCTGATAGACAATTTTAAAAAATATTCCTGTCACATTTTAAAATTATTTAGTCATTCTAAAATTTACTAAAGTTTACCATTTCTTAACTGATACAGTGAACAGCTGGAAAACAGAATTATGGCAGAGGCTGACTAGTGAAATTGAAAGTGACTGAAGAAGTAAACCTACTTAAATATATATCACAGTATAAATATTTATTTAATGTAAATATATGAACAGTTGGAAATAAAAATAGCACTAGAAAACCAGGTAATTTTATTTAAGGAATTGAAATCTTAGCAATTAAAAATAGCATCCTAACACAAACAGGCGTTTGTTGTGACCCATAAACAAGCACGGGTCATTGTTATGCCCCATTTAAATGTTTGGGTTCTACAGCAGCGTCGCTCTGAGCGAGAATGCAGTGACCTCTGCCAGGAGCGCTGGAGCCGCCCAGAGCTGCTTCTGCCGCTGCAGGGAGCGCTCCGTGTCACCCCGTGGCCCCGGTGTTCCCAGCCCCGCGCTCGCAGCACACAGGCATTTGAGCAGCCGTGTGACCAGCGGGGTAAGAGATCTGGTAAAGGCAGACACGGAGGGAGCCAAGGCCCTGCTGCCCCCCGCGCCCTGCCCTGGCCTGCCCGGCAGAGCCCGGAGAGCCCGAGGGTAACACAGCTTCCAAACGGGCCTGCTCGCTAATGTAGGATGAACCCAGCCAGCTATTGCAGACAACACTTAACTCCTCTGCCCGTCCTTATGGGATAGTAACCCTTGATGCCTGCACCAAGACCAGTTTTTGAAAGCATCTGTTGTCTCTAATGCTTGCCATTCTAGAAGGTCCTTCCCATGACGTTACCTGTTTAAATATTCAGATTAATTACTGTTTCTTTGGTCAAATAGTAAGCAATGTTTTAAAATTTCATTTTAAACTCAGGGTTTTCAACCAGGGCATGAACAACAGCAATAATATCATCCTAGAGAACAGAGCTTCCAAAGTTATTATGCTCTGGACAAAACCAGCATTAAGAAAAGCAGCTTATTTTAAGGCACTAAAATATTTAGAAAAATTTTCCATTTCTCCTTCTAATTAAGACTGGCCAAATAACACGTAACAACAAAAAAGCTTTTGTTGCAATTCCACCTTGCTGAGGACAAAAGTTTACCAAAGCATTGCTAGGGGACTGTAAGCAATACATTTCCAAGGGCTGTCTTACAGAACTGTGATATAAAAGGTTATTACTTTTCCCATAGAAAAACACTCTCCTTTTTGCCTCTATGCTAACCAGTCTAATGCAATAGAAGGAATTTACATCCACAGCTAAGGAATGTTATGTTCCTGCTGGGGGACTGCAAATTTCACTGAAGTACATCCCACCCTCATTCTACCTATAAAGCACTCTGCATACCAGCAGCTTAGAGCCCAAATGACTGCACATTTCTTAAACTAAAAATAATGCCCCCAAAATAATAAAATAATTTTTAAAACCCCAACCAAAAAAAAACCCAAAACAAACAAAAAAGCCCCATGCAACCAATTTTACCTTGTTGATGGAAACTGTCAGTGCTGGCTCCACTTTAGCCTCAATTTCTTCTGGTGAGTAATAACAAAGGAGTTTGCCACCTCTCAGTACACAATACAGCCTCCTCCAGCTTGTCAGACCTCCTACCATTTGCTAAGGGGAAGAAGTAGTCAGAAATTGCCAATCATAAACCTAAACCAAAACCACATTGCAAGGTGTACACATATCAGCCCTGAGTGATCAAACCTTAGCCACACCAAATTCATTCCTTTCTGTTACAGAATATTTCAGTCACTGATTTCTGAAACGTTAGCAGCACTTTAAATGTCTTCTGGTGTTTTACAGTTTTCACAGACTTGCCATGTGACACTAATAGTACAGAATCTGCTGGTTCACACAGAATGAAATCAAGATCTGGTGTCTAGTGTAAAAATAAAAGCACCTTTACTAACTACAGCAATTGCACAATAATAGAAATAAAAAGAGTATTTCACTTCGGAAATACACAGTACATGCAACAAATGTCAAGCAAAGACATTTGTCTAGAATTTCCACTTCCTCAAATGAATTTTCTGAACAGCTTTCATAAAACCATAACAGTTTCACAACCAGTTTAAAGCCTGTAATTTAGCACTCCTGACAAATGACCCAGACCCTCTGGCCCTCCACTATCACCTTCTCATTCGCCTAGTTGTGCAACAAACCAAAACAGAGAAGTAAATTCACATGAATCCTTTCTGAAGGGATGAGTTTAGATATGGCTCTGTTCACCAGCCTGATTCACCATGCTGTGAGAGAACTCTTGTGGCAGCACAACAAGGGGTACATACAAGGAGGAGAGCCACAGGACTGGTGCCATTAGTACCGCTGCAAACCAACTCTGAAACAAGAGTTGTACTTGATCTTCATTAACAGCCCACATCATTCATGCAAAGAAAAGATTGATTTCTCCATGCTCAGCCACTGAAGGCACCTTTTGTAAATGTAGTTGAGAGAGAGTTTCCCCCTTGTTCTAGATAGAACAGGTAAAAAACAACAGTTCTCAATACATCACTTCAGGTAAAAGCAAATGTTTTAGCAATGGACCCTTAGTGACAGCTATTAACAGCCCAGGATGCAAACACAAGCAAGGTCTTACCTGCTGATTTAGAAATCCTGCCATCATATCCCTGGCCATGCAGGAGGGCTGGACAACTAAACGGCAACACATGTTTCCATACAGGGGCAGCCAAAAAGAGGATTCCTCTGGGGGAAAGAAAAAGGCAAAAGACAGACAAGCACTCAGGTCTGAAAAATGGCCCTAAACATATAGTTTAGCTTCCTACATCTGTTTTTACATTAAGATCCTGAGTTTAAATAAGCACATTTTCGTATTTTAAGGAGTTAGATTTAATCCCGCTGGATTAGATTAAAACTGATTTTTAGTCTTCAGGAAGTGTTTTTCAATTGAAAAATTCCGTAAATTACAAAATAATTTCAAGTAAAGATGGCAACATTGCTCTGCAAAAAAGAGTTGTTCTTACATAAAACGTAGCTCATTTCAGAGCTACAAACTCATGAAAGGTAAGTACACTGGCCCTCTCAGGTAGTATGATCCCTGAGCCCATCCCATTGTGGCACACAGTTACATTTATACATGAGCACTTTGCTTCAGATTATTTTAATAAGGCTTGGAATTGGTATCTACTTTTGTCATCAGCACTAGAGGAGCATTTAGGGTTCCAAGGAGTTTCTAATGAATTGGAATCCCTCAGCTCCACAATGCACTAGGCTCTCTTCTGTAATCAGAAGTAGGTAATGCAATGTTCCACTAATGTGACTGTGTCTTTGGTCAAGGCTTAGAAATGCTTGTAATGAACCAAAATATCCAGGTATGTCCTTCCTCACCGGACTAAATTATGTAAATTAATGTCAGAAAAGGAACTTCAAGAAGAAAGAATATAAAGTACTAATAAAGAAAGGCTAACAAATGTCAAAGGTACTCAAAATTAGTCACACAACACTTCAAGAAATAAATGCCCAAAAATTTTTGAATCTGTACTTATTCAGAATTACTGAAACGTAAAGAAGGAAATTCCTTCTGAGGTCAAGTTTACCCCAGTAAATTATTTAAGTTCCCAGAAGCAACAGTGAGAATCCCATGCCTTAAGTTAACAATTGGAGGATGGCTCAAGGGAAGGGCTATCCTTGCAGAAAATAATGGACAAAGTGCCAAAAAGTGAAAATACCACCATCAGTTGCAGAACAATCAGTCCCCCACGGTGCCAGCGTCCAGGCTGACTGCTCCCAACTTGTGCTGCCCCCGAGCTGAGGGCAGCAGCCAGCACAGACTGCAAGCACACACCCTTACATCCTGTGTTAAATCTGGGCCTCAAACCAGCTCGCCAAACTGAAGCCATTTTTCTCCTTTTCTTTTGATTACAGAGGAACAAACTGTTCTGCATTCTGATACCCTTCCTTGGTTGTGAGAAAGGGGAAATAACTTGTATATAACTACAACTCACGTAAGATGGAGATGCAAATGACAGGAGAAACTCCCAAAAGAATTAAATTTTCATCT
>NW_024499462.1:1426429-1489833 GCF_017590055.1 Onychostruthus taczanowskii | reverse complement strand
TTTTGGAAAAATTAAAGAAAAAAAAAAAACATTCCTTTTTTTTTTTTTTTTTTTTTTTTTTTCTTTCTCTTGTATATTCCATCCTCCTTCTCTATAGGGGAAAGAAATAACCCAAACAGGAGAGGGATTCCAGCTGTCAGGCTGCTTCTGTTTTCTTGAATCTGTCAAATAATTAAATGTTGTTCTCCATGGAAAGGGTGCTCAGGCCTTGGCAGGGGCTGCCCAGGGAGCTTTGGAGTGCCCATCCCTGGAGGTCCCCCAGGAAGGGCTGGAGGTGGCACTCAGTGCTCTGGGCTGGGGACAAGGTGGGCATCGGGCACAGCTGGGACTCCATGGGCTGGCAGGGATTTTCCAGCCTCACTGAATCTGTGATGTAAAAATCTGAGAGAATCCTTTCAAATCCAGGGAAAGGGCAATGGGAGTTGCTGTAAAAGTGGGGTGAGAACTGGCCAGGTTTCCGCTTGGGTAACACTTCATTCCCAGTGTGAATATTCCACATGGGAACAAACCCAGTGTCTTCATGATCTGCCATCAGTCCCTGGCTCGCTCTGTCCCTCCATGGAGCTGATCTAGTCTGGAACACATGTGGATTCTCCTCATTCACACCCTTTCCATGGTCTGTGCTCCTCTGGATTCATCTCTCTTTACTGAACTGTCACCCTCAGACTGCTGATTCCTCTCTCTTGGGTTGCAGTTTCTTGTATCATCCTACAGCATTTTCTTTGCTCTCATGGTGTCCCCTGGGCTCTCTGACCTCCTCCATGCCTCAGACACGTCCATCTGTAATTCAATTGCCCAAATTCTTCATCCACCCGTTTTCCAGTGCAATCTTTGAGGGGTTTGATGGGTTTGCACTTTGACTGTGACACAAGGCCTGATTCATGTGAATCCTGCATTCCCAGTCCCTTCTCCCCTGCTGTCATGGAACTGTACAATCCCAGAACAGTTTGGGTTGGAAGGGACCCCAAATCTGAGCCAGCGCCACCCTGCTGTGACAGGGACACCTTCCACTATCCCAGGCTGCTCCATGCCCCTTCCAGCCTGGCTTTGGACACTTCCAGGGATGGGGACAACAAAGCTGTGCTGGTGGCTGGCCTGGCCTCAGTGATTTATTGCAGAACATTTATAAAATATGCTCCATTTTATAGATAATGGAGGAGGGGCAGAGAAAACCTTCTGTAAACTGAGTCAGAACAGAAGGAAGGTCCTCAACTACTCCATGGTTTTGCTGTTGGCCTCTCACTCCTGCCCATCCCTAGAAAACCAAGGTGTGAGTGTGTGGATGGCCAATATCTCAGTTGTTACACATAGATAACACAGCCGATTAACCATGGCTAATTAACCACAGCCAATTAAGCCTGGCCATGCTTTGGGCAGCCTCTGGGCAGCCTGTGGGGTCACTCAGCAGTGCCATGGCCAGGCTGGGATGGAAGCAGGAGCAGGACTGTCCCTGCCCTGCCTTTGGAGCTCCCTGCACCTCTCCAGACACACAGACTCCTCGGAGCACTTTCACAATCATCTCTTGGCTCCTCAATTACCACTTCCTCCTCCTCCTCCCCCGCCTCTCCCTCCTGTTTGACCTTCTGGTCATTCCTCGGGCGCTGGATGTGGAGCAGGAGCTCCACCACCCCTCCAATTAAAGGTAGCAGAGTGTGGCACACCAGAGTTACCTAACGAGCCTCTGAACCCCCTCCACCTCTCCTTCATCTCGCTTTGGACCCATTTTTGCATCCCAGTTTTCTGTAGGCTGCCGTCAGCTCCCTGACACAGCAATTCCTTTGCTTTTTGGCTGTCAGTCCAGACTGAATCCCCAGGTTTGCATCTTGCACTCGAGGGGTTATTTTTAATTCCCCAAGACCACTGGATGGAATGATCGGCAATCAAAGAATAGGCAGTTATCACTCTTGCAAACTTTCCTGGGCCTCAGTAATTAACCCAACAAATTAGTTAAAGGCTCCAATGCGGAAGGAGATCGCTAGACTGTGGTCAAGACACACATTTAAGGATTTTTCCCTTAAGCTGCTTTTCTGGGGGAAGCTTTGATAAAGCCCATATGATCTCAATTATCATTAACTCCATGTGGTTTCGCTGCGTTTGGAGCTCTCAGACGTCAGCAGACAGGAGCCCTGTGTTCAGGCTTTAATGTAGGGACTGGTATTTATGTAATTCTCGTTTGGATTTGTCAGCTGACAGCTGAAAGGGAAGATTTCAGACAATTTATAGGCACAGCCTGTGGCCCGTTGTGCTGAGTGACACTTCCTCCATGGAGCTGATGTGACAGAGAGCTGCTCCAACATATTTTAAATGCCAGCTTCAAAAACCCAAACATTTTCATTTTACCTCATGTGCAGCCTGAAAAATTCAAGGGTGAGTTTGAAGGTGTTGCTGCTCGACAGCAGCCTCAGAGTGATTTAATAAACTGATTTAAATCCTCTTTTTAAAGGATTCCTACCCTCTTAAAGTCCCTAAAACATCAAAGTGTCTCTTGCCTTGAGCTCTGCTCCATCAGCCCGAGCCTTCCTCCCCAGGCAGCAGCAGGAATTCAGCAAACAGGGAGTTGTGATTCACTCTTAAGATCTTCCAATGTGCGGATGAGTCACTGATAAAGACATGGAAGTTGTGCTGACCAGATTGGGAATCTTTGGGAATCACAGGATGTAGCTGGAAACAGATGAGGGAGAGCCCGAAAAATCCTATAATTAAGGAAGAACAGATGAAAATCCCCAGACTGGGGAGCTCATCCCACTGCAGGGAAAAAGTCCGGTTTAGGTTTAGGCGTGTTCACAAGTCATGAAACTCTGGGGTTCTCAGCAATCTGGAGGGAAAAAAAAAAAAAAAAAAAAAAAAAAGCTAAAACTAAAACACAAAATTACCCCTGGAGTATCTTTATTCTGTAATATTTTGTTGCATGTGACTGGAAATGTATGTCCTGTGTTAGCTGAGCTGTGTATCCACGTATGACCTGGATGCTGTGGATATCCAGGAGGCACAAACACCTTAAGGAATTTTATTTACACTATATTTTGAATTTTTTATAATTTTTCCCCTAGCCCCAGGAAGAGTTAGGTCATAAAAGCTGAGTAAAGTTTGAAAAATTTCTCCTTTTTTTTTTTGTTTGTTTTTTGGTTTTTGGGGTTTTTTTTTTTTTGGAGTGTGGTTTTTTTTTTTTTTTTGTTTTTTTTTTGTTGTTTTTTTAGGGGGGGTTTTTTTTGTTGTTGGTTTTTTTTTGTTTGTTTTTTTGGTTGTTTTTTTTTAATGGGGCAGAACCCAGGGCTGGCTGCTTTACTTAATTCACCAGAATTTTGAGGACAAGGAGTGGGGAATTCTGTTTGAACACACCATGTGCTCTCAGGCATTTTATACCCATTTAGGAAAAGAAATAATCTTTTTTCTCCCAAGATTTCGGATGCCACTTCCATAGTTTCCCTTAGTGGCACTGACAGAGCAGGAAATGTTCACCTTGGTCTCTTTGGGGACAGTTGGGGACAGTTTCATGCAAGCCTGCCTCATGCCATGGCTTTTCCTGCTCATCTAAACCCTGCCTGGCTTTTTTTGGGCTGGAGTAGCACAGGTGATGTTTTCCAGTGTCCCAACATCACATTCTAAATGTTTAGCTTCTAAATATGCAGAATATGAGAAGCAGCCAAATTCCTGCTTGGTGTCACACACAAACTCCTCCTGCACAGCAGGCCTGGACTTGGCCCTGGGATTCCTCCTGCTGATTCATCCAGAGGTTATTTTGCTGGGATATTGCCAGAACCATGGCACAGCTGGAAAATCTGACGCTGTTTCATCACCTCTAACCATCTACTCCTCAAAAATTTTCAAGCATAGCATGCCAGGGATAAAGTTTCCCTGGGGGTACCAGGAAGGTTTAAGAGAATTCCACTTTTTCTCAGGTAGTTTCAGAGTTTTTGGGTTGTCAGAAGCTCCAATCAAAAGTATCAACTCAACAGCTTTGAGAAACACCTTTAAATGCCTTCAAATATTTTCAAAATGCTTTCATATTTTCTACTTTTTAATATTTTCAGTGTTTCTTTTTTTTATGGTGTTCTGAACAACTCAGTGTTCAGGTTTGAATTTTAACTTCCCATGGCCAATAGCTCCTGTTTCATTGATTAGAAATTCTCTGATATTTCTAATTTCTGAGATTTTTCTCAACCAAGGGACGTGGGAGCACAGACAGGCCCATGTTGCCCGTTCTTCCCAGGCTTTCCACAGTGGGCTACATGCTGCATTCCATAGAAATTCCCTGTTTCTCCTGTGAAACTCCAATATTTGCAGTGTCCCCTGCCCCAGAAAGGGCCTAAACCCAGGACACACAGAGTAAGCCACACAGATTAGAGGTTTCTGTGGTGACCCCTGATGATGCTGAACAACCCAGACCAGGTTTTTTTGTTTGCTTCATTGCTGATTCCTGCATTAAACTCCACAATCTGCATATAAAGGACTGGTTTAGGAGAAGACTTCCATCCTTCCAGGAGAGTGACATTCCAGAAGGATCATGGAACAGAATTGCCTGAGTTGGGAGGGACCCACAGGGATCACTGATCCAGCTCCTGGATCAACCCAGCAATCCCACCCTGGGCATCCCTGGGAGTGTTGTCCAAACTCTTCTGGAGCTCTAAATTCAGGATAAGAGTGAGGTGAGGAGCTGATCCCTGGTTTTCCTCTCCCAGAGGAGGTCTCCTCAGAAGCAGCCGGAGCCTGGGTCTGTCACTGTCTGATGAGGTGACCCAGGTTTGGGTGGAACCTCTCCCAGGTAACACCAGCAAATAAAAAAGCAGCAGAAAAAAATGGAGATATTTGGGAAAACCTTCACCAGCCACTTGAAACTGCTCCAGAAAACCATGGAATATTTCAGGTGGGAACAGACCTTAAATCCCATCTTGTTTCAACCCCCTGCCACAGGCAGAGACACCTTCCAGCATCCCAGGTTGCTCCAAGCCCCATCCAACCTGGCCTGGGGCACTTCCAGGGATCCAGGGGCAGCCACAGCTGCTCAGGAGTTCTCCTACCTGCTCACTTCTCACAGCTTCCTCCTGCAGCACATCCCTGCCTGACCATGCCCAAAAATGTCCCTGACTTCCCTGATTTCTTTCCTGGGCAATGATTCCACCACAGGGATTCCTGAGGCTGGAAGTGCCCTTGGAAAGTTCTTGTGGAGGGCTTTACACAGGGCTGGGAATGAGAAGAAGCTGAAAAATCAGAGAATTCCAGACTGGTTTGTGTTGGAAAGGACCTTAAATCCCATCTTGTTCCAACCCCCTGCCATGGGCAGGGACACCTTCCACCATTCCAGTTTCCAAGCACCATCCAATCTGGCCTTGGACACTTCCATGGATCCAGGGGCAGCCACAGCTGCTCTGGGCACCCTGTGCCAGGGCCTGCCCACCCTGCCAGGGAATATTTTATCCACATCTCTAACCTCCATCTTAAAAAAACGGTGCCAGGCACCTCAGCAGCAAAGCCAGCCAGGGGAGCTGTCTGGGCAATTCCCGCTGGGAATACACAAACGCACGGGCTCGGAATGCACGGCCTTGTCAAACAGGGGCTGGGCCCGGCCTTAAACACAGACCTGGTTTAACCAGACCCAGCTAAGAAAAGCCTGCGGTGCTGGGGACCTGCAATTGCTGTGCTGGGCTGAGGCTGCAGGCAGAGCCGCCCGAGGAACAGGAATTTAAACAGCCCAGCGGCACCAAGCCGGGGTTGCATGGGCTTGCTTTGCTGCTGACAAGGGTTTGGATTGATGGGAGTAAAACTTTTTTATTTTTTTGCCCATCAAACCTTTTTGTGACATCCCCCAGTCCTTCCGTTTGAATTGCAGGGAAAATTCCTGCTTCAGTCTCACCCTGCTACTCCAAATATGCTGAAGGATGTTAAGAATTAATTCTAATGGGTTTTTTATTGCTGTGTTTTATTAATCCTCCTCAGCCAAGCATGCTGGAATCACATTTACTTACCCTTTTCCAGGCTTTTCCCATTTACACAGAGCCACCTCCAAACTAAATATTAGGAAAGTGCTGAAAGGCCTTCAAGGCAATGCTTGGATCTGCTGGGTTTAGGCACTGGAAGTGAGATAGGTTCCTGAAATCCACAATGATCCCATCACCTCTGCTCCTTAAGCTCCAGCATACTGGGATAAATCCTGCAGTGCCCTTTTCTCCATTTCCAGGTGGAGGGGAGAGTTTGCTTTCAAAATCGGGGTAGTAAATTGAATTAACATCCTGACAGCCCTGGAGTGGGCACTGGGAAGCTAAAAACAAGGTGTTGTTTAAAGGCTGCTGTAGGGGAAAATGCACCCAAACTCCAGGGAATTCTCCTGGCCCATCTTTCCCTGCTGCCCTGAGTGTGTATCCCAACAGATTTTCCTCTCATGGACAGCCCTGCGCTCTGGAAGCAACAAAAAAAATGGGTTAAATGCAGTTATTTTAAAAATAAATGGTTAAAAACTCCACAATGTGAAGCCTGATTAATCAGTTGTTAATGAGATCACCATCTGCATAAGGCCAAAGCAAAAATCCTCCAGCAGAGGGAGTGACCAAATTAAAAATCTCACCTAAAGTGCCTCTGGAATTTCGTGTCGCTGGTGAAAGTTTTTATTCCTGAAATGTTTGGTGCCTTGGCAAGCAGGGAATTCTCTTACCCACAGCCTGTGTGTGGGGCTGACACATCCCACACGTGAGGCAGTGGCACTCCAAAAGTGACATTAAAAATGGGAGCAGATCCAGCAAATTCCTTCTTCCTGCAGCTGTGGCTGCTGTCACTGTGCCCTCCATGGGGATATTTGGGATGTCACGGGCATGTGTGACACCAATCACCCTGGCTGGAGGTTCAAAAGGATCCCAAAAATCCCAGCTTTGATCCTCCAGACCCTCCCTGAGCTGAAGGCCAAACAGGAGCTGTGTTTTCTTCCCCTGCTGGAGAAAAGTCCTGATTTATCCAGAGGATTAAAAGGTTTGGTGGCTTTTAGGGAGCCCTAAAACAACAGCTTTGAGGTACCTGGGATGAAGGGGCTCATCTGGCCCTGTCTGCTTTCCAATCCATCTTTATCAGTCTTCCACTGGCACCTAAAAAAAGACTTTTTCTTCAAAGCAACTTGAAAAAACTATTCCTAACCATGATGAAAGAAAAAGCCCCCTTTTTTCAGTTGAGTTTAAATTCCTAGTTTTTCCATCACCTCACAGCCTAATCTTCTTTTTCTGTATTGTTTTTTTTTTCCACTCTGCATCTGAACTCTGAACTGGGATGTCTCTGTTGCAAGGCATCAGAGGTGCAGTTTTAAAGCCTAAAGTTTGACAACTCCTCACTCAAAACCTGTCCTAAGGTAAAAATCAGCATTTATTCAATTTAAAAATATTATAAGAAAAGCAGAGTTTGGGAAATTAGGGGAAAAAAAAAAAAAAACTAGGAGCAATAGAGGGGAGGAGAGACGACCCCACCTAAAAATGAACTGATTTTAAATATGGGGGTTGATAAACAATTAAATTGCTAATAATCCCTTATCCTTGTCCTTTCTTACAGCTTTCCAATGTGGGTTTTCTTTTTCCTTCTTGTACCCAGGCTGACCTGGCTGCTCAGTCCCATGTCAGGTGAATTTTTGAAGGTCTATAAACTTCACAACTGCAGCACACAAACACTTTCTTTTTATTTTTTTCTTTTTCCCCAAGACAAACAACATAATCTCCCTTGGGGAAAACAAGAGGGCTCCAAGTTTAGCAAACAGGCTGCAGTGATCATTAGTGAAGCACAATTTCATGGCAGGAAGTCGCCTTGGATCCCGTCTCTGCATCCCAGACATTTTATGGGCTGGATGCAGAAAGCTCAGATGGGGAATGTTGGGGTTTTTAACAGCCATATTTTGGGCCCATAAAATAACCAACTACAATGGTTCATTTTCACCCACACACCCAAATTGCTGGTTGGGATCACAATTTCAGGCCCCTGACACCCCTTACACAAACAGACAGCGTTCACCAGCAAAAAAAAAAAAAAAAAAAGGCAAGGCAGGAGGGGAGGCTCGGGGGATTGGGATGGGAGTTAAAAAAACACCCAGCAAACGAGCAGCAGATGCCTGATTATACCCTGCAGCCAGGCTCACCAGGAAGCGCTTCCCAGGATGTGTTGTCTCACAGTTCTCCCATGCCTCCATCACCTTCACCTTCCTGGGCTCTCCCACCCTCCTCCCATCAGCTGCTCCAGCTCAGAGCAGCTTCCAACAGCACCAGCAGCTTTAAATTTGCTTTAACTCTTCCCCAAGCTCCTTCCATGGGTGTTTTGGATTGGAAAAAAATGCCAGCGGGAGGCAAAGTGGTCATCTCCTCACCCTAACAAACTCTTAGTCCTGCTTAAAATACAAATATGGCCAAGCCAAGCTGTGAAACATTTTAAGGTTTGTTGGTTATTCTGATGCCTCAGGTTTGAGCTTTTGTATTTTTCAGATTCTGTGCTGCTTTGGTGTGTGGGTCTGAGCTTCACACAAAGGGATGGTGAGCTCTGTGCACAGAGCAGGGAGACAAAACAATTCCTGCTCCAGCTGGGGACCAAGGACAAATGATCCAAATCTCAGCCCAAGAGCATAAGCAATGTGGGCTGAAGAGAGAAAAACAAGAAGGATGGGACTGCATGGGCTGGAGCTGGAATTGGACTATTAACTCCAATATGCCAATGGAGCAGAACTGATCCCAGGGAGAGCCCCCGTGACCGGGTGTCCATTTTGTGACCATTTTGGTTCATCCTGGGTGCAGCCCTGGCTGGGCTCTTGTGGTGCTCAAGGGGCATCCATGGAGGAGATCCTTTTAATAAATCCCTGCTTTATTCTTTAACTCTGTCTGGACTCTGATCTAGGTCAGCCTTCTTGAGGCATCAATTCAGTGCAGGAAAAATGGGGAAAAAAGGAATAAACACTTATTAGGATGATGATTTGGTGGAGTGAGTGGTGTCCCCACCCCATGGCAGGGGGGGGAATGAGAGGATCCTTCAGGTCCTTTCCAAACCAAACCAATCCATGATTCTGTGATACATCAAATAATGCCTCTCTCCCTAAAAACTTGACACCCCTAATCACCCTCATCTTCCAAGGGAGAGGATCTTAATCCAACACTCATATCTACACAGGATCTCTGTGCTGGAAAAAAACTCCCACCAAAGCTTTACAAAAGCAAAACTTCCAACCATTTCTAGTGGGAATTGGGAGCCAAATCCTTCTGAGAGCTTAAGAAAAAAATCATAAAATCCCAGAATCCCAGACTGGGTTGGGTGGGAAAGGACCTTAAAGCTCATCCAGCCATGGGCAGGGACACCTTCCACTGTCCCAGCTGCTCCAAGCCCTGTCCAGCCTGGTTTTAGGCACTGCCAGGGATCCAGGGGCAGCCACAGCTGCTCTGAGTAGTAACTAATTACTGTGTTTTAACTACCAAATATCAGCTACTCGGTAATGTAAACGGGATGGGAATTAAAATTGATTTTTTTTCTGGGATCTTCCTGAAATGGAATATTAGGTTAAGCATCCTGAGCTGCTGCCTTCACAGGCCCTAAAACAAGGAAAAGGGGCACTGGGCTTGAAGGGTAGAGATTCCTGGAGCAATCCTCCAGGATTCAGGAATCCTCTGGATTCCTAATTTCCAGAGGAATTATGTGGTGGGTGATTTAGGAGGAACTTCCTCTTATCTTTTACAGTCTCGCTTTCAGTGAAAAAAAAAAAATCACACCAAGAATAGAGGGGTTTTTTTTTAATTTTAAGGTAAAAGCTGGCTGGAAAAGAGAGATTTAAAGGTGACCAAGGCCCTCTGGCCAGACCTTTCTGCCTGGTGTGATCAACCTGGCCTAAAAAACCAGCTCCACCCTGGAGGCAGCACATTGCATCTCCTTTTCCTGTGAATTCCCACTCCTCTGAGCCAGAGGGGAGCTCAGCTTGTAAACACAAATCCTTTGGAGTCTGCCTGGGCGAGGTGATGTTTTTCCTGAAGCCATATCCCAGGAACTTTTCTCCTCAAATGGCTTCATTTCAGAGTTGCTCATTAAAAAAAAAAAAAAAAAAAGCAGCAGCTTCCTTCTGGCTTTCCTGGGCAGAGAACGTGGGGAGAAGCTGAAACCCTCTGCCCTGCCCTGCCAGGAGGGGTTTTATCCTCCAGCCCCCTTTCCTGTGTGGAACCTGTGCACACTTGGTGTGCAGAGCTGCTCTCTCTGGTGCTTGCATCCTTCATCTCTCACCCAAGCTCCACCCAAGACTAATTCCCAGTTTCCAGCCCCCAGGTTTCTTGGTTTGGATCCATCTGCACCCTTCCAGCCTCAATCCTTGTCTCCAGCAAGGGTCTGGATGAAGTCCTGACAGCTTGTTCCTCTCATTGGATGCCCTGATTTAATTCTCAAAAGTCTTAGAGGCTTTTTAAACAAAAAAATTTAAGTTTTACAGGTGCTGTTGCTGCTGGTGAGCCAGGGATGGGAGAGAATTTACAGATCTCAGATCTCTGGGGTTTTTGGTTGGTTGGGGGTTTTTTTGGGTTTTTTTATTTATTATTTTTAAAATGCAGGTAATTTGAGCAGCAAAAAGAGAGAGATGTCTAAGAAAGAGAAGAGGGGAACTGATGTCGTGTGACATGTTTCTTTGTTTTAAATGTGAACTATGTCTATCTATTTATCTAAATAAATGCATAGCTACATCTCAAATCATGGCATTAAATAACTAACAATAGCTACACCACCCTTGAACTGTTTACTCCACTGTGCAAAACCAGAGGATTTCTGCTATTTCTCACTCAGCTTCAATCAACGCTTTTACACTTCAGACTCTTGGTTTGGGGCGAATTTTTCTGACTTTAATTTTCCAGGATTTTACTTTATTTCTGATCAAAGCCACACACCATGAGCTGAGCCAACGTAGAACCACCAGAATTAGTTTCCAGATAGCTCATTTTCTGCAAATCACACTACAATGGCTTCCCTTATTGTGTGGTTTCCGTGATTGGAAGGGAATTTAAAAGCAAATTTCAGCACTCAGCAAATCCACAGAGGTCCCATGACAAATGCAGGGAGCTAAAAGCAGGGAATGCTGAGCGTGGGGTGCTGCAGGCTCAGAGAGCATAGCCTGGGTTTAGTGATTCATCCCAATATTTGCCATGGAAAATGAAAAGATTTATTCTGCCTTCCCAGCACTGGATGGTCTCTCCTAAGTCAGGCTCAGTTAACACAAGGGGGTCAAATCCGAGCCACGGAGTTGGGAAAGGCTTTGGAGCTGCTGATATTGGGTGGAGTTGGGTTTGTTTGGGTTTTCTGAGGAATTACTCCTCGGTGGAGCACTAATCTGAACCTGAGCCGTGATCTCCACCACCATGAGTTCTCTCCAAGGTCTCTGGCGTGCTGGGGTGGTGTCAAGAAGGAGGAGGATGGGGAAAATCCCAGACAGGGTTGGGATGGAAGGGATTTAAAGCCCATCCAGTTCCATGGGCAGGGACACCTCCCACTCTCCCAGGTTGTTCCCACTTGGCCTGGGACACTTCCAGGGATGGACAGCCCAAAAACT
Source organism: Onychostruthus taczanowskii (assembly GCF_017590055.1). Lineage (NCBI taxonomy): Eukaryota > Metazoa > Chordata > Aves > Passeriformes > Passeridae > Onychostruthus > Onychostruthus taczanowskii. The sequence goes on along the minus strand of NW_024499462.1, from coordinate 1,478,312 downwards.
TTTCCTAATCTAGGAAGATGCTGACCTGTGGAGTCCAAAGGCTGGGAGACCAGTGCCTGGAAAGGCTGGAATTGCTGGCTGGATTTACTGAGGCTTTCAGTGCTGGAGCAGCTGATTCCAGAGGGCTCTCTGGGCTTGGCTGCTCCTAACTTTTCTCAGGTGGGACCTTCCCATGCTCCCCTGTTTGTGTGAGCTTCCCCAGAGGAACATCTCCTCCCACAGACACATTTATTCCTGTGTGGAGTTTCAGCTGCCCAGTGCCAAAATCCCGGAGCACATTTTCCAAAGGGATGTGCAGATCCCTTCTTTTTTTTTTTTTTTTTGTGGTATTAGTGGGAAAAGTCATGATTCCATGAGTTGAACCAGGCAGCAGCTTTTCTTTGACTCCCTGCCTCTCTCCCATCCTCTTGTTCCTAAAATCCATCACCGGGAGCAACCTAACTTGCAGCTGGATCCTTTTGCAGTGCAAAGCTCAATCCTCAAAGCTCAATCCTAAAGTTTTAAAACAGACCTTCTTAGCAGAATTCCTGGATTAAGTAGGTTCTCCTACCTGCTTCTCCCCTCTTCCTCACAGCTTCCTCATGAAGCACATCCCTGCCCGACTGTGCCCAAAAATGTCCCAGGAGACCCTCCTGAAAACTCACCTGTTTTCTTTCCTGGGTAATTATTCCACCACAGGAGTTCCTGAGGCTGGAAGTGTCCTTGGGAAGTGCTTGTGGAGGGCTTTGCACATGGCTGGGAATGAGAAAAAGCGGAAAAATCAAGAAATGGTTTGAGTTGGAATGGCCTTAAAGCCCATCCAGTGCCATCCCCGCCATGGAAGGGGCACCTTCCACTATCCCAGGCTGCTGCAAGCCCCTGTGTCCAACCTGGACACTTCCAGGGATGGAAGCCACAGCTTTCCTGTGACAGGGAAGAATTCTTTCCCAATATCTCATCTAAATCTGCCCTTCTCTAACATTTTTTGAATACTTTATCCCAGTCTAAGCATGACCTGGTGAACCTACAAGCACAGGGCTGTCTGCCCAGTGTCTCCCTGGGTCTCTCATGTGTGAGAGAAGATCTGTGGACCAGCAAGGAGCACATTTTTTGAACTCTCCCCAGTGTGCAGCCTGTGCCACTTCAGAACACTCAGAAGTAAAAACACTAAAGGGAAAAAAACCCTCCCTTTTTATAGCCTACTGTCTCGTTGAAAGTGATTTATGAAACGGAGCATCCTGCCCACCCAGTGCACAGAACAAATACAGACAGAGCTTTGAAATAGCTGCAGCACTGTGCTATTTTCAGTAATATTTAGCTCAGACTTAGCCAAGAAAGCCCACTAAGCTCAGCAGACAGACATAAAAAGAAACGCTCTTTCTGCATTTTTGTGTGTGCGTGCGTCTATTTTGGGTTTTGCTCCTCTTTTCTCTGGTTCCATGTCTGAGTATCAGGGCAGTCCCAGCTCAGGGGAGCAGCCTAAGCCCAATGCTCAGCACAAGCAGCAGCTCTGGAGCACACACCTAATTTTAAGTGCCTTAACAGCCGGCAGCATGTGCTTAAATTGAACTCTTTTATTTCTTGTAGCGGAACTGATCTCTGCTCCCTGTGACAGGGACAGGACACAGGGAATGGTTGTGTCAGAGGAGGGCTAGGTGGATACTGGGGAAAAAGGGGTGCTGGGCACTGTCCAGGCTGCCCAGGGAATGGGTACAGCTGCCAGAGCTCCAGGAGTGTTTGGACAGCGCTCCAGGGATGCCCAGGGTGGGATTGTTGGGGTGTGGGGTTGTTTGGGGGCGTGTGCAGGGCCCGGGGTTGGACTGCATGATCCCAATGGGTCCCTGCCAGCTCAGGAGATTCCATGATAACTTGTTGAATCCAGCCCCATCAGTAGCAGTGGGAAATGTTGCTCAAGTGGATCATATTTTTTGTATGCATGTGTGTTTAAGAAGCCCCCTTTTCCTATTCTGTATCTGTGAGGTTTGATCTTGGCATGAGATGCCCCCTGTCCCAGCTGGCATCGGGGTGGCAGTGGGAGGACACTGGCTGGGCCATCAGCAACTGACTTGTCTTTCACCCTTACCTGCAAAATCTGAGCTGTGCCTTGTTTTCACAGTTATGCTGAGAAGAAAAGATAAAACCAAGCCTAAACCCGGGTCTTTCAGGTCTGCCAAGTCCATTTCTCCTGCCCTCATCAGTATATAAACCCAGACTGAGCACACACTGAGTGTTCCCCAAGGTGCTCTTCCCTTTTCCCTGGTGATTTGGAGGTTGGATGTTATTTTTACACGAGGTAGATTTCTATTTGAAACAGCCTGATGCCTGCAGAGCTCCAGCATCCTCTTCCAGCTAGGAGATTTTTTGGAATGGGATATAGCAAAGCATCTCCTTGGCCTGTTTTAACCTTGCTGCTCCTGGTTCTGTGTCTCATGCCTGGCATGCACAGCAGATTCCAGACCCCATTCCTCTTCTCCAAGCTGTCCCAGAGCACTGTGTCACCTCCTGCCCCCCTGGGAAATTATTATCCTTGTTCCTACAGGAAACTCTCACTTGAGTAGTTTTGGCATGAGTGGATGCTGGCAGGGTCACAGCATTGCTCCAGACCAAGTGCTTTGGGTGCTCTGGATGTGCATCTTGGTGCATCTTGGTCTGCATCTGGATGTGTGGATCCTGAATGTAATCCAGCGTTTGTCCCAACTCCCTGCAACTTCGGGTTTCTCCTTGGAAATCTGTGGGATTCATCAGCATTTCAGTCTCACAACCTGTGAAATATCTGCAGATCTTCCCAGCTCACCCCACTTCACATACACACACCCTCTCATTTTCCTGCTTCCAGTTGCTTTTGTTATCCCCAAAAAGGTCTGGGATCTGTCTCCCTGATGGAAGAGACGTCAGTGGGGCAAAACTATCCCGAAATCTCCTCATGTTCCAAAGACAGCCAGAAAGGTCCCTCTCCCTGGTGTTCCCACGCTGTTAACACGTGGTTTGCTTCTTGTGGTTGACTTTGGAGATCAAATCCATGTGCTGGGGTAGGAAATGCTGGGGAAGGTCCATTTCTCAGGATGCTTTATCAGACAGGATCCTTTAGAACGTACATTAAAAATACATCAAACAAAACCATTATTATGTTTCCCCAGCTCATTCTGCAAACACCAACGAGGGCTTGGGATTCGGGTGTTTGGTGTTGCCTCAAAATTAAATAAATCCCCCTACCCAAACAGGACTCAAAAAAAAACCCTTGTAAAATTATCTTTTTGAATTAAAAACACCTTGTTATTTTAGTTTAATGATGTATTATCCAGCTGCACAGTCCAATTTAATAAATGTGACTCCACTAGGCAGAAAATTAAATCATAATATTTAATTTATGTCCTTCCCACAACAGGACAGGTCGCTTTTGTCACTTTATTCTTTCAGCTAAGGCAAGCTTTTTACTGTGTTTTTCCCTCATTCAGGTCATATTCTGTCTGAAGGCAGTAAGATGCACACATCAGGGATGTGTGCATCTTACTGCCTTCAGACAGAATATGACCTTAAGAAAGAGGATAGGAATTTCAAAGAAGCAGCTCCAGAGTCTGGGTATAATGGGATGAGCTGGGGAATAATGGAATGAGCCCAAGAGGCTTGGTCCTCAGCCCCATAATGACAAGAAATAGCTCCTTATCCAAAATTAAAATCCTGATTCCCAGCCTTTCTCCTGCATTCCTCCGTGGGACACATTGCTCCTTCCACATGGCTGTTTTGCTTTCTCCTCCTAGTCCAGGAAAAGCTTCGATCCAGCCTTTCTGTCATGCATTAGGAACTCCACAAACATGTTTACTTAAGCACCAAACCACATGAGCTCAGCATTATTCTATGGCTCCAGCACACATAAATTACAATGGATTGTCGGGGAGCAACTTTGATCCAGGAAAGCCCACACTGAATTCCCTTGGAGGAGGCTTGGAGAACTAAATGCTCCTTGTCTCCCTTTCCTCTCATCCCTGTTTTCGGATCACTTGCTCTCTCTGCCCTGCAGACTACAAGGAGAGCAAGCACCAAGAGTAGTCCTAGGAAAATCAGGCTATTCCATGGATCCAACCCCTTTCCCTGGCACTCATTTCCATGTGCAGAATCTCAGGTGGCACTCACAGAAAATCCCTTTGTCCCCAGCGCTGTGTCTGTCACCCTAACAGTGGTGGAGTAGCAGCTCTGGGGAGGAGAAATGTTATGAGGACCCAACCCTGCAAAGAAAACCTTGGTAGCCAAGATTTTTTTCCCCATCAGAGGGCCTGTTCTGGGATTTTGGCCTCATCAATACTGCAGGAATCTTGTGCAGTGACAAATATTTCAGTGGGGCAGTGAGCGAGATGCTGTTGTTGGTGGAGAAGCTGAGAGACAAACCCAGGGCATTTCCTCTTTCCCAGCTCCCTACATTTGACCCAGTGGGACATCTCTGGCAGGTCACCCCGTCTAGGGTGTCCTGACCCCACACGTGGCAGCACTTTCATCCCTTTTGGAGAACCTTTCAGCTGCTGCTCTCTGGTTGATCCCACTGCCATCAACACCAGCACCAGAAAATACACAACAACCACGGTGGTGGTGCTGAGCTGATGGCTGGGCTGGAGGATGTTGAAGATATTTTCCAATCTTAATGATTCTATCAAATTATTCTATGAGATCATTCTGTGAAATGATTCCATAAAATCATTCTATAAAATCATTCTGTGAAATGATTCTATGAAATCATTCTATTAAATGATTCAGTGAAATCATTCTGTGAAATGATTCTATGAAATCATTCCATGAAATCATGATGTGAAATCATTCTGTGAAATGATTCCATGAAATCATTCCATTAAATCATTCCGTGAAATCATTCTATTAAATAATTCCATGAAATCATTATCTGAACTCTTTCTTCCTCAGTGTGATTTAAAGATTGAGGAGCCATCGTGGCTTCCATGGAAGTCGGGAGAAAGAGGAACATTGCTCCTGATGCAAATGGTAGCAGGAATCAGTCTGTGCTTGCCTTTGAAGAGTTAATTGGTTTTTGTTGATTAAGCAGCATGAAGCACTGCTCATCAGCCACTGAGAAAAAGCCCTGTGCCAAGTGTTTGATTTTTCACTCTCTGTTTGTACGTGTAGAAATCTAAAGCCACGAAGCTGGAGAAACTCTACCCTCAAAGGGAGGACTTGCTTATGTGTTTGTCTAAACACGAGTTTACAGAGCCCTGCAGGACAGTTTGACTCGGATCCCATTTTTCCTCCCCTGGTTTTGGCAAGCTGGGACACCCTCGCAGCCCCAGGCTGAACATGGGTAAAGCCATGTGCACTGGGAAACTGATCCTGCTGTTACAGGAAACTTCTCCCTTTTAAAAGGTTTTGGATGCTGCAAGGTGTCCAGAAGTCCACCCTTGTTACAATAATTCTGGAAAAAAAAAAAAATCTTTCCTTCTATTTATTTGGAAGGTTATTACTAAGAAATACCGTACAAAATGGTGAAAGCAGAGAGGAAGTATTGATAATTATAGTTCTTCATTAATAATTAGGGTTCATAAGCTAATTCACAGCTGTTCTAGCTGCCATTCCTTTTATATGTATATTATATTTTATCTATATGTATTATAACCTGTATAATGGGTTATATATGGCTGATAAGGGCCTTAAAATATCGCTTTGTGTTAAGCTGGTGCCTCATGTCTGTGTTTTGTTATTGTGCACCCATCATGAATAAGGAAAAAAGAATTAGAGGATTTAAGGAGGAAAGCCTTCTCCAAACTCAGAAAATTTGAAGCCCACAAGGAAACTCCCATTTTTTAAATTTTTTTTTTCAGAATCTTTGTCTGGTTAATCCTTTCTGTGATCAGAAAAACAGAAATTAAATTATTTTTTTTATTTAAGGACTCTAAAAGTCATCCCTGATTCCTGAGGCTGAAGGAGCCTTTTTAGGAGTGATGCCCTTTGAGACAGGAAAAAATGCTGTGCTCACACCCAGGGTGCTGCCACTGGGGATCCTCCTCATGGCCAGAACAGGAGCCTGGCCATGTTTGAGGTCCATTCCTGGCATCCAGGGAGATCATTCCATCCAAATGCATCTGCCCCTTCTCGGGCCTGCTCTACTTGAATCCATTGCTGATCTTTCTCCCCTCCCCATTTTACCCTGTCACTCACCAGTGCAAGCCTTCAGCCCAAACTGGTGCAAAGAGCCTCTGCTTTAGGGACATTCCACCCTTTTATTCTCTCCTGAGCCAGAGGAAGTCCCTTAATCCATGCAGGATGAAGGCATCCCATGGCACAGCCTTTGCCCAGCCCCTAATGGAATATCCAAATTAGAATTTGGAATAGCAAATTCACCTGGCTCATGCAAAGTCCCATCTGCTCCCCGACCTCAGTCCCAGCCACTCTCAGGGGTTACACAGTGATCCCAACATTCCTCACCTGAAGGAGCCATTCCCCTTCTCCTGCCTGCCTTTTCCTGGGCTCATTTCCTCTCCTCATTCCAGCCCTGCCCACCTTCCCAGTGGATATTTCATCAGCAGCTGCCTGTGAGCCCCAAGGACCTCCCCAACCCCAAATTTCAGTCAGAGGGAGCCATGGATGACCAGAATTTACCTGATTCCTGCTGGATCCTGAGGGTTGCTCCAGATGGATGTTGCCATATGGCAAGAAAACCATATTTTTTTCCATAATTTAATAAATGTAGAGCCAAACCAGAGCCCCACCCTGGGTTTGTCACAGCAGAAGAGGTGACCCTCAGTTTTAGGGTGCCTGTGCAGATGCTGCAACTCCAGAGCATTTCTAGGAATGAAGGATACACAGAGTTACAGCCATCCTTGTATTCCCTGACACAGATCCATCTCCCATCCCGTGGCTTTCAGATCCTCTCAAAAAGAGCTACAGGAGTTGTCAGACACTTGCCTGGCTGATAATACACAAAGCCCTGGGCTAATCAACACAGACACAGGTGCTCATCCCCACCTTTTCCCTGAGTTTCCTTGCCTGGGAACTGCCAGGAGTTCTATAGGCTCCATATCCAATATTAGGATGGAGCTGTAGGGTGTCAGGAATACAAACCTGCTGTGAGGTTGAACAGCACCTGCTTGACACCTGCTCAGAGGGACAGATCAGAGCCTGAAAGCAAGAAAAACAAAAGATGTTGTGCTTAAAAGAAAGAAAGATCAAATAAAAGGTACAATCAAAATTCCCTCTAGTTAGGATCCACCTGTCTCAGCCTCTTTTTTTCCCATACAGAATTTTCCCTGTGGAAATACAGCTGCTGTGGTTGTGTTTACCCATGGGACAGTTTTGGGACTGCTGGGAATTGCACAGGTTGGATGAACACAGATGGTTTTTCCCAAATATTTACAGCCAAGGCGCAGATTTGTGCAACTACACCTGTTGGACAGAGGGATTGGGGCAACAGGAGCAGCTGGAATTTTTTTCCTGCTCTCCCTGGTGCCTGGAGCTTCCCTATCCCCACTCCAACCCCAAAGTTAGCCCAGGAACTCCCTGCAGCAGAGCCAGCAGGGCCAGTGTGGCTGGGGACAGTCCTGGGGACATCAGGCTCCTCTGTGGGGACAGAGGTGTGGCACAGGCTGCAGGGGCCAGGCTGGCATTGACCCTGGCCAGTGACCAAGCACCACCCTCCTCTTCAGTCACGCCCAGGAAATGGGGAGGAGAATGGAAGGGGGAAGGATCCATGGATCTGGATAGTGACAATTGAATAAGAAAAGCACCAGCTGTGCACACAGGCAGAGCAAGAGGAGGAATTCATTCCCTCTTTCCATCCACAGGTGGCTTTTCAGGCACTTGCACATCCTCAGCATGGGCAGTGGTTTCTTGGAAGCCAAATTCCATAAGCATGGATGTGTCCCACCTCTTTCTCCTTCCTTCCATGAGCTCTTACCACTCAGAACAATGCCATGACCTCGATGATCAGGTCTGTCCCTTGGTCATGAGTCCACCTGAATTTTTCCCATCTCTCTCTGCCTGCTTTGGCAGCTTGGATTTGATTTCCACTTTCCGTGGTTTCCTAAAACAAACAGGGTCTGACAACAAAGAGAGCACAGGGCTCTTCTCCTTTTGATAACTCATCGTGTGGTGGAGCCTCTTGGGCACAAGTCAGCTCCTCTGGGAACTCTCGATCCCTGCCTTGTGGCCACTCCATGATCTGTCTCTTCCAGAATTCCTGGGAAGTTGGGGCTCCCAGCAGGAACTTGCTGTGGGACTGACACTGCTCCTCCACTCCAGGGAGCTGTGGTTGCCTGAGGTGCAGGGAGCATCAGGGACAACCAGTGCAGCATCCTGGCTTGGCCAGGGAAGTGACAACCCCCTGGGCTGGCCCTGCTGAGGGACCTCCAGGGCTGTGTCCAGTTCTGGGTCCCCAATCCAGGAAGGACATGGAGGGGCTGGAGCATGGCCAGGGAAGGGAACGGAGCTGGGAAGGGGCTGGAGCCCCAGGAGGGGCTGAGGGAGCTGGGAAGGGGCTCAGCCTGGAGAAAAGGAGGCTCAGGGGGGACCTTGTGGCTCTGCACAACTCCCTGCCAGGAGGGGACAGCCAGGGGGGGTCGAGCCGTGCTGCCAGGGAACAGGGACAGGACAAGGGGAAAGGGCCTCAGGCTGGGCCAGGGGAGGCTCAGCTTGGACAGCAGCAGGAATTTCTGCATGGAAAGGGTGCTCAGGCCTTGGCAGGGGCTGCCCAGGGAGCTTTGGAGTGCCCATCCCTGGAGGTGTCCCAGGAAGGGCTGGAGGTGGCACTCAGTGCTCTGGGCTGGGGACAAGGTGGGCATCAGGCACAGCTGGGTCTCCATGGGCTGGCAGGGATTTTCCAGCCTCAGGGACCCTGGGATTCCATTATTGTGGTGCCACATTCTGCTTTTCTACCAACACCTCCTGAAATGTCTCAAGCCCATCTCACAGGAACACTCTTCGGGCTGTTGGATGATTTTCCTCTAAACCAATTGCTTGGAATAATGGAATATCCTGAGCTGAGAGAGACCCCTAAGGTTCTTCAGTTTCAACTCCTGGCCCTGCTCAGACACCCCAAAAACCCCACCCTGTCCCTGAGAGTATTGTCCAAACACTGCTGGAGCTCTGGCAGCCTTGGAGCTGTGACCATTCCCTGGGGAGCCAGTGGCTTGATATAAGAAACAACACATGGAGTTGGGAGGATGTATTAAGTATCCAGGTAATTAAGTAATACAGGTATATTAAGTATAATTTTTTTTGTCTTTATTTCATCAAAGTTTTGTGAGTTTGGTTAATATTTTGCAACATGCAAAGATAAGAAATACTTCTAATGACAATTTTAACTGAAGCCAGAGGTCAAATCACCATCCTTGTGGAATCCCCATCCCTGGAAATGGTAGAAAAACATAGAATTGTGGTGCTGGTGGACATGGGTTAGTGACTGGATTCAATCATCTTGGAGGTCTTTCCCAAGATTAATGATTCTGTATTTCTGGATGTTTGGCCAGGAGCCCTCATTTAGCCCAGATTCTCCTCCAGTACCACCAGCAAAAGAAACCAGTGGATTAAGGCAGCACCAAAATCTCACCCTTAGTCCTGCCTTCACACCAGCCTGTCCTGGCTCACCTGCCTCCCACTGCCTGTCACAGTTCAGCCCCAGCCCTGCCATGGAGAAATTCCTCCTGGAGTCCAACCTGAGCCTCCCTGGTGCAGCTCAAGGCTAAAATAAAGTACAGAGTTGTGGCTTTGGGGTTTGCATTTAACCCTAGCAAATTCAGGATGAAGAATCAACACAGAATAGCCATAATTACTTAATTAATTAACGATTTTTTTCAGGGTCAGAGCAGCACCTAGCAGCTTCATAGGTGTGAGACTCAATCTCCCAGGTTTAATAAACCTTTACAAGGGACTTCCTGACCATGTCCCGCTGCTCACACGGAAATTTTCCTGAATTTTTCCATTTTGCTCTGGGTGTTGTGAGCAGAATAAATGTGTGAGTACTGTGATGCAGAGTAACCTGCAGAGATTTGGGAATTTCTGTGTTCAGTAGTCCCCTGCATCTCCGGATGTCATTTATCAAAACCAGCTGCTCTTTATATCACTAAGTCTTGTATCAATGTCTATTTAAAGTTAAACTGAGAGCCAAAGAAGCCTGCTTTGATTTAAATAAATCAAAGCACATCACAGTCACAGCAATTAATAATCCAAGGCTGGGGCAAACATGAAGAGTAGGAGAAATCCACTTAGGCAGGGTTGTTTTTGTTTCTTGCTGCTTTTCTAAAGCTTATTAGAAGCAGCAATCCTTTGATTAGACTTCCACAAAAATCCCTTGGCATCAATAGGAATTAAGGGGCTTGATCCTGGCAGTCTGTGGAAAGCCAGGCTGGGGGAGGGATTGTAAGGCTCCCTTATTTATGACAGGTCATGGAAAGAGAGCTTTCACCTGGATCATTCTCAGCCTGCAATGCAAAAGCTCCTGCTGAGAATGCAGGCTGAGGTCTCTGGCTGTAATTGTGCTGCTATCAGGTATTAATGAACCATGGTTTAGGTAATTACAGCTTCAGGAGGGGAGCCTTGGATTATAGGACAAACTTCAAATTCTACTGAAGCAGCAAAATCGCTGTCTGGGTTTATTCCTGTTAAAGTCAGGTCAGATTTTGTGTGCCTTCCTGTGGAGAGTTTTGTGCAACCCTCCCGTCTCTTCCAGTGCCAGTTCTGTGTCATTGGAAGAGTCAAAAGTTCAGGAATACTTTTGGGAAATGGCTAAAGAGCGTCCTGGTGAGAAGGCCCCCTTCTCTGAGGAAGAGGTCAGGGAATCACTGAAATTCACTTTTATGTTCACAGTAGAAGAGAAAGCCTCACCCATCCTTCCGTCTCTTCCTGCTGGGAAATTTGGTGGAATCCCAGTGTGGCTGAGGCTGAGGGAGCTGAGTGGGCAGCTGGTGTCACCTCCCTGCTCCAGCAGGGCCATCCCAGAGCACAGGGCACAGCATTGTGTGCACACAGCTCTGCCACAGCCCCAGGGAGGAGAGCCCCGAGGCTGTGTGGGCAATGTGCTCAGGGCTGGGCACTGCCCAGGGAAGAAGTTGTGCCTCCTGTGCAGGGCAATGGCTGGGCTCAGGCCCTGCCCGTGGCTCTTGTCCACAGATCATTTCTAAGGAGAAGAGATATTTTCTTATCACAAGGCTGAAGTGGGTGGTTGTTCCATGGAGCTCTCCTGTGATAATTCCATTTTCTTGTAGGAATAATAATTTTGCAGCTTGGATTTTATTTTAGATGCCTGTAGACTTTCAGCACTGATTTTAGAGAATGGCTCAGTGACTCCACAGACATTTTATCACTACACTTTTAGGCTGGCTCAGGAAAGATGTCATATCCAGAGGCCAAATCCCTGACTTCAGCTGCAGGCAGGCAAGAAGGACTTAATGGGATGTGGGAACAAGCATCATAAATGTTAAAAACATACAGTGGTAGGAACATTTTATTCCATCAAAAAGATATTTTTTTTATTTCATCTGAACAATTTATGGTCATTGAATAGGACAGGAAAATGCAGGATATCTCCCACATTTTCCCTATTATTTTAATGCTTCACTTTTTATTCCAAAATGGGTTTTCTACCAAATGCCAGCTCAAAGGGCAAGTTATAACAGACATTGAGAGAGCTACAAGAAAGGTGGAGAGAGACTATTTCCAAGGAATGGAGGGACAGGACTCAGCAAATGGCTTCCCACTGCCAGAGGGCAGGGATGGATGGGATATTGGGCATTAGGAATTGTTCCCTGGCAGGGTGGGCAGGTCCTGGCACAGGGTGCCCAGAGCAGCTGTGGCTGCCCCTGGATCCCTGGAAGTGCCCAAGGCCAGGCTGGATATTGAGGCTTGGAGCAGCCTGGGACAGTGGAAGGTGTCCCTGCCCATGGCAGGGGTGGAATGACTTGATCTTGAAGGTTTCTGCCAATCCAAACCATCCCAGGATTAAAAAGATAACATTAAGTATCATCTGGGCTAGAATTCCCATTCCCACCAATTTGTTTTCAACCAACCCAAACCCTCATTCATTCCAAATCATCAAATTCAGCTCCTTCAGCCATGTAAAACTGCAGGGGAATCAGTCTGGGATGAGCAAATTTTTCCAGTCCTTTTGGATATTAAGGGAAATAAAGGGAGAAATAAGGGGAGAAATAAAAGGGAAATACTTTTTGATATTCTGAATTCATTGGTGGAAGTCAATCTGGATTGACTTCCACCAATGAATTCAGAATATCAAAAAGTGTTTCCCTGTGCCACAGGAAAGCAGGAAGGGAAAAGTGCTGGGAGGGAGAGGAAATTGGGATTTACTCTCGCTTGCAATGAAGTGTGACTGGACCCTCACCAAATATGAGAGGGAGAAGCTTCAAAGTTACAACAACTTGCAGTTACAACTGATAGTTAAAACTATTGTATCTTTACAGTTCTAGTGATTTGCAGTGTCTGCAGTTTTCTGTCAGTTTGGTTCAGGGCTTGGTGGGTTTTACAGGCGCCCTGCTAAGGCTGGGATTTGCTTAAGCCTGAGCTAGATGTTTGCAGGTCTAAATCTAGACTCTGTTCCTAAGGGGCTTCTAGGATTTTCACACTTCCAGAGCCAGCAAGCTCAGCCAGAACTCTGTCAACAACCCAGTGCTCTGCTAGACTGTCTCTGGAACTTCACAGTTAATGGAGAATACCAAAAATTTCCACTGATTCTCTCCCTCTGATATACTCAATAAAAATTCACCTTTCTAATACCCTCCCAGATCTTGGGCTTAGGCTGCACCCTCAAAAAGCCCCTTCAGTGGTCCTGCAGCTCAGGTCTGAGGTGTTTTGAGGTTTTGTGACTTTGGCAAAGCCTGGTTTGGGTTCACAGAGTTTGCCTGCTAATTTAGGGCAGAAAAGTGCATTTCACCACCATTTCAGATCATATTGTTTTTGTCCAAGGGGTTACATAAAACCAACATATTTTGCTGCCCTGGGGAGCTCAGGACACCTCTGACAGAGCCCAAACAGGAGCTCTATTTATTGACCTCTGTATATATAGTTCCCCCACACCTTCTCAAGGGCATGTTTTTCACTGCATCCTCTCTCCAGGTTTATTCCTCACATTCCCTCCCTCTTGTTTGTCAGAATTTAAGTGAAACTCCAAGTGATCTGTGTTTTGATTTCTGTAACTAAGTAAAACTGAGCACATGGAGTACATCCACTGTCCTGTTTAAATTCCAACTAAATTAAATGGAGCTCAGGTACCCGGAAGTTGCATCTTACAAAGAAAATTGGAAAAAATAAATACATATAATCCATTAGGGATATTTTTTTACTTAGTGCATCCACTGATAGCAGCTGTCCCTGGATCCCTGGAAGTGCCTAAAACCAGGCTGGACAGGGCTTGGAGCAACCTGGGACAGTGGAAGGTGTCCCTGCCCACGGGAGGGGTGGCACTGGATGGGCTTTGAAGTCCCTTCTGACCCAAACCATCCTGGAATTCTGTGATTCCATTATTTCAGTGAAGATTCAAAGTACATCAGGTTCCCCTGGCACAGTCAGGGCTACCTCAGTTACCCTCAGGGCTTTTCCTTCCTTCCTTTCTTTCACAAGCCCTGGGGACCACTGGAGTGACTCTGAAACCTGTACCTGGTCACAGCACTGGCATCAGTCATAGTCAGGATCAACCAATAACCATTTACCAATAAGGTAAATGTGACAGACTCCCAGAATGTTTGGGTTGGAAGGGACCTTAAAGCCCATCCAGTGCCACCCCTGCCATGGCAGGGACACCTTCCACTGTCCCAGGCTGCTCCAAGCCCCAAAGTCCAACCTGGCCTTGGGCACTGCCAGGGATCCAGAGGCAGCTGCTATCAGTGGATGCCCTAAGTAAAAAAATATCCCTAATGGCTTATACGTATTTCATTTTTCCCTGCCATGGGACACCTTCTACTATCCCAGGTTTCCCCAAGACCTGTCCAGCCTGGATTTTTTTTTTTTCTTTCCCCTGCTCAGAAAAAGATCAGTGATTTCAGGATCTGGGAGGCAGCAGAACTGGACCAAAGATCAAGACATTTTTTCACTGGAATTCAACAGTGGAGATGATCCCAGCCTGCCCCACTGCAGGGAGCAGCCACCCCAGTGGGGTGGGGGACACATCCCCACTTCCAGCCTGTCCCAGGAGTTGCCAGGACTGACACATTTCTTTGCAGAGCCTGAAATCAAAGGAATTGCCACGTTTTTCCAGAGGGGAAGCCACTCCAGTGGAAGCAGAGCGAGACAGGGGGATGATTCACAGCTTTCCTGAGGCGCCGCTGTTTTCCCAGCCAGCTCTGCAAGCCATTTATCATCCCTGATCCCTGGGGACGCGGATCCTCTCCAGGGAGCGTCTCCCTTCCCTCCTGTCCTGCCTGCCAAACCCCAGCCCGCGGATGGCAGCAGAAAATAATTAACCCACTGCTCGTTTTCCTCCCCCAGACACCTCGTCCTGCCGAGCTGACCAGGGACATTGGCTCGAGCTGCTCCAGGAGCCTGTGCCCTTCCTTCAGGGGATAACCAGGAGCAGACCTGCTGCTAGGAAGAGAAGGAAGGCTGCATCTCAGGATCCCCTTTGGGAGCGGCCACACCACACTGCGAGTGGCACACAGGGAGATGTGACATCACTGTGGCTCCCTAATTAATTAATTAATTAATTTAATTCCTGCTTTAGCAGCCGTGCTCAAGCCTCACCATCTCCTCACCCAAGCTCACATTCCCTGGGGTTTCAGTGCTGGCTCTGCAGATGAGCCAACAGCTGCTGGAAAGGGGACTGGCAGGAAATTCCACTTGGCAGTCAGGATTATCATGGGATCATTGAATGGTTTGAGTCTGGAGAGGCCTCAAAGCCCTTTTTGTTTCACCCCTGCCATGGGCAGGGACACCTTCCACTATCCCAGGCTGCTCCAATCCTTGTCCAGCCTGGCAGTGAACATTTCCATGGATCCAGGGGCAGCCACAGCTTCTCTGGGCACCCTGTGCCAGGGAACAATTCCTTCCCAATATCCCATCCATCCCTGCCCTCTGGCAGTGGGAAGCCATTCCCTTGTCCCACCCCTCCATCCCTTGTTCCTTGCAGCTCCTTCAGGTCCTGGAAGGCCATGATGAGGTCATCCCAAAGCTTCTCCAGATTTAACAATCCCAATTCTTAATCCCAAGGGAGAAGAGCACAGAAATCCCTTCCTGCAGCACATCTGGCTGTAGCCAGACCTCTCTCTAATACATGAGAGTGGTATTGCAGAATTCTGCACTTTCCCATATGCTGGGAGGGGGGGACGGAATGAAAGGCAAACAAGTAAAATAAAATCCAATCACACAAAATTCCTCCCTTTCCTAATTTCTCACCAAAGCTTGGAGATGGCGTAGGCAGGAGATAATTAAAAGCATGAGGCCATGACGCTGTGCAACTTCTTCCCATGGCCTAGGACTAATTAAAGAGGATTTATTTTTTTATCATAATTGTTGTTTACAGGACAAATTGTGCTTATTCTACAAGTGGCACCTTTACATGAAAAGCCAGGGGAAAAAAAAAAATGCTGCTTTCAACTCTTCTTTCCAACTCTTCTCCTCAACAAACGAGTCTTTTCCAACTCTTTCATCATTTGGCAGGCTGGTCATTCCTTCCCCTGTAGGGTTTCCAACAAAATATCACCAGCCATGAACAGCAGCATCTCCTGCAAACCCTCTGCAGTGTTTCCACCCAGATTTTCCTTTGCCACCCAGCTCTGACATAACGAAGCTGATGTGGTTTTAATTAGTTTCAAACTCCCTATTAGAAAATACAGCCATGTATTTCCAGTTCCATGTAAAATCCAAGCTGGGGCTGTGTTCCCAGCCATGGAATTGGGTTTGGTTTGATCTGTGTAAATAATTTCCTGTCCTCCCAGCAATCTGTCCTGGTGTTCCCTGAAGAATGACATTGGTCCAGCATTCCAGGAGAAGTGGAATGTTTTCTCACTGTTTCCTTGAGCTTGTTGGTGTGTTTTAGAGGATGTCCAGGAGAATTCTTGCCTTGAAAATCACTGCTGCTTCCTCTCTAATGAACTCTCT
This sequence comes from Onychostruthus taczanowskii, assembly GCF_017590055.1. Classification (NCBI taxonomy): domain Eukaryota; kingdom Metazoa; phylum Chordata; class Aves; order Passeriformes; family Passeridae; genus Onychostruthus; species Onychostruthus taczanowskii. The sequence continues at coordinate 1,462,304 of NW_024499462.1, read as the reverse complement.
TAGGAGCCTCAAATTTCCCCGAATTTCCATTTCCCATATTTGCTTTTCCCTCCTCCAAAAGGTGAGGAAGTAGAACAGGACATGGAAGGGAAGCTGTCAGATTACAGCTTATCTAAGGGCTGTGGGAAGATTTGTAGGTGCCCATGGCTGAAAAAGCACAGCAAAAGCCAAGAAAGAGAAGTCACAAAGTTTTATCAACATACTGCATGCTTAGCATGGAAATTGGTGTCATTTTTGTCCATATTTTCTGAAAATAACCAGGACAAAAGAGTAAAAGTGGGAAAAGCAAAAAGCAGATACCAGACAGGAGAGGAAAGGAGATCATTTATCCTGGATCCAAGATCAATGCAGGTGTTCAGGGCCCTGGGGTGGCACCCCAGCTTTGGGGGTACCTTCTTACAGGTGTTTTCCCCACCCTGGGATTGGGTTTCCTGCTCTTCCTGTAAATAAGTGAGCATGTGCAGTCCATTATTCTGGATCTTTCTGGAGATGGGTTGGGGACCTTTGAGGTGGGCACCCAGAGGAACTGTGGCTGCCCCTGGATCCCTGGCAGTGCCCAAGGCCAGGCTGGACAGGGCTTGGAGCAGCCTGGGACAGTGGAAGGTGTCCCTGTCATGGCAGGGGGGGAATGGGATGGGATTTAAGGTCACTTCCACCCCAAACCTTCCTGGGATTCTGGGATTAACTCCTTACTGCCCAGGCTTCTACAAATGTCTCCATGGATCCCATCACTCAACCTTCAGCTTGGAGATCCTTCAGGAGTTTTCATGGCTGCCACAGGCATGGACATTTACACAGGATGGATCTGGCAGCTCCCCAGGCACCAACCAGAGCAACTCCAGGGTTCTTCCAGATATTTTTGGTGGACATAAACCCACATCCCTCCTGCAGGGCTGTGCTCTGCATCTCATCATCCCACTCCGGTGCTGAGATGTGACGGTCCCCAAAGAGATGCCACCACACTGTGACAAAGAGCCCAAAGCCCAACCCTGAGGTGTGCTGGCCACTCCTGCAGCAGCCACGGCATCTCACCCCCATCACTGAGTCAAAAATGTCTCAAACATCCCTCCCTCCCCGTGGAGGAAATCCATCCTGGCACCGAAAGGAAAGGGAGAGGGACAACAGTGTTGGTGATCCCACAGGCTCCCTCCCTGTCTGAGCAAGGCAATCCTGCCTTTAAATCAGGCTCCAAGCGAGCTCCCCGCCGGATGCTGCAAGGCAGAGCTGCTTAATGAGGCTGACAAGTATTTTTAATGTGGTGATTGCTGGCCCTGGCAGTGGCACAGACACCAAGACTACAAAAGAGTCACTTCAATGCAGGGAGCTGCCACTGAGCCCCTCTGCCACAGGGACGAGGACACTGCAAATAAACACTTCTGGGGAACTCTCTCTCCTTAAATAACACATTTATAGAGCATCCAGATGTTGGTTTAGTGCTTAACGAGTGTGGGAGAAAACAAAGCTTGAAGGGCTGTGTTTGGTTTGGGTTGGGGGTTTTGATCTCTTTTATTGAGTGTGTACAAACAGAGTGACTAAAAAATATATAGAAAATCCATGGATTTTTCTTTGTGCCAAATAGGACTGGTCTGAGGGGACTGCTGGGTCCTGTGGGGTGAAGGTGGGAGTGGGAGGATGACCCCCATCCCTGACACTTTGGGACAGTCTTACCCAATTAATTTACAATTTATTTATTTATTGGTTGCAAGAAGCACAAGGGGAGGTGGAGGGAACAACTCCCCAAACCTTGCTAATGAGGTGCCAGAGATCCTAAAAAGAGGTTTGAAAGTTGAGTTTTAGAACTTCAACCACGGCTTTTTAACCAGCACTTCATGCTCACCTGGCCCTTCAGGGACACGTTTGGGACTGAGGTGTCCCAGAGGGTCAGGGACCATTTGTGAATTGAGTCTGGACCCACCCCTGCACTCCCAGGGCTTCACCAGCAGGCCAAGCCAGGACACCCAGGCATGGGAGAGGGCAGGGATAATCCTCTGAACCCCAGCACCTCCATCCAGAAGAGTCTGGGACCGTTTTGGAGAAGCCCCTTATCCCAGGAAACTGCTCAGAGTGAGAGCAGCGTTGGGAAGACAGAACTTGTGTTTTAATGAGATTTATGGAGAGGAAAACTGGCTCCTTAATCTATAATTCCTCCTGGAATAACTAATTTTTTGTTCTCCTCACTTCCTCTGTTCCTGGGGCAGGGGGAACCCTCATCATCCCACCCATCTCTGCCATGGGAGAAGCAGGAACAGTTCCAGTTGGTGCTGCTGGTGCTGCTCTCCTCTTGGGAAAGCATCACCCTCCTGGCCATTCCCTGCTCCCCAAGCCTCCCTTCCTGCTTTTATGGGATCCTGCAATCGCCCCAAAGCATCTGCAAGGGTGAGCAGTGGTTATTTCTGTATGGGGAGAAGAGAGAAAGCAAACAGTGGATGCATTTGCAAATCCATTTTTGGGCATCCCCAGCCCAAGGAGTCGGCAGGAGTCTGGACATTCCCAGCCAGCGGGAAGTCATTAAACTGCTTTTAATTCCCATTGCTGCTGGGATGTTTTGTAGGATTCTTGAAAACACTGGCAACCACAAACTGAGATTAACACAATCCCACTGATATGGGAGCTGCTGCACTCTTCCAGATTGAAGCACAGCCAGAAAACACAGCCCACAGGCAGTGGCGTGCTCCAGGGGGGACAGCACTGGGCACTTCCAAAGGAAAAACTAGGATTTTAGGCTGCACTGCTGCTTCTGCCACCACTTGCCCAAGTTTTGTCTCCACGGAAAACTGCCCTGCCTAAAACCTACCACATAAAACCTACTTTGCAGATGAGAGTGGAAAGAAAGTCAAGTTCTTGGCTAAATTTGGCAATTCTGGAGTACTTCTGGGAGACAGGATCATCCCAGTCCCTTGCCTGGGGCTCCTGGAATGTTTACCATCAGTTTCTGGATGCAATACAGACCCTGAGCCTAAGCCCCCATGTCTTGAGGGATTTCAGACCACAGCCAAGGTGCTGGAAGATTTAGATCCCTTTAGATCAGGCAGGAGGCTTGGGATTTTCCAGATCAGTGGTTGGGGTTCAGCTTTAGGCACCAAGATGCACTTTTGAGCTGGTTTTAACTTTTTACACCCTCAGCTTCCCTGGGGTGGAGGAACCATGGCACACATCAGCTCATCCACACAGAGTTGGATGAAAAAAGAACCTGAAACTCAAACAAGGGTTTGAAAATCTTTGTCTGGTTTTTCAAAGCTGCATTTGGGGAGCAAACCACAGTTCCTATCTCTTCCCAGGCAACCATCCTATTCTACAGCTCAGGAAATGATGGCTGTGCCTTCTCCATGTTGGGCTTGGCCCATTCCAGCCTGACCTTTGGGAGGCTGCCAGGCACCCCCAATCCCTGCAAGGCTGTGCTGAATAGATAGCATTGGGATTGGGGTTTTTTTCCTCTTCACTCTCTCAACTTTCCTTCCCTCCTTGACCCAAAACATCCAATTACAAGTCATGGCTGGGTGTCCACACATTGGGAAGCATGTAGAGATGGAGCAGAGGTTGAATGCTTGGCTTTGGGTTTGGGCTTGGCTTTGGGTTTGGATTGGGGTGGCCGCTCTCGGGGCGGAGGCAGATTCACACAAGTCAGAGCTTTGCCTCTCCCTCCACAGGCAGCACCCAGCACCACCCACTGAGCCACAGCTATCCCACATCCCATCCTCTGGAGTCCCATTCCTCATCTTCCCAGCTATCCCTGCCATGTCTCTGGGTCTGAAGGCACCACTCCCACCCTACACCAGTCACTCCCAGCCCCTCACTCTGTGCCTCTCTCTGCTTCATCCTGAAGCTGTGCACATTTGGAAAGTTTAACCTGTGCCTTTTACCTTTTGTTGTGTGTAAGATACATTTCCTGGCCTGAGGAATTGACCAACTCCTGAATTTTCCAGCTCTCATTTGTGCTCTGTCAGAATCACAGAATCATGGCACAGTTTGGATTTGAGGAAACCTTAAGGCTCATCCCCTCCCACCCCCTTCCAGTATCCCAGGCTGCTCCAAGTCCCATCCAGCCTGGCCTTGGACTCTTCCAGGGAATGGGGCAGCCACAGCTTCTCTGGGCACCTTGTGCCAGGGCCCTTAATTTGCCATCTGACTGGCTGGATCTCCTCCAAATCAGGTTGTTTGCTCTCCTTGAATCCTCTTCCTTCAAAGAAACCCAAGGCAGGATGCTTATTTCAGAGCCTGCCTTAAATGTCAGAGGGATTTAAGGAAATCCTTCTTGCAAAACCTTTCTGGAAAACACTCCTGCACTTGGGCTTTCAAAAATAATGCAGAGTTTTTTCTGGGGACACTCCCCATGCACAACACCAAATTCAGCAGATAGGCTCCGTGTCCCTCTTTTTTTCCCCCCCTTATCTTGTAGGAAGCTATTATATCCTCGCTGCAAAATCTGCCCTGGAGTCTGGCAGAGAGGGACGAGGAGCCGTCGCTTCCAAATCAATTCATGGTGGTCTTGAGCTCTGTTTTTGTTCTGGCACATTAAACAGAATGAAGACATATGTCTGAATTTAAGACATCCTTTGGCTTCCCTGTACACATGAGCCAGCCGAGAAATTCGAACTATTTCAAAGCGCTACGAAAAAGAATTGTAGACACATCCTTTTGTTTAGGCATCTATTTTTAATTATCCTGCCTTTTAATATTCCTCTCCATTTGAGGATAATCAGGGAAAATAGATCCTGCTGGGCATTGTCATGCTTAATAAAAGTAAGGCTGAACATCTGCAAATTTGGCGACAGCGTGGCGCATCTGATGCACCAGCGGCCGAGCTGCATTCCCGGGTAATTATAACCCCACGTGCAGCTGGAAGGGTGTAATTCCCTGTTTACATCCATTCTAGCACTTCTCCCAAACTCCTCTGGCTTAGGGTGTTAAAAATTTGAGAATGGGGTGTTTTTTTCTCCCCAGTCCATGGGGGAAAGGTGGAAGGGCAGCAGAAAGGAGCGTTGTTTGCCACTCGGTGAGGGATTGGGATCCAGGGAGGAACTCGTGCAAGGCAGGGCTGGCGTTCCCAAAATTAGCGCCGTTGGAATTAAATCAGTGAAAGTGAGAGCAGGCTGCAGGCTTTCCCTCCTCCTATTTATTATTTAATTTTTCTTGGCAGAGCAAACCCCACATCCTGCAGTGGCTGCCGCACAGGCTTAGCTGTGTTCTGCAAAATTTCTCCGCTGCTCCCAGGGAAAAGATGGCTTTTTCCCCAGGGAAAACACAGCTTTGCCCCCAGGGAAAACATGGATTAGTTCCATTTGTGCCTTGGCAGGATGCAGAGCCAGAGGCAATGTTTTCCCCATCACCCCAAAGCTGGGACATCCTTGCCCTGTGCAGGGCTGGAGGTTGGATGTAAATTCTGGGGAACGACCGATGAGCGTGGGCACACGTGTGAGGAAAACAGGGAATTTCTGTCCGTGGGGAAGCTCTTCACCTCCTGCTTCACTTCCCACACCAGGTTCTGTCCTTTCAGGGCTGGGAAAGAGGGAAAGCAGGAGGCAGGGAAAAATGACCAAGGTAAGGGGGAAATGCACATTAATGTGTGCCCAGCCTTGCTAAACATGCAAAGCTCAAACCTCAGCAAATCCAAACCTCCCTCTAAGTACACCTTGCTTTTCCACCAGAATTCCCTGCTCCAGAGCTTCTCCCAGAGCCAGAATTTAATTTATGCCTGGTGGGAGGGAGTGGATGGAGGATGTGACACATCTCTGGATGCCGTTTTGGGGGACAGGGGTGGCCTCCTGCCCTAAATCAAGAAGAGATAGGAAGAGACCATTTTTATGCTGCATCATAATTCCATCTCCAGAAAGATCTTAACTTTTCTTTGGGACCAAATTCTTTATGGGCCAAAAAAAAAAGTCCCAAGCTGTAAGGAGAAAATGAAGGGGGTGCAGAAATAAAAATATTGTGCCCAGCCAGCAAATGGAGGTTCACTGATGCAGGTCTCCCAACTGGCAGCAAACTGTTAGAAGCTGCTGGATTATTGCCTAGGAGGCTGAGAGTGGAGTCTCTGCTAGGAAAGTTCAGCCCTGACATTTTGCAGGCCTTTGAAGAATTTTTGCAGCCTGTCGGTACCTGAAGGAGGCCTGGAAGAGAGATGGAGAGGGTCTATAGTGCCAGGACAAGGAGAAATGGGTTCAGACTGACAGAGAGGAGGGTTAGATGGGATACTGGACAGGAATTTTTCCCTGGGGAGTGGGGAGGCTCTGGCACAGGGTGCCCAGAGAAGATGGAATTGTCCAAGGCCGGGTTGGACAGGGCTTGGAGCAGCCTGGGACAGTGGAAGGTGTCCCTGCCCATGGCAGGGGTGGCACTGGATGGGCACTTCCAGCCCAAACCATGCTTTGACTCCGTGATTCCTTGCCCTGATGCTTGAACTCCTTGGATCACAGCCCCCAGATATAAACATCCCCATCTCTTTCAGTGACTTTTAAAGAGAATACAACTCTCCCATGAGGTTCACCCTCGGCCTGGGAGCTGCCTCCTCTCCAAGCCCTGAACTTGCAGCTCCCAGAGGCTCCAGGAAGCCGCCCCAGCCAGGAGGGAGCTGCCGAGGCTGAGAGGCTTCGTTAGAGCATCCCTGGAAGCAAGAGGCAGCGCCTTCTCTGCTGACATGTGCTCGGCAGCTGCCTGGCTGCTCTCTTGAAAGAACGCCACGAGCTGCAGCTCCAGATGCCGGCGCTTCCAGAGAGGCCCAGCGGTGGACGCCACTCGGGCTTGTCCTCAGCTGCTGCGCCAGAAAGGAAAAGGGTAATAAAGGAGCAGCTCCCCGCGGCTGGGGCTGCAGGCTGGGGGCTCAGATCAGCCCAGAGTGAGGGAGGGAAGTGATGCTGGAGGTGCAACCACAGTTGTTGCATCTTCCAGCAAGATGGGGTCTTTGGCTGCGCTGAGCTCCTCAATGCTCCTCAATGCTGGGGGAAATCCATGGGGTCACCTCAGCAAGGCTGAGGCACAGCGAGGATTTGCAGTGGGGATTTGCAGCCTCCAGGGCCTGTCTGGTGCTCAAGGGTCCCATCCCACATGCTGATGACGGCAGCAAGCCCCAAAAAGGAGCTTGGACCATTCCTGGTCATAGGAGCTGCCATTTCTCTGATGCCTTGTCAAATCTGACCTAGAACAGAGTTAAAGAATAAAGTAGGGGTTTATTAAAAGGTCTCCATGGATGCACCTTGGGCAGCACAAGAGCCCAGCCAGGGATGCACCCAAGATGAACCAAAATGGTCACAAAATGGACACCCGCTCACGGGGTCTCTCAATGTGATCAGTTCTGCTGCATTTGCATCTTGGAGTTCATTGTCCAATTCCAGCTCCAGCCCATGCAGTCCCATCCTGCTTGTTTTTCTCTCTTCAGCCCATGTTGTTTGTGCTCTTGGGGCTGAGATTTGGGTCATTTGTCCTTGGTCCCCAGCTGGAGAAGGAATTGTTTTGTCTCCCTGCCCTGTGGAAAGAGCTCACCATCCCTTAATGTGAAACTCAGAACTGCACACCAAAGCAGCACAGAATCTGAAAAATATAAAAGCTAAAAAAAGCTGGAAGCATCATCTCCAGGTGGCAGCCCTGCAAGTTTGTGGATAAAATAGGCTGGGGTGAGAAGAGGGAGGTCAAGGTTGCTGCTGTTGCTCCTCCTGCTGAAATTCCAGGTAGGATTCCACCCTGAGTGTATTCCCCTGCTGACCAACCATTCATTAGCTGCAGTACAATCAAACAGAAAGGTTCCACCAGCTCCAACAGACCCTAGAAACACCCTGGGACAGTATCCCAGCTCTAACACATCCTTAAACGGAGCCATTATCCATTCTCCGTGGTGGTCTGGGGGAAAGGAACACAACCAAACTGTGCTCCACACAGGAGGAGGGACTGGTCCCCTGGGACAGGTCAAAAGGCTTGATTATTGCTGATCACACCCCAGATATCTGGAAAGAGATATGGACTGGCTCCAGATATTCCCATCCTTTGCTCTTGGTTGCCTGGGCTTTGCCCTCCTCTGCAGCAACAGTGAGAGATGGGCAGGAGTCTTCCTGCTTATGCTAATTTGGGATGAAAACACCACCAAAAAGCCATGACTTATGGTACTTTGGGTTAGGAGCCTTGTACTGACCAGCAGGGAGCAGGTGGCGTACGGAAGGAGGGTGTTCCCAGGACCAATTTCTTTCCCTGAGGGCTGCTTGTGCCATGTTTATCCCATTCCCTGCTCCTGGCCCAGCAGCTCTGTGCAGCATCTCTCCAGGCAAAGCACCTGATCCTGCTCCAGGTGTGACCCCCTGCAAGCACAGCCACAGCCAGGGCTGTCTTCTATGAAATCTCCTTCCCTGGCACACTGGGAACAAGCCCAAGGAGCCAGTCCCAAGCCTTCCACAGAGAGATATTCCTTGGGAAGAGCCCAGCAGGGATGTGACCATGCTGCAGTGACATTCCTTATATTCCCCGTGCATTAGAGGCTCCTGGATCATCTCCTGCACCCACCCACACCATTCCAAATTTATTCATCATTAAACAAATACAATCAGCCCCCACATTCCAGGCTTGCAGCTAATTAAAACCACCATGGGCTTCGTTATCCTGGCTCTTCCTTGGCTCCACTCTCCACAGCCCAAAAGAAATGAAAAGGAGTCGGCTCTGGCACAGGGCTCTTCCTCCTCTGGCTCCGCATTCCTCGGGGTCTTATGGGAATTGCTGGAATTCTCAGATGTTGTTAAACAATCAGAGGGCAAATATTCCATCCCCATCCCGATTTTCCTGGGATGGCTGTGGTGGCAGGGAACAGCTCCTGTCGAGGGGGCCGAGCCCAGCAGGCCTCGAGCAGCGGTTGCTGGATGGCCACAAATTAAAGGCAGCCAGAAAAATAAAAGAAGGGAGCCCACACCACAAGTGAGAGAGAGATGAGGATGAGCCAGAGGGAAGGATGATCCAAAGGGAAGGGATGTGCTGGTTTAGAGGGGCTTCTAAATTGCCCGAGATCACCTTCTTGGAATTCCCCCTGATAAAGGCAGCAAGTCCCAGCCCTGGTGACGTTCAGTGCCCAGGTTTGGATCTCATTTCCACATCTTTGAAGTTTGTACTGCTCAAGCCACCTCGAGGAGGGGTTTTGAATGCCCAGGGGGTTTGAAACCCTTGTGGAGGCCACGTCAGGCTGTGCTGCCCCAGGAGAGGGCAGAGGTGCTCCTTCCCAGCCAAGGTGGCACTGAGGTGGCCGCGGGAGCCACCAGCACACCCCACCTTATCTGGCACCTTTGGGAAGTGTCACATTCACGGTGCTGCCTCTCCCACTCCCAGCCTGTCGCAATCCAGAGGTGTGGGATGGGGATAAAATCATTGGTGCTGAAGGAAAACAAAAATAATCAGGGTTCAGCTGGAGAAATCTTCAGGCTGCAAGAAATTTTGTGCCTTATGGGTGTTTCCATAAGCAACGAAATGTCGGTGCCATGTCTTCAGTGGTGACTTCTTCAAAATAGTTACTGAGAGATTTCCTCCTCAGTATTTATTATTTTGATATTGTTTGAGTGAAAATGTGCAACCAGCAGTAATTCTGTTGGTTTTTACTTTTGTCCTCAACACAAGAAAGGTGAAATATGGGTTATGCGGATCTTTAAAGGATTCTCAAGTCATATTTTTTGTTTAATTAAAGGTCTGTTTTTTAAAATCACATCAGGGAGACAAACCATGAGGTGTTAAGCTCACAGATTCCAATATTAATCCTGCCCTCAGGGACCAGCGTTTTCCTTCATTGTGAAAATGACATCCCACAACCTCTTAAACAAACAGGGCATTTGTTTAAAAGTGAAATTATTGAATGCAGTTTTTATGTAGTGGCATTTTCAAGGTTTGGTAGTGGTGGATGAAACCACAGAGATCTTCAAGGGTAGAAGGAGTCAGGTGTGTAGGAGAGGGAACAGCATCTGTTGGAGAATCTGGGATTTGGATAAATAGTTTTTGGGAAAATCGCCTCTACTTCTCCTATTTTTATTTTCCTTCCCTTGCTCCCTCCTCATGGCTTCTCTCCTCCCACCCTTTGGAAATAAACACTGTATTTTATCCCCCAGCACAGCCCCAAGGGCCCATCTCTGGTGTTTGCCCGAGCAGCAGGTGATTTCTCCCGGCTCCAAATCCGCTTTTTCCTCCTGTTTTTTCCAACCCCCGTTGCTCTCAGGAGCGCCGAGATGAAAGTCCCCATTAAAACCAGCGTCCCCATTAAGGGACGGCCAGCTCTTGGTGGCACTTTCATGTGCCAGCTGCCCTGTTTGTCCCGGCAGAGGTTGTTTGCCCTCAGCCTAGCTAATCCCGGCCCTGATAAACCCGCGGGATGTGCTGCCCTGGCTTCCTAACAGCTCCCAAATCTCCCAAATTAACACCTGGCCCAGATCAAAGCTCTGGCGTTCCTTTCTTCGTGCCCTCACCTTAGGCACCGAGCCCGCTCCGCCTTGAGCTCGGCTTAATGGATAAACTACCGCCATGGGAGGCAACTCCCAAAAAAACCATCCCGGAGAGGGAATGTTTGCTCCCACACGATGGAGATGACACGCAGCAATTTGATTTTTTTTTTCTTTTTTTTCCCCATTGCCTGAGTTTCTAATAAAATCATCCAAGGCTTGTGGGTACAAATGCATTCATCATTTTTAAGAATATTTAATGATGAACTACAATATCAGCCACGATAGAAGGGATATTCCTTGGGATTCCCCAAAAATGCCCTCCAAAGCCACGGACTGGGTTTGTCCTGCAGGACACAGCTGGGCAGGTCTGCGTGCAGTGATCATTTACATGATCAAATTAGAGCATTTTTAATTAAAATAGTGTTTTAATTTCTCCTTGGACATGCAGTGGAGCACATCCCCGTGAGCAGCAGCACTGTGTCACATACAGCAGCTTCAGGTAATACAAAGCGACCTCAGAAATCACTCACAGAATGTGACATATTATAAATATTTCTAGATATTTGATGCATTTATTTATATTTATATATGAAATGAGATGATCATAGAATCCCAGGGTGATTTGGGCTGGAAGGGACCTTAAAGCCCATCCAGTGCCACCCCTGCCATGGCCAGGGACACCTTCCACTGTCCCAGGCTGCTCCCAGCCCCAATGTCCAGCCTGGCCTTGGGCACTTCCAGGGATGTTTGGGGAGTTGGATCTTCCTCAAGCACTCAGCCAAGTCCAAGACAGGGGATGTGGAGAGGAATAGATGAAGTCAGAAAATTTTGCAAAGTCCAGGGAGATCAAGGTGTCTTTTCAGGCAGTTTCATCCCCTGGAGGGCTCAGGAGATCTTGAAACTGCTGCTGGGTTTTGCCCTAAAGAAAGAAAAATAAAGGGTCCTATCTTCCTTCTCCCTCCCTCTCCTTATGCAGTATCCCAGTGATTAAGCATCCTTTTAGGATGTGGGAGATGCACATTGAAGTTCCTCCTTGCCTGGAGGGGTTGGGATCTAATCTCCAATATCAGGAGACCATCCAGGGCAAAAGCAGGAACAGAAGGAGAGAAAGGAGTGATCTCATCCCATCCACCCAGCATCACATCACCTCTCCTGGAGAGCTGGGAAACATAAAATAAAATACAAAAATTTTAAAAAACAAAATGAAATGAAATGAAATGAAATGAAATGAAATGAAATGAAATGATAAAATAAAAAATGAAATGAAATGAAATGAAATGAAATGAAATGAAATGAAATGAAATGAAATGATAAAATAAAATAAAATAAAATAAAATAAATACAATCCCTCTCTTTTAAAATGACAAATGAAAGCAAGTGTCCTTGTAGGTGATATAGTAGAGAGGCTGACATCTTCCTTTTTACCCACAGAGGTAAAGCAAAAGAATATGCTGGTGAAACCAGGAAATTTCTTGACATCTTAATGAAGTTTAACAGAACTTTCACTGTAATGAAGATTTTCCCATGAAAGAGAAGCTGGGGACTTTCTGAGGGCATGTCAGGGCTCTGGACATGGAAAGGAAAATTTTACATTTGTGGTTTGAAGAGATTATTTGGGAAGCCAATGCTTGGAGCACAAGGAGCAAACCTGCCCAGGAAAAACAATGCTGGGTTTGGTTTGGCAGTGGTGGCTCCAAGGTGCCTTTAACCACAAGGAATTCTTCTCTCATGGCCTTCTCCTGCTTCCCTCCTTGCAGAAACTCCTGTCCTGGATGTGTGGCAGTAGGAAAAAAATGCAATTAGTGAGGAATATTTTTTTTTACTGGTGTTTTCAGCCCTCCCTCCCACAATAATAAGGGGGTTGAGCATTTCCAACATGCCAAATTGTTCCTCCAGCCAGTCCATTGGGTTTTCTGATTTGTTCCTCCAGCAAGTCTAGTGGAATTTTGGATTCAGATCTGTTCAAAAGGCTGGATAAGGGATGTAGGAATGACTGCACACTAAGCTGGAGGAGGTGATGCCTTTTTGCTGGTGGACCTTCCCCTCTGAGGTCCTGCCTTGCTCCTGGCAGGTCTGCAGAGAGCTTGGGCTTCCTCCGCAGCCATGGATTCAGTGGCGGGCTCTGGAGCCACCAGGACCCCGGAATCTGGAGCGAGGTTCATTGTCTTTAGCTCAAAAACGAGCTGGATGCATCCTTGGAAGTACCCACTAGGGTACTAGGGATGGAGTTTGGCCACCTCATGTAGTTCCTTGAGGTGTGGAACATCTCCAGGTCCTGTTCCTCAGGGTTAAGTCCCCTTTGCCTGGAAGTGCAAGTGAGGGGTAAAATGAATTCCTGAAGGGTTTTTGGGGATCCTGGTGAGGTCAGGCAGTGCAGGGGATCCCAGATCAGGCTTTTATCTGGAGCCAGCCCCAGCAAGCAGCAAGTGGAAGAGCAGATGTGAGATCTCCCTCCTGCACCTCCTGCCTGCCCTTTTGAAGTGGGAGATTAATGACCAAATCAGATTGTTGACTTTACAGGGGCTGGAGCTGGGCTGATGTCAGAGCGGGACGCTCCAGGAGCAGGGGGACGCTCCTGGAGTCTGCCAAAAGTAGCTAATAAACAAAGATAAATGGAATGTACTTCCAGGTTATTAATGACTTCCCAGCACGGTAATCCCCAGAAACAATAGGGAAATGTTTACCCAGCGGGTTATAGTTTGACTTGGGTTAATGCTGCTCAATTAACCCGTGTGTGCTCCCAGCAGCATCCTGCAGGGACGGATCAAATGGGATGGATTGCCTTGGGAAGGGGGGAAGGAGAGCTCAGCGGTGACCTGGGCTTCCTCCAACGTGTGGAGACACTGGGAAAAATAGTTGGGAGCGCTCTGGGCACGATGTTGCTCGGAGATGAAGCCTGTGTTTATCTGGCCCTGTTTGTCCAGGCTGCTCATTCATCTTCAAAGCCCTTGGCAGCGTTATCCCATTAACATCCGAGCGGGAAAGGCCAGCATGGCACTGGGGTGGGGACCTGCCTGGGGGGGACATCCCCCCCAAATGTGCCAATTCCCCATGCCCAGGACAAGGAAAAGCCCGCTCAGGTGCTGCCTATGGGATAAGGATGCTGAACAGCTGCTGCCTGGACAGGAACTTCTGGGAAAATTCAGAGGCACATCCCTGGCCTTCAGAAACCTTTCCCAAGGGATAAAGGGGATTCTGCCCAGGGGTTTTCCTGGAAATGGGAGCTGAGTGTCCACACGCATGTTCACCCACACCCCAGAAGTGATTTCTGCCCACTGCTGGTTTTAAACACAGGATTTGTCCCACTTGGGGAAAAAAAATTTTTTTTTTCACCCATAGCTGCCCAGTGGAAGCACAGCCAAAGCTTAAACAGAGCCACCAAGAAACTGAGGTTTGTTTTTCTATCACTTTTCTGAACAATTTGAACAATGTAATTTCAGCCTGTGGTTCAGCTGAAAGCAATCCCAAAGACACAGAGCAGCTTTTCTTCAGGGAATAGCTCTATAGGGAAGAATTTCCTATTTTTTTTTCCCTTCTCCTGCTTTCTTTCCAGACCAAAATTGCTGGGAAAGAGCTCACAAACTTGGGTTTTCCAGGAAGGAGGGATGTGGGGGCTGCAGCAGGGGGGAAAGCAACATGGTTTTAAAAGAGAAAGAAGTAAAATTTATAGCAAAATTATAGTAAAATTTAATACTTGGAGTAGCCACACAACCCCCACACAACTTGCCCATCATCAAGTGCTGTTCTCAAGGAATTCTCCGTCTGCTGCCAGATGGAAGATGCGAAAATCAGCGTGAATTCCAACTGCCAGGAGCAGGGAATATGAAATTAATACCTTGAGAATTATAAGATTTAATTAGAATAATACAGAATTTCATAATCACAGCGGATTTTATAAATACAGAATCACAGAATGATTTGGGCTGGAAGGGACCTTAAAACTCATCCCATTCCAACCCCATGCCACGGGCAGATAATCCCAATGCCTTCTTCTCCCCCTGGCAAGAACACCATGAAGGGCAGGGTCTCGTTTTTTGTCTGTGGCACCCTGAATGTCATTTTTTTGGGGTCAAGTCCTTGAATCCCAGCTCCACAGGGAGTTGCTGAGCGGGGCTGTCACTCACACCCCAAATCTTCCTGCGTGCTGCTCGTGTCAGGAGGTCACACAGGAAAGGGGGATTTAGGGGCTCATTTAGGGGCTCATTTAGGGGTTGATTTAGAGGTCGATATAGAAGCTGATTTAGGGCCCAATTTAGGGGCTGATTTAGGGCCCAATTTAGGGGCTGATTTAGGAGCTGATTTAGGGGTTGATTTAGGGGTTTATTTAGATGTTGATTTAGATGCTGATTTAGAGCCTGATTTAGGGGCTGAATTAGGGGTTGATTTAGAGGCTGATTTAAGAGCTGACTTAGGGGCTGATTTAGGAGCTGATTTAGGACCTAGTTTGGGGGCTGATTTAAGGGGTTTTTTCGATGTTGATTTAGAAGCTGATTTAGGGCCTGATTTAGGGCGTGATTTAGGGCCAGATTTAGGACCAGATTTTGGACCTGATTAGGAGCTGATTTAGGTGTTGGTTTAGAAACTGATTTAGGGGCTGATTTAGAGGCTGATTTAGGGTTGATTTAGAGGCTGATTTAAGGGCTGATTTAGGGGTTTATTTAGATGTTGATTTAGAAGCTCATTTAGGGCTTGATTTAGGGGCGGATTTAGGGCTGATTTAGAGGCTGATTTAGATGTTTAATTAGGGGTTGACTTAGAGACTGATTTAGGGCCAGACTTAGGGCCTCATTCAGAAGCTGATTTAGAGGTTGATGTAGGGGCTGATTTAGGGCTGATTTAGAGGCTGAATTGGGGCTGATTTAAGGCCTCCATCTCTGAGGTCTCTGGAGCATACAAAGGCTCTCCAAGGAAGTTGCAGCTCTCCTGCCAGTGCCTTTCCAGGATGAGGAGTTGGGAAGGAGCTGCTGCTCCTGGGGGCTCAAGAATGGACTGCTTGCTCTGGGAGGGTTTAACCAAAGACAAGGAAAAACAATTTTTAAATAATTTAGAAATAAATGTAGAAGAAATAATTTTTAAAAATCAGCATTTAAAACATTGGGTCCATCACCTAAAGCATCCATTCATTTGTAATTAAAAAGTCACTGCTCTACAGTGATGTCTCTTCCAGTTGTTTGTCAATTGTGGGAGCAATGGAACTCAAGAGAAACTCTGTCCATATTTTTATCCCATGTTTTCCGCTGGCATTTTTGCTTCTCCTTGCATTTTCCCTGTCCATCTTCTCCCTTGCATTTTTCTTGCCCATCTTCTCCCTTTCATTTTTCCTGTCCATCTTCACTCTGGCATTTTTCTTGCCCATCTTTTCCCTTGCATTTTTTCCTGCCCATTTTCAACCTGAACTTTTTCCTTCCCATCTTCTTCTTTTTTAGCCTGTCTTGGAATAGTCACTGCCTGAAATCTCATGGACTTTTAGAATTAGCAAACTGCCTGAAGTCTCCTGGATTTCTAGAATGTATTAAAAGCAAAATAAACAGAACAGTCCTCACGAGTGTTTTATTTGTGAGCATTTTTTGCCTCGAGAGCAGTGCAAGATTAACCCAAGCAAACCTGTTGCTTTTTCCTTTTTTCTTTTACTATGGGAAAAAGTTTTCTAAACTGATTGGGTAATTTTTCAAAGATTTTGTGTCACTTTTTGTGCTTGCACTCATCTTTTCCACAGTGTGAGCTCAGTTACACCTCACATCAGTGTCTCCTTTTGTGACAGCGGCTGTGCTGATTTATGATATTAGTCTTTACAAAAAAATGTTAAATTCTTCTTTTGCAGCCTTGTCTTTTTTAACTCTATCCCTTCTTGGTGGAAAGTGTCCATGCAGTTTATGAAGAGTGTGAAGCTCCTTCCTTTAGATGAACATACAGAGGGAAAGCAGTTCCATTTCTGCCTTGATACCATAATAATAGCCATAATAATTGTCAACCTTTTTTTAAAATGTAGTTTTAGAAAGTATGTTTATTTCATGGCTGGGTTAGCCCCAGAAATGGGTGTAAAAACAATGCTATATTTAGATTTTATGTTGATAAATATAGAGCACCAACATGTGTGTAAATGTTTTATTTTTCCCTTGGGAATGGAGGAAAGGCGGGGGGCGGGGGGTGGAAACCCTAACAACTTCTCTGGCCCCAAAACTCAAGGAAAAATTCCACTTCAAAGTGTCTGAGTGGCTTGAGAGGGGAATCACAGCACAGTAGTTTCTCTTGCACTGCCTCATCACGGCGCTGGATGAAGTTGAAGGAAAACTTTGCATGAGCAAAGTCTCGCCCGGCAAATCAAACTGGCTCAGTGCGAGGGAGCAGCTTTGAAGGGACCACCTACCACAAACATTATTCCAAAAGCCGGAATTCTTACCACGAGCATCCAGGGAGTCAATGATAAACAGATGAGGCAGCCAGCAGAAATTTCACAGAGTTGTAACTTTAACTTTCTGCATGTGTTGAAGAAATAAGTCATTTAAAAGAGCAGCGGAGCTGTTTATTATTAACATCATTTTATTCCTCCTCACAGCACCCAGCACTGTCCTAACCCACTGCATGTTCTCCCTTCCAGCTTTTTTTACTCAAATATTACTTTTATTTTTGCTGGTCACTGCCTAAATTACAGCCAGGAGAATGCCTGTGTTATTTTTTCATCTTTCATTCTCTACACAGAAATTTCCAGGTGCTTTTTGCTCTGGGAACAAACAAATTGCAGCAGCTGTGATGGGAATTTGGGCATTAAAACGCCCTGGATTGGCTTTTCTCCTGGCCTTCCTCAAAGCTGTCCATCATTTTCTGACTCCTCCACTTTTAGGAATTGGTGACAAATTTATAAATGAGATCAGCAGCTCAAGCAGCAGTTGAGTGAGGCTTAAGAGCAAAGCTCAGCTCATCTCCATGATCTGTTTGGGGTCAGACTGAAGCAGGAATCTGGAGCGTGACTTGGGAAATGCCAACAAGCTTCACATCCATCACTTCATCACATCAGGAGCCATGCACAGAGGACATTTATGGGAAGAACAAAAAAAAACCCCAAACCCAAACATCTTTTGCTGGCTGCTGGGTCTCAGGAAAAATCCTGGAATGGTCAGAAATAAAAGGGCAGCACCAGAAATATGAAGGCAGTGAATGTCTCAGGCCACATTACACAATAAAATATTAATAAATAAAGAAGTGGGTGTGGAGAATGAGGTTTTGATGGTTGTGATGGGATATTTCAGCTACTTTCCATAAATATTGTGAGCTTGAGACTGAGGGTTTAACATCTCCTTTGGGAATTTAATTTGTATTTCTGACAGTAGATCGTAGATTTTTCTGTGCCTGAGGCAGCATCCCACCTTCACTGTTCAATATCAGGGAACCTGCATTTTGAGTTGGCAGTTTGATCAAATCCATGGGGTTCATTGTCCAAGGACACTTGGGGTGCCTGTGCCCTACTCTCCTCCTGCAGAATTCTTCTCTTAAAAGCCTTTCTCCCCTATCCCTAATTTGGAAAGTGCATGAACACCACAGATCCATGGGCACAGCTGAATACCCCAAACCCCATCATGGAATGGCCAACCCTTCCCTCACCTCCATGTGTCCCAAAGCAAAAGGAGCTTGGATGGTGTCTCTTAAGGAAAATTACCTGTGTCAGGTAATGGTGAAGCATGGAGAAGTATGGGAGGGAAAAACGGCAATAAGCCCAAATCCAGATAATTTCGTTGCTGAAACCCCAACCATCATTGCCCAGAGCAGCTGTGGCTGCCCCTGGACCCCTGGAAGTGCCCAAGGCCAGGATGGATGGAGCTTGGAGCAGCCTGGGACAGTGGAAGGTGTCCCTGCTCATGGCATGGGGGTGGAATGGGATGGGCTTTAAGGTCCCTTCCCACCTGAACCACTCCCTGATTCTGGGATTCACTCTGGGAAGCCCAAATCTCCTCCTTACACTTCCAAACTCACCTGGGAAAGCACAAGGAGGCAACACAGAATGAGTTTTTGGGATGCTCCATGATCCATCCAGGCAGGACTGAAATGTTTTGGGGTGATGGCCAAGTCTTTCCCCACTGGGATTCCCAGTAACGGGGTTGGGCCCAGATACCTTAAATTCCATGATGGGATTCAGTTTGGGTGCCCATCAAGCCTTTAATGTAAGAATCCTGGGGGGAATCTGTTCATCCATAACTTCTCATTTCCATGCATCCCTAAATATTCCATGTGCACCCTGCAGAACTGGGAAGCCACTACCAGGGAGCTGATCCTGAAAAATGTCGAGCAATTCCCAGGAGCTGCTGGGCACACGCAACCCCCAGAAGTCCTTCCACAATTCCCAAATAAACAGGGAAAGTTATTCCAAACAAAACCAGGGATCAACCTGAGCCAGCTCCCACCCTGTGTTATTTGCCTCCTGCTGTGCTTAATTCCAGATCCCAGTTTTCAGTAAACTGGGATTGAGAATGATTGGAGCAGGTTGGAGCTCGGGTAGGGATTGCCTGTTCCCATTATCCACCTGCTTTGGGGTTTGTCAGAGGAGTTAATGCAGCAGGATTTCAGCAGGAAACACCTTCTGAGCTGGAAATTCTTCAGGAGAACAGCGTGCAGATCCATGCTGCATCCTGGTGCTGCTGGGAACTCCAGGAGATGATGGATGGGCTCGTGCTCGTGCTCAGGATTGGGATGAGGGCTTTCCAGTCCTTCCCTTGGGCATCCAATCTATATTGAATGGAGCAAAAGCTTTGTTTTCCAAGATTCCCTCCCCAAAATATGAATGTTGATACATTTCTGGACATCAATCTCGGTCCTGTTGTGTGCAACAAAATGATTTGCATTTTTCCCCAGCTAAGGCTATCAACTTTAATACTTGCTATAGCCTTGCAAATGATACTTAAAAAAAAAAAAAAACTATTAAAAATGCATTGTAGTAATACCCACAAAGAGTAATTTTAGATTATTAGCTTTAAGACATCTACAACATAGTGTAACAAAAAGCTGATAAGCCAAGAAACACTTACAGTGTTTTGTAATTAAGAAACAGTTAGCTTCTGAGAGTGAATTATAACAACTGTATTGTCTCACCCTTCACATGAGACTAAAAATAGAATAAAAGTTTTTAAAACACCTCTCAGTAGCCCCATCTCTGAGTCAGAAAAAAGTATAATCCAACAATCAGGGACTCACGGAGTCACTAAGGTTGGAAAAGAGCTCCAAGATCATCAGTCCAAGCTCTGATCAACCACCCCCAGGGCCACTAATCCATGATGGGCCACATCTACTCATTTCTGGAATACTTCCAAGGATAATGAATCCACCTCTTCCCTGGGTAGCCCAGTTCCATTGTTTGACCTCTCTTTCCATGGAGAAATTTTTCCTGAATACTGGGCAGAGATGCAGGGATGAATTGGTGGAACAAGAGGGCATTTCTTTCCTGAAATTCCAGGAGTGGAGGCAAACCAACAAGCCCAGACATGCAGGACTGGGCAAGAACAGGATTTCCCATGGGAGGCTCCCGAGGTGTCAGCCCTGCTGCTTGATGATGCCACAGTCTCACCTTTTGGGACTCAAAGCATTCCTTGGCTGCTCATCAAGGTGGATTTAATGCAATCATCATTTCACGTCTGTGCTTTAACTCAGTTTTCTGCTTGAAGAGCAGGAGAAACCCTATTTCACACATGCAAAAAACAAAAAAAAAAAAAAAAAAAAAAAACCAAAAAAAAAAGTCAGCAAAACACAATTTTTAATTTTGGCGGCAAGATTTTTTAAAATTAATTGTGATGGAACACCTGACAGAGTAAATGAAGAGAGAGCAGGCCTAGGAGTGAAAAAATACACACCCTATGTTATTAAAAATGGGGGTTAATTTGGTATAAATATATTATATTAATAAATAAAGTTGGGGCTGTTCAGCTTGGAGAAGAAAAGGTTGGGAGACCTCACAGCACCTTCCAGGGTCTGAAGGGGTGACAGGGAGGATGGAGAGGGACAAATCATCAGGACCTGGAGTGACAGAACAAAGGGGAATGGCTTCAGACTGACAGAGGGGAAATTTAGGTTGGATATTGGGAATTAGAAATTGTTCCCTGGCAGGGTGGGCAGGCCCTGGCACAGGGTGCCCAGAGCACCTGGGGCTGCCCCTGGATCCCTGGAAGTGTCCAAGGCCGGGTTGGCCCTTGGGGTTTGGAGCAGCCTGGGACAGTGGAGCAAATCAGGACAGGGGGCTGGAATGAGTTTTAAGATCCCTTCCAACTCAAAACATTCCATGATTCTATGAATCAGACTCGCCTTGAATCCTTGGCCATCTTCCTCCTCCTCACCCAGAGTGCCAGACATGTGAGCTGTGCTTCGCAGGAGGATTCTCTGTCCTCTTCTTCACACCACTATTCAGTTTGGGAGCAGTCCTTGGCTAAATTCATGCACAATTCCAAACCCTTCCCTTTCCTGTCCACCAGCCACAGGGCAAAGTTTCACTTTTGGTGCTCAAATATTGCCAAAACCCCATGGCTGTCACTGTGGGAGAGCCTCGGGCAAGTGGACATGGCTGGCAAGGAGTCAGATAATTACAGGAGCCAATTCCGCTGAAAAATTCAGGACTGAAACCATCCAGGCCATGGTGGTTTCTGGGACACTCCTGGCTGGAGGGAAATGAGGAAGGGCTGGCTGCAGGGACATGGCTTTGGGAAGAAGGGCTGGATTCCATTTCAGCCGAACACCCTGCAGCTTGTGTGGTCTCTTCCTCTGTGCAAGGTGGAAAAGCTTTCCTAGACAACTCCTGAGGTGCAGAAATGGGGAAGAGCACCTGGAATGTCCCTTCCAACAATGCATGGATTACACTGGCTTGCACTTGCTACTTTTACTTAAAAATATTGAGATATTTTTCCCCCTAAATTGCCATGTTCTCCTCCAGTTAAGCCACAGTCGCATGTACAAGGGCAAGCCTTGGTGATCATGGGACTGCTGCAGGTGTTTCCTGGGGGTCTTGAGTTGGGAGGGAAAAGGTGGCTTGGAAATAAGGGCAGGATTCCCACATTCCCATATCCTGGGACAACCCAGTGGATGCA
The DNA here is from genome assembly GCF_017590055.1 of Onychostruthus taczanowskii. Lineage (NCBI taxonomy): Eukaryota > Metazoa > Chordata > Aves > Passeriformes > Passeridae > Onychostruthus > Onychostruthus taczanowskii. The sequence goes on along the minus strand of NW_024499462.1, from coordinate 1,440,853 downwards.
GACAAGAGGAAAAGGCTCCTGGGAACCCACTACCAGGGACCTGTTCCTGAAAAATGTCAAGCAATTCCCAGGAGCTGCTGGGCACACACAACCCCCAGAAGTCCTTCCATTCCAGAATTCCCAAATAAACAAGGAAAGTTATTCCAAACCAAAACAGGGATCAACCCGAGCCAGCTCTTACCCTGTGTTATTTGCCTCCTGCTGTGTTTAATTCCACATCCCAGATCTTCTTCTTCCAGACCTTCTTGCTAGACAGCTCGGTAAATTTTTGCCAGTGAACCCTTGTAATCCACCTTTCTATCCCAGCCAAGCCTTGGAAAAGCTTTGGCCAGAGCAGAGTTGGGTTGGAAGCTTGGAATGGCGAGTGGGCAGTGGCTGGGGGTTGGTGTTCTCCCAAATATGGAGCCCCTGTTTCCACCCTCCAGCTTCAGGGAATGGGAGATCATTCCAGAGGCTGATGGATGATCTCCACGATGTTGAGGAGGCCACTGTGTGCTGCTGCTTCAGGCTGAGGCAGCAGGAACAGTTAAATGCAGGGAAAAATTAAGGGAATGATGACAGGAGAAGCTTGCTGGGAGCTGGAAGGAAAATGGAGTTTGGACTGGAGCAGAGGGTGGAAATCAAGGAGTTCATGGGATGCCTCTGACTGCTGCTCCTGGAGTTCTGCACCATGAGCTGAACCAAGAACCAAATCCAACCCAAAAAGCCTTGTGGGGCCACCGAACTGTAGTTGAGGAGAGGATGTGGAGCTGACCCCACCTGTGAAAGCCCCGAGGTGAGACCTCACCGCTGAGCTGAAGGCAGATGTCACACAAACACACAAGTTCCTCGACATGCAACACCCAGGCCTCTTTTTTTGGTCAATTTCCTTTAAAAAATACTCCATTTGAGTGCCTGTTTTGCCAGACTGCGAATCCTTTCAGCACACCAGGGCTGGTTCCTCGTTGGGGGATAACCACAAGCCAATTAGAAGTTAAATTGTTGAGCACTCTGCATCTAATTGAAGTCTCTCCCTTCTGCCCACTATTTTTAGTGCTTGGCCCAAGCTGCAGCTCCACGTAGGGTATAATCATGTTTATTTAAGAGCCATGTGTACCTCAGTGAGAAAAATAAAATACAGCAGGCAGAGCTGTTTTTTTACCAAATATACATGGGTGGGTGGTAGAGGTCAGGTCTAGACTGCTCTGTGTCTCTTGCTGTCCCCCTCTCCCATCATGACACTTCCTTTTCACCCCAAAACTATGCCTGAAATGTGTTCATTCCACTTGAAGTACATTTCCCCTGCTCTTTTATTGTCGTTTATTGTCACCTCTAACATTTTCTTCATCCTCTTCTATGTGCAGAGCAGTGACAAGAGATTCTGGTTGTGCTGGAGTAAATAAAGGGGCAACAGAAAATAAAAAAACTAGGGAAGGTGCTGTGAGTCAGCCCTCAGCAGCCTCCCCTCTTCCCAGGGCAGGGGAGGGGAAGGGGCTTGGGAATGATCCCAGGAATCTAAGAAATTATTCCAAGGGCAACAACAAAGTCATCAGGTTGGAGTTTCTGGGAGGCTTCCAGCAAGGGGAAGGGAGAAAATGGTTATTTGTTAGGAGTTGTCAATGTCTGGGCTCTAAAGACTGGTGGGACTGGGATGAGACAACCTCAGAATCCTGAAAGTGAAGAAATTTTTGTCTGTTCTTGATGGGCCAAGAAGGCTGGAAGGCAAAAGAAGGACAAGGAACAAAATTCCAGAAGAATAAGACTTTTCCAACAGCTTTTCAAGTAGTCACTTGGTTTGTTCAGCCTGCAGAACAGGAGACTGAGGGGAGACCTCTTTGGGGTCTTCAACATCCTCCCATGGGTAGCTCCCATCTCTGCTCTCTGGGACAGGGACAGCACCCAGGGAATGGCTGGAGCTGGGCCAGGGCAGGTTTAGGTTAGATTTTAGGGAAAGGTTCTTCCCCCAGAGGTGCTGGGCACTGCCCAGGCTCCCCAGGGAATGGGCACAGCCCCGAGGCTGCCAGAGCTGCAGGAGGGTTGGACAGCACTCCAGGGATGCCCAGGGTGGAACTGGTGGGAGTCTGTGGCCTGGATGATCCCCGTGGGTCCCTTCCCTGGCTCTGTGACCATAAAGGGCTGAGAGAAGTCATTGGGGCAGAGCAGGGAATGTCACAATCCCAGGGATACGTGCTGGGATGCAGCGTGGAGAGGAGCAGACTCCAGACATGAAGCTCAGCCTGAAGGGTGAGGGAGGGAGAGCCCAAACCCTCAGAGGTTGCAACAGAAGCTCTGGCTCTGACTAAACCCCACCCCAGCTATCCTAGTAAAGATAAGGAGGGAGATAAGGGGGCCAACTTGTGCCTTAAAAAGCTCTGTCTGTACCACCACTGCGCCCAGTGACCTCATCATCTTCTGTCCCTCAAACACCCCAAGGAAGTAAACAAAAACAAAGGCTCAGCAGGAGCCCCTGCTCTCCTTGTTCTTGGCAAAATCTGATTTTTCTTACTCATCTCTGTTTTATCTAAACCTGGGGAACAGCTCATGTGCACACCGAGTCACACTGGGAAGAAAATAGTGGGATTTTTATTTTTTTTCAGGAATTTTGCTTATATTCCAGCTTCTCACCCCAGAAGGGATTTGAGTTTGTATCAGTGAGAAGCCATTAATTTTATTTTTAATAATTCCCACACTGTTTTATCCTATTTCAGCAGTCCTGCGAAACAAAGTCAGTACTAAACCAAACCCAGAGCGTTTCCTGAAATAGAGGCCTGGAAAGATCCTCCTCAGAACTTCTCCTGAATGGAGAAACACATGGTCCTTTTCTTGTTACAGAGGATTAGATATGAAGTGTCCAGTGTTGATTTGAAAGTGATTAAAACTGTAGTGAGAAGGAAATTAAAACTGAAATATGTGAAAAAGTGATGGTCAACAGGATTTAAGGGATAAACTGAAAAATTGAGGTTGAGTTACTCCTGGAAAATACATTTATCTTATCATAGCCAGTGTGGGCTGCAGTCTTCTTCATTTTGATGACAGTGAAGGTTCTGAATTAGGCTGGAAAAGGTGCTCAGGTCTAAGGGTTCATGGAAACACTGAAAACTCCAGCTTTGAAAACTCTTCCTGTACTAATTTTTAATTTAATTACACACACAACTTAAGAGAGAGGCAGATCTAAGGAAGGATCGAGGTGCCCAGGTAAGAAGGACCTGGTTTTCTCAACCATTTCTGACACAAGAGGTTGAAATTCACCATCAGGAGCACGATCCCATCTCCAGGAGGTACCAAAATCCTCCTGGGAGCTGGGGGATGCAGCAGGGCACGTCACCACCCCCAGGCCACGTGAACAGCACTCTGTGCTCCATCAGGGGCAGAACTTGGCCCTTTCCCAAGGCCAGGAAGTTCAGCAGTGCAGAGACGTGATCTGTAGGCAGCAAAAATGGGAAAAAAATCCCAGCCAGTACCTGGGGTTGCTCAACAGCACGAAATCTTGGCGCCAGGCGGCTTCAGAGCTTGGGGTGGCCACCCCTCCTTTGCTGCCATTGGGTCACAAACGGTGACCTCCAGGGTAGCACCCAGCTGCATATTCCACAGGAAAGTCAGCTTTTAAGGAGCAGTGAAACCTGGGAGAAGGTCAGCAGGGAGAACTGGTGTTCTTCAGTGCAGCTCAGCGCTCTTGGGGCATTTTAAATTAAAAATGAATACACATAAACCAAACAGGATATAAAAAATCCATGGAGGTGGCAGTAGGATAATAGGAACCCTACTAGAATTCCATATCTGGATCCCAGGAAGCATCCAAGGCCAGGCTGGATAGGGCTTGGAACAATCTGGGACAGCGGAAGGTGTCCCTGCCCATGGCAGGGGTGTCACTGGGTGGCATTTAAGGTCCCTTCCAACCCAAACATTTCCATGATGGTTCTTTGCTCCCAGTTGTCAAACCCAGTTGTCAAACCCAGTTGAACCCAGAACAACCTTGATGGATTTTTAAAGGGATCCAAACAGGTCAGCTGGGAGCCTCTTTTCCCAATGCAATGCTTTGGCCAACAATTAAATTTTTTTTTTTTTTTTTTTTAAAAACACACGATCTCTAAACCAAAATTATTATAAGAGAAAATTTTAAATGCATGGGACATGAACTGACAAAAGGGATTTCCCTCCCTGTTGATCACTCTGGCAGATTTTGGTTTCAAACTAAAACCAGGGAATTGCTGAAAGGGTTTTTCCAGGAATCCATCCCACCTCTCCATGGCAGTGTCTCCTCTTATCATGGTGGGACCCCTGCAGCTTTCAGTGACGTGGAACTGGTGCAGTCCCCAGCTCCTGAGTTCCTGGGACAGCAGAAAAATCTACAGCAGGGGTTAAAATACAACAACAATTTGGGTACAAAGGCTTGCCTTTGGCATTCCTGCTGCTTCCTGGGGCTCAGACAGGCCAGCTCCTGCCAGTGGGCACTGCCAGCCTTCTGATGGAATTCATATCTGCTTGGGCAAAGGATCCAGCTCTAGAACGGCATTACCTGGGAGGAGAGGAGATCACTGGCACAGGGACAGGTTTCATGGTCTCCTAAGTCCCCATCTGCCTCTCCAAGAGGAGCTGGAAGATAACACAAGGGGACAAAATACTTCAATATTGCCCTGACAGGGGAATTCCATCTTGCATGAATAAACCTCCTCCAAAAGCCCCATAAATGCTCTGGGACAATGCTGGGGTTGAGCAGGAGCATTGAGGGAATGAAAGTGTTGATCCCACCAAGACTGGGGGCAGAGAATTTGGGCTCAGCCAGGATCATTAAAATCAGGTAGGAAAATACTTCCAGGATCACAGAGTCCCAGCTGTGCCCAGTGCCCACCTTGTCCCCAGCCCAGAGCACTGCGTGCCACCTCCAGCCCTTCCTGGGACACCTCCAGGGATGGGCACTCCCCCACAACCCCTCCAAGGCCTGACCACCCTTGCCAGGAAGGAATGCTGGGAACTCCCCAAAAACCCTGACAGCTTGAAAACTGAAAAGAAGCTTCCTGCAGAAAGGATCTGTGGCTTCAGCTGAAAACTCCCAGGGGCCTGCTCAGAAACCTGGGGGACACCCCAAACCACCAGGGACAGCCTCACAGAGATTGGGGTCACCCCCAAACATCAGGGACATCCTCACACACACCTGGGGGACACCGCAAACCACCAGAGACCTCCTCACACATCTGGGGGCTACCCCAAAGAAACAGAGACCTGCTCACAAACCTTGGGGACACCCCAAACCAGCAAGGACCTGATCACACAGCTTGGAGTGCCCCAAACTGGCAGGGACCTCCTCACATACTTTAGGGCTACCCCAAACCCCCAGGGACCTGTTCACACACCTTGAGGACACCCCAAACCTGCAGGGACATCATCACACACCTTGGATGCCCTAAACCTGCAGGGAGATTCTCACAGACCTTGAGGCCACCCAAAATCCCCAGCAGAGACCTCCCCACACACCTTGGGGTGCCCCAAACCTGCAGAGAGCTCTTCACACACTTTAGGGACACCCCAAAACTGCAGAAAGCTCCTCACACACCTTGGGGCCACCCCAAACTTTGAAACCATCCCCGTTCAATGGAGAGATGCTGAAATAAATTAAATTCAAAATATTATGGTTGGGATTTATTGCTCTTTGTGTGAATCTGAGTGTTCAGAAATAGAAGGGTGAGGTCTGAGACTTCCAGGATTGTCCAAATTCTCCTCAAAATGGGAAGTTGGCATTTTCAAGGGTCACCTGCACTGGTGATGAAGCTACAAAACCCCCCCATAAATTAATGGAAAATAGAGAATTAAAGGAAGATCAATGCTGTATAGAAATACTTTCATTTGTGGCTCTCAGGATTAATTTTAAAAAAATAGAGAAAAGGAAGCAATCATGGGCTGTGTCCTTCAACACTTTGCCCTCCTGTTTATGCCATAAAAATCCATACCTATGGATGGAAAAAACCTTAAAAATCATCTAATTCTTTACTGATTGATGGTGGCATTGGTGTATTTTAAACCCAATTCCATAAGCCCCAGAAATATTAATCCAAGCACAATAAAATATTTCAATTTTTGAATTTTTTATCAAATACTTTGATAAAAATATTTAATCAAATATTTTATATCAATTATAGATGTCAAATATTAAAGACAAGAGTGGCTTGAGAACCTGTCCTGCCACAGGAAGATGGACCTGAGAGATCACCTCAACCCCTGCCATGGGCAGGGACACTTCCCACCAGAAAAATCCCTTATTCCTCTCAAAATCAGCATCTTCGACCAACGACGTGTTTCAGAGGACGATTTAGTTTAAAATTATGTATAAATAATACAGATAAATAAATAAAATATACAGAAATAGTATTAAAATATAAAATAAGATATTAAAATTATAGATAAATAAATAAGGGCCAACACTTCCCTGTGGATCTGACAGCAGCCCTGGATCACCTTCTCTACAAGACCTTGAGGAGCCAGCATCCAAGAAAAACTAAATTAATAATTAAATAAACTCTCCCCCAGCTCCTGACACTTCCAGAATGATCCTTCCCAGTGCCCATAACCAGTGTTTAGAGATTTCCTAGCCAGCCATCCCCCCAAAATTTCTGTCTTCCATGAATTCCCCTTGTCCCCAAGTGACTCCAGCCAGGAGATTTATTTGTGGCCCCCAGCTGCCCAACCTGGGTTTGTTCTGAGCTGGGCACTGCAGCTCCTCCTTGCATTGGGAAGGACAAAAATAACCCTCAGGCACGTCCTGAGCATTGTTTACAGCCTCCCAGACCTCTCCTGCCCTCCCTTTGGCACCTGGGAGCAGCCACATTTTCCTGGGAACACGTTCCCACCTCCTCATCCCATGTTTTCCATAGTCCTGTGCTTCTGGAGTTGCAGTATTTTCTGAGTTGAAATATTTTCTGAGTTGCCTGCCTGGATTTTGGTTGGATTGGAGCCTTAACGACTCCATGATTTTGTTCCCCCCCCCCCCCCCCCCCCGATTTATCTATCCTGACTCTGTGTCACCTATGGATTTAATATTAAAAAGCAAAATAAAAGGTGATTAAAGCTGCAAAGCCCAAAGGGTGCATCGCTCCCTCCTTCCACCACAGCAACAACCCTTTCTTCCCAATTATGTAAAAGATGTTATGGCTTGCTCCCAATTATATATATATTTTTTTAAAAAGGGGAATGCTTTTGGGGTTTTGCAGCAGCTTCATCCCTTTCCTTGTACCATCCTCAAACCCCTCCTGGACTGGCACAGCGCTCCATCCATCCATCCATCCATCCATCCATCCATCCATCCATCCATCCATCCATCCATCCATCCATCCATCCATCCATCCATCCCTTTCCCCACCCGGGATTTGGGGGAAATCCCTGCCGGAGCTTAAAGCTCCCTCGCAGCCAAGCCAAGCCTTTCATCAGGCCGTGCCCATTTAAATGCTGATGGTCTTAATTCTCCCAAAAATCACCTGCTAATGGGTCCCCTCCCTCCGCCGGGGCTGGATTAGAAGCTCTGCCCAGAAGTGCCCTCCTTAATATCCCGGTTATCCTCACCCCCTCTTAAGGTGTTAATTAGGGACACAAGTCAGGCACTAAGGGAGGGGAAACAAAGCTGCTTGAGAGAGGTGGGGGAAAAAAGAAGGGAAAAAAGGGAATAAACATCCCTTTAGATTAGCGGGGATGCGTTTGAAGGAGCGCAGGGCATGGGGAAGCCACACCTGGACCACCTGGATGCTCCGCTTCCCCTCCCGAAGGAGATCAAGGTTTGCTCGGCCGAGCCCGCAGTTGAAAGGCTGGGGACAAAGAGCAGCTCCAGCAGGTGGGGGAACTCCCCCCTCCCCACCCCAGAAAAAGGCGGCCCCAAATAAAGGGAAAACAAACCCCAAAACCACCCCAAAGCCTTGCGTGTTGCGTTACAGCCACAAAGGTTTCCACCTGCTGCCTGTGTTTCATCTTCCCGAGCCGAAAGGGGCAGGGTTCTGCTCTGTGTCAGGAGAGGTGAGGATAAAAACAACGGGGATTTTTCCCTTTCAGTGCCTGTGGGTAGATCTAAGGGGGTTTGTAACCCTTTCTTGCGCCATGTGAGGTTTTGTTCCTCACACCAGCGTTTTTAGGGGCGTTTAATTTTAAATGCCGTGTGAAGATCAGTGGAAGAGAGGAGGGTGTGAGCATCGGCTCGAAACAATTATTGAAAAATGAAAAGGGAGTTTCTGTGCAACAGCTTGGGGTGGAAGTTGTTTCTGAAAGAACTTAGGAAGACAATGAGAAGAAAATAGGATTTGCGTCCCTGAAATCTCCCCAGATGACAGCAAAACCTGCTCTGTGTCCCATCCTCCCTCCTTGGAAGTTTAATTCCTTTGTGCCAGACTGTCCCCGAGTGCAGCAGAGAGGGGATTTCTGACGATCCACCTCGTCGGAATCTGCATCCACAGCACAGGAAAATCAGTGCAGGAAAACCATGGAGGGATTCAAATTTCCCTTCAAACCATCCTTGTGTATGCAGCCACTGGAATCCCGGGACTGGGATGCTGCTTTAGGATTTTTAGCTGAGAGGTGCAGAGGAAGATTCCAGAAAAGGCTGAAAGATCCCAGAGCTGCTTCTAGCACCTAAAGGGGCTCCAGGAGAGCTGGAGAGGGATTTTGGAGTGACAGCACGCGTGCAAATGGCTTCAAACTGACAGCTGTCAGGGCTAAATGGGATATTGGGAAGGAATTGCTCCTGGCAGGGTGGGCAGGCCCTGGCACGGGGTGCCCAGAGCAGCTGTGGCTGCCCCTGGATCCCTGAAAGTGCCCAAGGCCAGGCTGGAGCAGCCTGGGATAGTGGAAGGTGTCCCTGTCCAGCAGAAGCTGTTGTAATAGTGCCTTGCCTTGACGAGGAAAATCATCTTGCATGAATAAACCTCCTGTAAAAGCCCATAAATACTCTGGGACAACGCTGGGGTTGAGCAGGAGCATTGAGGGAATGAAGTGTTGGTCCTACCAAGCCTGGGGACAGCGAGGCTGGGCTCAGCCAGGATCATTAAGCTGCTTTACAGATTTCTATGATTATAAATATTAATATTGAACTTCACAGAGCTTTGTTGAAGCTCTTCCAGCCCTAAAAGCAGGAGCAGCGAGTACACCAGCGGTGCCAAAGCTCTCCATCCACCAAAACCTGCTTCTTTTATTGACTCTCCTTTTGCTTAGGAAAAAGGGGGCTTTCCCATTTTTTTGGTGGGAAAAAATTCAATTAGACTGGTGGGGAAATGCATCCTGAGATGCCTTTCCCAGCTGGGGTCACTGGTTTGTGTGTCAGGAGCTGAAGGCTGGGGTTTCTCCCTATCTTCCCTCTGCATCAGAGCAGGAGACCCAGACAGGATACACCAACCAGCCCAGACTCAGAGGCTCCACACATTCCATTTTTTCCCAAGTTTTATATTTTCTACTTCCCACAGGCCTTTTTTGTTGTTGTTGTTATTGTTACTGGGTTGGTTTGGGGCTTGCAAGGAATTCATTCAGGCATTTTTGATAAGGAGGATCTGTGACTGTGGGGAAGGATCCAGGAGGGACCTTGGTGATGTCACCTGCTCATTCCTCAGGGAATGCCACTGCCACCCACACACCTTTCCCCGGGGAAAGGTGAACATGAGGAGCCTTTGCTTCTGCCTCCCTGTGACCACATTTCCAGGGCTCAGGGGCTGTTTATCCCATTCCTCAGCTGCTGGAGGAGTGTTTGGACTTCCCAGGATGATGCAGACCCCGAGTGGGTTCAGGTTTTGGGGACAGAATGATGCTCAGGGCCAAAGGAAGGCTGAAATCCCTCCCTTCAGGAACAGCTTTTGTTTACTCTTATCATATTATCATTTTTTTTTCCCCTAAGGGATGTTACTAAATCCAATTTCTTGGATTTACCTAAAGAACAAACCCTGAAAGTCCAAAAGGGGCAGAAATGGGAAGAGATTCTGACTGCAGGTGTGGTGAGGGGGGAGAGGAGGGAATAAAATCCATCAAAACCACTTTGTGGAATCCATCAATGAAATTAATGATTCTGGAGATATCTGTGGTAGCATCCATCCTGCTGGGCACAGCCCACTGGACACAGATGCAGCCAGTTCTGACCTGAGCTCCTCTTGTCTCAGAATGGCTGCTACAAATGCTCTTTTTTTTCCTTCTCCATGCTGGGAAAGTGAAGAATGTCAAGGCACAAGAAGCAAGGACAGGAGCTGAGATTGCCAACCTGAACAAAATAAAAGAGGGTGGAGGACAAAGATGTACCCAAGAGAGCAAGAAATGGCATTTAATGCCCACAAGGGTATTTTTCCCTGCCTGCAGAGGTATCAAAGCTGTGCTGGTCCCTCTCACTCTCTGGAGAAAAAAGCCCTGACCCTAATGACAGTGGTTTCAATGTCCTAGGGATAAAATAGGACACTGTTCATGACAGGTTTGAACCCATCTGAACAGTTCCTGGTGCTTTTCTTAGCCAGGTCCCTTCATTGCCCCAGTGCCACTGACTCTTAGTGGGCATAACATTATGATAATTAAATAATTATATTGTTATGTATGTTGTGCAAACTTTTAAAATTCTTTTAAGCAAGATTTTAAAAAGTACTTTGAACCACTCTTTTATTGTTGTTTTATTTATTATAAAATAATTGTTTATTTTATTTTCACAGCCTGGAATGGTGATTCAAGCACTAAACTCCAGCCTCTGAGTCAGGAACTCTTTCAGGGGCTGCTTCAACGCCCAGCTCGTGTTGTGACTCCAGTAAAAGCTGCTCCAGAGGGATTTAAAGGGTGGGTTCAGGTGGTTTAAGGACCATCAGTGTTTTACCCTCCAGTCTGGGGGAGTTTGGGCTGTTTTCAGCCAATTCCAGAGCCGGAACGAAGCTGGAATGATCTTTCCCTGGGGCTGTTCTCCCTCGTTTACATTTTCTGTGCCCGTGGCCTTGGTTCAGCACCATCCGGCACTGCCAGAGCTGCAGTGGGGCTGGTATTCCTCAATCCCGTGTTCTCCTGGGAACTAAACGCCCTAAAGAGGCAGCACCAACTCCAAAGGCCTCGAACTCCCACGAGCAGGCAGCATTTAAGGGATGCTCCCCTACACGGCACCCTCGGAGTCCCCCAGGGATGTGCCGGGTTTGGGATGGGATGCAAAGCGTTTTTGGGAAAGGCTCCAAGGTGATTCTGCTTCCCAAAGCCCTTCCCCAGGTTGCAGGGATGCACCTGCAGCCCAGCAGCCCCCCGCTCCCCACCCACAGCCACCTGAAGCAGGGGCTCAGCTAAAGGGGTAGGGAAAAATGTGTGCTCGCAGCTTTCCCTCCCTCCAAGCCATCCCAAAAGGCTAAAGAGCCACAAAATGAAGGGAAAAAATAAATCTTTATTCTGCATGGAGCAAAGAGTGAGCGGTCGAGATCGGCAGCACCCGTGGTTGGTCCAGCACAGCCCCTCCGGTGATCCCTCACTCCCTCCTCCCTCCCAAAACCAGGGAGAGGGATTCTGCTGCCAGCTGCCCTTCCCACTGCCCCAACCGCGCTCCCTCTCCTCGGTTTGGCGGCCAGAGGGCATCGGTGGCGACCACGGAATTCCTAAAAAGCAGCTGGATGAGCAGTGCCAACCCATCCCATTCCCATGGGATGCTGGGGATGGACCCCCCGCCCCCGTCTCTCCTCCCCCGGGCAGGGACCTGGGGTGAATTTAAGGAGTTTATTCGCTCGCACGCAGCCGGTGGCATCCCTTCGAGCCAGAACGAAAAACCCAGTGTGTACAAAGTCACAGTCACGGCTTGGAGAGCGCCAGGCAGCGCCCTCAGAGAAACACAAAATAACTCATTAGCAGTCATTAGCAGTCAGTCGTTAGAAGTCCCGGCGTTATGTACAGCTAAGTGCCAGCTCGAGTATTCACAACACAGTAACGTACTGCAAGAAGAAGTCGCTTAGGAGAAGTTCCCTTGAGAAACAACCTTCGCTCCGGCGGGGCCGGAGTCTGCCGCCTGTCCGTCTGTCCGTCCGTGCGTGGCTCAGTGCCGCTGGCACGTGTGCAGGCGGGACGCGTCGGCGGGGCCGTGCTCCCGCTGCAGGCGACACGCCAGCCCCTCGGCGCACTGGCAGCGCTGGAAGATCTCCAGGCCGTGCGAGCCTTTCCGCCGGTGCCGGGTACACACCTGGCCCTCCCGCAGCACCGGCTTGCAGATCTTGGACCAGAAGTGGCGGGCGCAGCACAGCCCGGCCGCGCAGTCCGACGAGCGCAGGCAGAAGTCGCCCTCCTCTCCTGCGTGGGGACAGCGCGGGGATGCTCAGCCGGGCGGCGGGGGACACCGGGGGGACATGGCTCGTGGGGCAGGGTGGGCAACCCGGGCTTGGCTTCTGGAGTTAGTGGGGCTGGGGGGCGTCCCGGAGAGATCCCACAGGCGACAGGAGGGGAAGGGAGGCATCCCGGGTTATCCCAAAGGGGACAGGGGGGAAAGAGAGGCATCCCCAGTGATCGCAAAGGGGACAGGGGGGAAAGAGAGGCATCCCCAGTGATCCCAAAGGGGACAGCAGGGAAAGGGAGGCATCCCCAGTGATCCCAAAGGAGACAAGAAGGAAAAGAGGCATCCCGAGTGATCCCAAAGGGGACAAGAAGGAAAGGGAGGCACCCCGGAGCTACCCAATGGGGGACGGTGGAGCAGAAAGGGCGTCCTGGACTAATCCCGTGCGGGATACCGAGAGTGGGCATCCCGAGTGATCCCACGGGGGACAGCAGGGAAGGATGGACATCCCGAGTGACCCCACGGGGGACAGCAGGGAAGGATGAGTATCCCGTGTGATCCCACGGGGAATAAAGGTGCAGGATGGGTATCCCGTGTGATCCCACGGAGGATAAAGGGAAGGATGGGCATCACGGACAGATCTCAGGGCAGGGGGGCAGCCCGGACTGGTGCCCAGGGGACAGCAGGGAAGGATGGCAGCCTCGGGCGGGACAGCGCGGTGACAGCAGCCGGGACGCCTCACCTTTGGCCGTGGGGAGCCAGGCGGGAGCGGGCGTCCGTCGGGACAGCGCCTCCGTGCCCGTCTCGTCCAGCTCGGCCGCTCCGTGGGGCGGCTCCAGGGGCGTGCAGAGACCTGCGGGGGCAGCGGGGCGGCTGTCAGCCACGCGTGGGACCCCGGCCCCTCCCGCGGCCCCCAGCCCCAGCCGTCCCCTGCCCTCACCGTTGCTGCAGGCCATGCCGGGGCAGCACATGGCATCGCGCAGGCAGCGCTTGCGGCGCCGCCGGCAGCCGAGGCACAGCGGGGCCCCCCCGCCGCGGGCCGCCCCTCCGCAGAACTCCTCGGGCCCGCAGTCCTCGTCCTCGGCGCACGGGAAAGGCTGGGGGACACAGAGGAGGCGCGGGGATCAGCGGGGCCGATGCTGCCAACCCCGAGTGTCCCCTCCTCTCCATCCCCGGTGTGTTCCCTCTCCAATCCCCGGCGCGACCGCTCCATCCATCCCCTGTGTGTCATTCCCCGCCTCCACCCCCGTCCCCGGTATCCCCACTCCATCCGATGTGTCTGTGTCCCCATCACCCGGTGCGCCCCTGCTCTCCATCCCCAGAGTGTTCCTCCATCCCCGGAGTGTCCCTCCATCCCCTGGGCAGCCCCTCCATCCATCCATCCATCCGCGGTGTATCCCCGCTCTTGTATCCCTTCCATCGCCGGTGTCCCTTCCATCGCGTGTGTCCCCTACTCCATCTCGCGGTGTGGGTGTCCTCATCCCCGACGTCCCATCCTTCATCCCAAATGTATCCCTCAACTCCATCCCCGACGGGTCCCCGGTGTGTGTCCCTCTATTCCCGGTGTGTGTCCTTCTATTCCGGGTGTGTGTCCCCCTCCATCCCCCGGTGTGTGTCCCCCTCCACTCCCGGTGATCCGCCGCTCCATCCCCGGTGTCTGTCCCCTCTCCATCCCCGGTGTGTGTCCCCCTCCACTCCCGGTGCCCGCCGCTCCATCCCCGGTGTCCCGCCGCTCCATCCATGTTCTCTCCTACCTGTCGGGTGGCGGCCGGCGGGGCCTTATTGCTGCCGTCGAAAGGGGGTGCGGGGGCGGCGCTGGCCTCGGCCGCCCCGCCCGGGGGGGGTCCCTTGATGGCGTTGGAGCTGAGGGCACCCCCGGGAGCCGCCGCCCGCCCCGCCGGGGCCGCGCAGCTCAGCGCCGCCAGCAGCGCCACCAGCCCCCGCATCCTGGTGCCTCCCGTGCCCGCAGAGTCCCCGAGCAGCAGCACCGAGCCGCGAGCAGCGGCTCCTGCGCTCCTCCGCCGCCTTTATACCCCCGGGGCTGCCTCCTGCCCGCCCCCTCGGGGCGGGGGGCCCGCCGGCTGGGATTTCAAAGCGTTCCCGGGGGGGCTGTGCCCATGAGCCCCCAAAACCGCCCCCACCCCGCCCCGAGGGCTCCCACATTGGTCGGGAGGGGGTTTCGCAAGGGCGAGGGCAGACCCCCCCACACCCAGCATCCCCCC